>NW_023601543.1:80383977-80872420 GCF_014898055.3 Talpa occidentalis | reverse complement strand
TGCCCTCCCTCGAGCTAAGTTTTAGGTCCCAGCAGAACTGCAGCCTTGCCAGCCACGGTGGAGCTCGGAAGGAAACTCAGGTAGGGGCCCAGTCACGGGACTGGACAGATCCAGCAGCAAGAAGGAAATTGAGCAGCAGATGGCTCTCAACAGAGAACTGCTTCTCCTGCCAGGACTGTCCTGCCAGGCCCCACCCTGCCCCAAGATGGCTGGACACAAGACAAGATCTAATTTGAGACACATCCCAAGGCCCCAGATAGTCCAGCGGTGGAGGTAGTAATGGGGACAGTTACTCCATGAGCTCACCTCAGTGGGTCTTTCCAGAAAAGGTAGAAACCAGTCCAGATGGGGCAGCATCTAAAGTCCTGAGAGACCATCTGGGAAGGTGTGATTTCTGCCTGTCTCGAGGTTGCCTCCCCAGATGCCCCTGCGCCTCAGTGGAGGCCGGCCCGTCTTTCTCTCCCAAGGCTACTGCTAGCAAAGGATCTTTAGTCTCCAAGCACTGCAGTGGAAAACCCAGCAAGGAAATGTTCAGAAAGAGTTGAACTGTGGCCTGGAGCAAGTTCAGTTTCTTGACTTAAGAGACACGCAGCATCCTGAGTGCCAGGGGCCTGTGGTCACAAAAGCTCCATCTCCCAAGAAGCCGAGTGGGGTCCCCACTGGGGTGTTCTGACCCATTATGAAGGTGGTGGGAAGGCAGGGTGCCCTTGGCTGCGGATGGACTGCCCCGCCTCTGGCAAGCCTCCACATTTGTGATAGCGTTTGCCTGTGTGACTTTTTATTCTGAAGTAATCCAGACTTATAAGAAAGTTCCAGGAATAGGTCAAAGCAGTCCTGTATGCCTTTGTGTAGATTCACGGCTACGTTTGTTTTCTCTCTCTCCTTCTCTCTTTCACATAGGCTCACACTCACACACACATATTCAGGCATGTCTGCATCAGATATTCAGAGCCATTTGTAAATGGTCTGTTGGCATCAAACTCCCTTTGCCCTTTTATTTCCTAAGGACAAGAATATAACTTATTCCCTTAGATCCACTTCTCAAATTCAGAAAATTTAACACCGATTCAATACTTTTATTTAATCCATAATCCATGTTCCAGTAGAGCCCCAAATAATGATAGCGATTTCCGTATGACTCACAACCTGGTCCTGGACCCTACAGTTGCATTCGCTTGTCCTGTCTCTTTCGTTTCCTTTCATCCAGGACAGTTTATGTCTTCTTTTGTCTCGGGTGACCTTGGCATTTTTGAAGAATGCGGCCAGTTATTTTATAAAGGGTTCCTTACTTCCAGTTCTCTGCTGTTTCCTCATTTTTGAATTTTGCATCTTGGCCTGGAATACTATGTGAAGGTGGTAAGTGGCTTGTCTTTCTTGGGGGGCCAGCTCAGGAGGCACAGAGGTCCATTGGCCCTATATTGGTGATGCCAGCTTGACTCATGGGGTTGAGATGATCTCGGTGTAGTTTCTTTTCCCTTTGTAATGAGCAAGTATAATTTGTAGGAAGAAACTTCAACATTGCATAAATATCCCGTTCCCATTTAACCTCGGCACCTTGTGTTAGTGCTCAGTGATGATTCTTGAGAGCTGTCTCTTCTATAATTGTGAGCCCCAGTAGTCCTTGATGGGGTGGGAGGGCGCATGCCCGCTGCTGAGCCAGTAGCTGAGCTCATGGGAGGAAGGACCCTGGCACCCTCCACACACCCTGCTTGGTGGCTGTCAGAAAGCAGCGCTGGTCTTTTGGGGGTGTGTTGGCACATGGAGCAACTGATTTTGGAAGGAATTATTGTGTGCAGGTGACTTTGGAATAACCTTTTAAATGCTCCAAAGAAAAGGTAGAATTTTGGTCACACATCTTATGATTTATTTTTGTGACATCTGCTGGGAAAATTGCACCTGGATCTTCTCCATAGCACAGATCAACAGAAAGTTCATCACGATGATGAAAATAAAATCCTTTCTCTCCATCTGAACCCCGATCCAGAGAAAGGGGGACAAAGGAGAGTGATCACTTGAATTCGGACGATGGTTGGACTGAAAAGAAAAAAACTAGCCTTTGGAAGCAGAAAAATTAAATGCAAAATAAATTTCCAGAATGTTTCAAAATGCTTATGTGGGAACTCTTTGGGTGGGGGTGGAGAGTTGAAGTAGTGAATGGCATTGCTTGGAATTGTTTTTTTTTTTTTTTTAATGTGATTCAAATCAAATTCTTCATCCATTTCTAGCCAGTTTGTTTTGGTCTTGTTCTTGCAGCCATTTATAGGTTTTTGTGGAAAGGGTTTCATGGGGGAGCATGTAATTTTTTTTGTTTTTACTGGGGCTGGAATATTAAATTCTTGGTTTTGGTTTTTGTCATTTTAAAAAGAGTTCTGGATAGCCCATGTGGGGAAACTAAGGAATGGAGGGGTGTTTGGGAGGTATCTCAGTTCTTCCATGTTGTTATAACACTGGTGGCTACAGTTTCCATTAGGGTAACTGTTTTCAGAACAGTAGTGAGGGCTGTCAGTGGACATGGAGGAAAAGCAGCTGTTTTCCATAAAACCTACAGATGTGCAAACGCTGGCTGTTCCTGTGGTCTGGCGCGGTCTTTCCCTAGGTGCGGTGCACACACCGAGGAGAGAGAAAAGGGAAGAGAGGAAGTTCGTGGTCCTCTCAGTTTCAGAAACACCGCCAGTCCTCAGTCACTCCTGGAGAATCACCAGGTAAAAGGGCACACTCCATCTCTGAACGGTACACCTGTACCAGGGACTGACCGGCCCAAACTTAGCGGCTAACAGCCACCACCACCTCATCTGTGGTTGGTCCGCGTGGCGGCTCCGGTGGGGGCCTGATCTGGCCATCTTGGCTGGGCCTCGGGCGTGTCCTCAGCCAGCTGGCTGGTTGGCTGGGAACTGGCTGAGCTCAGCTGGCCTCTTCTGAGGGGTTTCTCCTGCAGGGTTTGCTCAGCCTCCAGTAGGCTGGCCCGGGGCCTGTTAACCCTGTGACCATGGAAGTCAGCAAGGCCTGTAGAGAGCCAGGCTTCGAAGTCACGTGCTGATTGCGCCGCAGTGTGTGGGCCCGAGCAAGTCACAGAGTCAATGCTAGAGCACAGGATGCCGGAAATAGACTCCGTCTCTTGAAGGGAGCGCCTGCGGAAGTCGCCGGGTGCGAGGGCTGGAGACACCAGGAGGGGCAGGGTGGGGCCATGTTTGCCATCCATCGCAGAGATCCGCTAAATTCATGACTGACTTATTTTTATCTGTGTTTCTGGGCTTGGGAGAATTTACAGGGGAAGAAGACAATTACATACAGATCCTTTCTAATTGCAGAAGTTATTTTTGAAACTTTGGTTTGGATTTAAACAATTAATCCATGTAAATAAAGGGCTTTGAACTAGTAGGGAGTAAGTGCTCTCCAAGTGTTGAGGTGCTGTTATTATTCCCCTGAATGGGTAGGTCACCGGCGGGCGCAGCCGTCCCTAGCAATGAAGCCGAGGATGGGCTCAGGCCTCAGCGCCCGGCAGAGACTGGAGACTGGGGGTCACTGCGGAATCTAAAGTGCAGGGGAGACATTTTCTATCAGAGGCTGAAGACTGGAAACTAAGTCCAGCTTTGGCTTTTGTGACCAGTTAACCCCGTTTGCTTGTCACTGATGCAGGGTGGGAGGAGCTGTGGGGACGGGTTTATTGTTAAACTGGAGTCTAATAAAGAGGGTACCCAGGTGTGAAGGTTTCTATTTTCTCAAGACTTTTTCTTTGTTTATTTAGTTAGCTTTTATTAAGTGTATTGGAGCTTGGAGGAACGCTGCAGTGTCCTTTGTTATATAATAAAGGCTGCACTTAACTTCCCAGGGACTGATTTGGCTCCTGAGTGATCACTGGAGGGAGGCCCCTGCCAGCTTCCCTGGGTTTGTCCCCTTCCAGGCTCCTGGAGGAAGCCCAAACCCTTGACCTTGGCCCCAGCTCCAGCTCAGGCCTCCCAGGGGCAGGAAAGCCCCTCTGTCCCCTGTCTATCTTTGCCTCTACTTCCCCTTTCACGTTACTCCCTGTTCTCCAGGGCTCCCTCTCCCCTCCCTGCAAACCCCTCTGCAGTTCGTGTAAACAGATCCCACGCTGTTTGTATGTGTGTCTAGAAGAAAAATTCTCTGAGGATTAAAAGCAGACACAATAGAGGGAGTGCTCCCTTTTGCTTTAATCACTTTAGGCTCCTACGTGTTGACAGAAAGTTTTGCTAGCCTTCAAGTTTAAGGAAAGGAGCATTCAGGGTGCTCTGGGACTTTTTTACTGCCTTGAATTCTCAAACTTTGATAAGCTATCTGCTGCACCCCTGACACTCCCTGTTTAACAGGCTTCACTGCCCCTTTGGCCTGCTTATAAATGAAATGCACTGCTTTCTTCAAAAGGACCCATAATCACGGTCAGCTTGGGGGTGGGACGCTAACCACTAGTGTGATCTGCAAGTTGAAGTTGATTTTGAATTCTTTTTTTTTTTGATTTTGAATTCTTGGCTGAGGCCTGTGAGCTGCTCCCTCCTCTCTGAGCTCCTGTTCTGATGTCTCTGTCTCTGTTTTCCTTATTCTTCCCCCCACGCCCAAATTCACTGCTGCCTGGGGACTTGTTCTGGGCTTTTCTTTTGTGTTCTGGGGCTTTTGTCTAGGGCCCCCGGGTTCCCACATGGGGCAGAATTTGGCCCCAGCTTCCGGGATGGCTCTGCCCTCCTTCCTGGAGAGGACGATCCCGGTGTTGTGTCTAAATATTGTTTACATCATCCCTGCCTTTGACTCACTAAGACCTAGAGAAGGAGAGAGTTTTTCCTTAAGGGAGCTACTGACCCTTGAATCCTTGAGCACATTTGAAGAACGGGGCCTCGTCAGCACTGAGAATTCTTTACGGAACTCACGGGCCTGGGTTGCTGTGGGTGGCAGCTGTGCCAGGTTTTGCCCATGGGAGAGCTTCATGGCAGCTAATCTTTGAGTCTTCTCTGAGGAACCAATTCTCTCTGGGAGTGCTGACTAACTCACCCCTTCTTCAAAGAGTCTGCTTGTGTGGCTTTAGAGTAGGATTGCTGGCTTAAAAAAAAAAAAAAAGAAAGAAAGAAAAAATAAATGAAACCGCCCACACTTCAAGGCAACCCCTAGGAATATATATTACACTGGAAATGCCCCATTTTTCAAATATTTGTAAATATATGGTCTCCTCAGAATGTTCCAGGTCTGTCATTTGGAAAAGTTAGTCAGCCCTGGGCCACCATCCTTTTTCACAAGCACAGTGCACCATAACAACCCCAGAGTGCCAGATGAGTGATGCCAAGTGAATGGTGCCGGGTGGACCCGTGTGTCCCAGAGAGGTGTCACACTTGACCTTGGGCTGGCCACACCTCCTTCACAAGCCCCACCTCCCCTGACACCTGCCCGCGGGACTGTTGTCTGTAAGGTGGCCATGCCCAGGATCGCTCCTTTTGGCTCTTTCCTCTTCTTCCTCTCTCCTAGGATCATCTCCTCGCGTGGAGCAACATCTGTGAGGGCGCTCTGGGTGTCAGACAGTGTTCTGTGCTTGGCGAGGTGGCCGTGAACTGGTCATCAAGCATCTGCACTCCGGGGGCCGACATCCTAGTGGGGGACATAGACAATACAGAATAGACAAAATGCTCTAAAGACAAATGAAGCTGGGAAATAGGGGGGCAGAAGGGAGAGAGGTGACCTCTCAGAGGAGGTGGCATTTGAGCAGAGGCCTGGTGAGGCGGACAAAGCCGTCCTGTGGGGCTCTCCGGGCAGGAACATTCCAGCAGACAGGAGAGCAAGGGCAAAGGCCTTGAGGTGGAATCATACTTAGAGGTCCCCGGCACAGCAAGGAGACGGGTGGGGCAGGAGGGACGCCCACGGGGCAGGCCGCAGAATGTGGGAGAGAGGGTCAGGGTTGTGGCGGCGTCGGGAGCTTGGGTGTTGGTTCTGAGCGCGAGGCATTGGAGCGGGGCAGTGGCATTGGAGTGAGGACTGGCACGTCTGCTGTACCTCCTACGGGAGTGCCGGGGCACCACGTGACGCTGAACGTTGGGCAGCAAAAGCCACGCAGGGGCTAATTGGAGTCACGGGAACAAAGCAAGAGAGAGAGAGACTTGCCCACCCACACGGCCTCCGGCGTCTCCACGCCCGGTGTGGTCCTTGGTCGTCGTGGGAGGTAGAGCCGCCGGTGCAGTGTGAGCGGTGGCCTTCAGTCCCGTCCATCTCCATCTTCAAAGTGTCTTCCTAGGGGCGCCTGAGGACGCCTGAGGGCACCCCAAGACGCTAATGAGGGCACGTAAACTAAAATTGTCTGCTTGGTCCTAGGGATGGGCCAGGACTGACTGAGGTCCCCCAAAGGCCTCTTAGGTCTCCCTCCCTGTTCTCTCTCTGCTGCTTCACTTCCCCTGTGTCTCTCCCTTGCTTTGCCTTGACCCTTGTCTGCTGCTCCTCTCAGGCCCACCGCCTGGGTCAAGGATGCTGCCTGGCCCGCCTGGCCCCGGGCGAACATTCTTCTGAGGCCACACTTGGACTAGCAGGTTATTTTTAATCTCTCCCTCCTCCCCCTCCCCCCGGCCCTCCCTCCCTTGCCCCTTCTGTCTCTGTCTCTGTCTCTCCTCTTTCTAAACACATCCGCGGGGAGATGGCACAGCTTGACTTTCTGAAGCCCATCAAGCCCCGAGGGCCGCCTGTCGAGCAGGATGCTCTGCAAGCCGAGATGCTGCTCGCAGCCCCGCATTCCCCCTTCCTGCTGCTGGGCGAGGTATTTAATGAGAAGACACTGTATTTTCTAGGGAAAACACTGTGAACAGAAGGTCTGATTTAGCTGGAAACGGATGCCTTTATGATGTGTCAGAGAGCTAAAAATTGCTGGTGAGATGTGGCTGTAGGCACAGAAGTGAAGCCCCGGGACGGACGACCTAGCGGACGCCGGTCGCAAGAGAACACGGAGGGGCTGGGACAGGGCGGAGGCAGATGCGGCGATGACTTGATTCCTGCTCGGGAGCGCCAGGCTTCGTTTGGCTGCAGTTTGGCGAGCCCTGCAATGCCTTTCGTGTCAGAGAGAGCTGATGCGCCGTTTTTCTACGGGAAAAAATCCTCCCTCTCTCCAGCCCCAGCGCAGACAAGCCGCATGAAACAGAAATGAGACCGAGCCAGCCGCCCGGCGTCCACCCGACTCCCAACTCAAAGCCCTTGAATTATTTATTCAATTCTTGCTCTTCGCACATTTTCCCTAAGAAAGAAATCAGTTCACAGTAGCTCTTAAAAAGCACGAACGCGCGTTCTCATCAGGATTCCATCGGTCCCCAGAGACAGCTTCTCGGTTTTGTTCTCATGAGATTTCATGCTTGGGAAAGATGACAGCGAGGAGGCTGGAGGAGGGAGAGCCGCGCGCAAGGAGCACCCCACGCATCTGCCTCACTCCTGCTGTTTGTTTCCCTCTGTGGCTGCTGTTTGTTTGTTTCTCTGTGGTGGCCCCGTCGACCTGCACTTCCAGACTTCCCAGATGCGCAGGCTGCCTTGTGGCTCTGGGCTCCGTCTAGCAGCCAGGGGGACTTTGTCCCCTTTGTTTCTGGGCCACAGAGAGGAAAACACTAAGATGCTTTTCCTGCCAGGGTTCCAGCTGACAAAGCTCTCCTCTTAAAGGAGCTAATGATTTAAAAATAGCCCGGGGAGAATGAGAAAGTGAGTTGCAGCCAACACGTCTAGTGCTTTCTGAGTTCGAGTCTCTCCTCTCCAGCTGGGGAGTCTAGCTGTGCTGAGTGGCTGCACTGGGCTGTCCCTGGAAAAAATTCGGCTCAGGAGCATGCCGTTTCTCGGGCTTTGGGACTGATGATCCCCTGGCTTGATGTTGAGTGCTTATTTGTCACCAGGGAGCAGGTTCCCCTAACCTTTCAACACCCGCTGCTCAAAGTGTGCTCCTGGGACTGGTAGTCTGTCTCTTGGGAACCGGTTAGAAATGCAGAATCTTGGGCTCCACCCCTGACCAACTGAGCCAGGATCTGCTGTATAACATGATCCCGAGGGTGTTCATACATAGTTGACCCTTGAGCAACATGGGTTTGAACTGTGCGGGTTCATTTACATGCAGATTTTTTTTTTTTCTACCAGTGGGTTCCACATTCATGGATTCAACCAACCATGCACGTCTGTTGCTTGAGCCTGAGGATGTGGGAACCCTCAAATACTGAGGACCGACTGGAAGTGATATGTGGATTTTTAAAATTAAATTTGCCAGTGTTTTAATGTTCAGATGACTTTGGGGTTACATTTTTACTCTTCCATGTGTGCACAGGCTTCACTTGCCTCCTGCAAGCCTCCTGTGCCAGCGCTCTCCCCCCTTCCTTCCTCCAGCCCCCTCTCTGCCCACCGTTTCCTCTGGGAACCAGGGTAGCTTTTGCTAAGTCTGACATTTGTTTTTCCTGTATTTTGCCACTATATATTTTTTGTTATTTGTATTCCACAGATAAATGAAACCATCCAATATCTGTCTTTACATAATCACTTGGAGGTCCATCCATTTCACCTCAGAAATCATCGTTTCGTCTTTTCAATAGCTGTGTGGTATTCCCTTGAGGATATATTCCGTAATTTCTTTATCTGTTCCTCTCTTGGTGGATGGTTCCATGACTTGGCAATGACGCACAGAGAGGCTATGAACACAGGCATAAATAAGTCTTTGTATTAAGAGTTTTCTTATTTTTTAGATAAATAACTAGCACGGGTATGGCTGGATCATACGGGATTTCCATTTTCTTAGGAAATCTCCACTGTTTTCCATAAAGGTTGTGCCAACTTGCTTTCTCACCAACAGTGGAAGAGAGTTCCTTTCCTTTCCTTTTTTTTTTTAAGATTTATTTATTTATGCATACAAGAGTTGGGCCAGAGATGCGGGGGGTGAGAGGATTCACCAGAGACAGAGTGGGCAACAGAACAGGCAGACTGACTGAAATATACTCCTGAGGGGAGCAGCGGGCGAGGCAGGAGAGGTCTGCTGCGCCATGTGGGTAGCTCCCTGGCCGGCCGAGGGATCGAACTCGTGCTGCAGAGGCTGCGGATTGCTTCATAGTGCAGTACTTAACCCCTTGCACCACCAGGGAGGCCCAAGAGTTCCTTTTCTTCTACATCTTTACCAACATATGTTGTTTCCATTCTTTTTTATATGGAGCATTCTCATTGGGGTGAGGTGATACCTCTTTGTAATTTTCATTTGCATTTCCCTTATAATTAGTGATATTGAACATTTTTTTATGTGCCTGTAGACCATCTGAATGTCTTCTTTAGAGAGATGTTCATTTAAGTGTCTTGCCCATTTTTTGATTGGGTTGTCTGATTTTTGTTATTGGATTGAATATTTTGGAAATTAGCTCCATTACAGATGGGTGATGTGCAAATATCTTCTTCCAGTCTGTAGCTCTCCTTTTTTGTTTCTGTGATGGTCTCTTTCGAGGTACAAACATTTTTAGTTTGATGTCGTCCTACTTGTTTGTTTTTGCTTTTTGTTTTCCTGACTGTTGGGGTTGTGTCCCCAAGCATATCTTTGTGGTAGATGTCCTAGAGTGTCTCATCTGTGTGTTATTTTAAGTATTTTATGGTTTCAGAACTGTGATTCATTTTGAAGTGTTTTGTGAAGGCAGGCAAGTAAGTATATAGTTCCATTTTTTACATGAGACTGTCCATTTTTCCCTCTTGTTAAAGAGGTTCTCCTTTCTCCATTGCATGGTTATGGCTCCTTTGTCAAAGATTGACTGACCATATTTTTGTGGGTTCATCTCTGGGCTCTCTGTTTTAGTCCATTGGTTTGTGTTTCTGTTTCTGTTCCAGTACATACTGTTTTGATTACTGTTGTTGTGTAATATAGTTGGAAGTCAGGAAGCAGGATACCTCCATTTTTCTTCTTTTTGCCCATGATGGCTTTAGCTATTTGGGACCTTTTGTGGCTCCCATAAATTTTATAAGTGGATTTTTGACTCAAGTCTCAGTGACCTTTTCAAAATCTCCCCGCTATCACTTCTTCCCCTACACTGCCACCACTTTAGCCCTTCCAATGGCTCATAATTTGTTAATACCCACTACTACTCCTCCAGAGGGAAAGACAGAGAGATCTGTCCATTGACAGATGGGACACATCTTGTAGAAGACCCTGTGCAATCACCTTATGTGTTACAGAACCATCATCACCTTCACACTTGACTCTGAAGCCAGACCATCTGGGTTTGAATCCCATCTCTACCACTTAACTCCAGGCAAGTGATTTCAACTCTCTGTGCCTTGATGTCCTCACCTGTGAAATGGGGATCCCAGCTGCCAATCATAATCTAGAGCCCTGAGCATGATGGAGACACCACTGCAGGTGGGCCCTGCATACTCCTCCATCTTCTTCCTTGCTGTCTTCACACTGGCCTACTGTCAGGTCCCCACAGGGCCTTTGCACAAGCTGAGATGCTTTCCCAACCCCTTCTCACCTGATTAGTGTGCCTCAGTGTCCTTCAGATTGCTCCTCCAGTTATCCCCAGGGGGCCCATCCCAACCTTTGTATAGATCTACCTGTTCACCCTCTTTGTGCTTTTTGCCTTTTGCAATTGTACTAAGTATGTTGGCTGAACCAATGTGGTCTCTCTTCGTGCCTGGAAAGTTCTTTGGAGCAGGGATCTGATTCATTTGTGTTGATCCTCGTGTCCTCAGGAGCTGGCATCTAGAATGCACTCAATAGGTATTTGTTGGGGAAGCCAGTGAGAGCCTTTGCACACCATGCACAACTCACATGGACCGCCCACCTCACGTAGAGGGTGTGGGGAGCACAGGTCTCTCAAAATGATACTGGGAAACAAAAACCAGACTCCCTTCCAAACCTTTAACAATTGCTTTTTCAAAATTGTCTTAACCATAGAAGACTTCGGCTCTGAATGTCTCGATAATTGGTAGCATGAATCCACCCTCGAGGTCAGGAAGGCCTCTTTACTCTGGCTTTAATTAGGACAAAGCGGAAGCCATTTCTATGTAAATTAATCAATCCATCGACACACACTTCTTCAGCCCTGATTATAGACCGGGCACCAGGCTGGAGCCCTGGGAAACAGAGATGAATGATGCAGTCTCTGCCCTTCAGGGGACGGGAGGCAGATGGCAGGCCCCTGGAGAACTTAATAGCGATGAAGAATTCAGTAACAGAGTGGATGAAGGCATAGAAGTGAGCTTTAAGCTTAGCATCAGCATCAGCGCTCCCCCTCACCAGGGCTTTGGCAAGCTTGAGCTATCACTCTGAGACATCTACAAAATGTCTCTGGGAGGAGTGAGATCTTGGTCCTTCAGGGAAAATGCCAATGCTATGGGCAAGAGCCCTGACCAAGCCCGGGGCTGGGAGGCTAGGGCAAGCTACCCCCTCACCAGGGTCCCAATCCTGATCCTGCCATTCGCTGCTGAGAAATTTGGACATTTTTCTGAACTTCTCTGGGGCTCACTTTCCTCATCTGTGAAATGGGAGTAGTAATTTCTACCTCTAGAGCCGGGGGGAGGGCAAAAGGAAGCAAATGACATGTATGGCACATAGCAGTGTGCCCATCATGGAGAGATGCTGACCAGGCCTGCGGGGCAGTGCGTACCAGACACCATGTAGAATTTTCTATAATCAACAACAACCATCACCAAAGCAGCCTGTTAAGTTGCTGGCAGGTGTCTGTTCTGCCCACCACACAGGAGCGCTGGGGCATCAAAGACATGCCAGTGGGTCAGAACTCTTTGAAAAGTGAAGGTCACTAACGGTGGCTTTATGCAGTTGCTTCTCAAGTGTGTGAGTCTATGCGGTGAGCCAGTTTGTGACCCCAAGACCCTTATGTGCTCTTTAGCAACCTTTTCTTTTGTTTAACTAAAGTTGCTTGTTGCTTCTTTAAAATGATGATGAGTTTTAAAAAATATCTTTCAAGCCATCAGGCAGTCCATCACCCCGAAGCCCTGAGCGCCAAGTGCTGACTCCTACTGGGGAGATGGCAGCCTGAGCGTCTCGGCCTCAGCTCTGTGGACCTGGGTTTGCATCCTGACAGAGCCCCACAGCTTCTGGGACCCTGGCAGGCCCAGCCGGGGCCTCGGTCTTGGTGTCTCTGCACCGTGTGTATTCTGAGGGCTGTTTTGAAGGTTAAGTGACATAGATACCCCAAATTTCTTACCGTGTGCCTGTTAAATTGTTGGTTTCTCTTCTCTTCCTATTAATATGCACTTTCTCTGAGCAAAAGTCTTGGCAGCACTTCCCAGAATTAATTACAAAGCCAAATTAAGGGAGTCTGCAAGTGTGAGATTTTACTATTTTCTCCTGTTGATGATGATCTCTCTCACCTACTGAGAGAAAGGCTTCTGCAGAGTCTGTAGTCTGAAAGGTCAGTGTGTGTGTGTGTGTGTGTGTGTGTGTGTGTGTGTGTGTGTGTGTCCCCACATCAGCACACATTTCCCAGGACACACACATGATGCCTAGACAGCTGATGGATCTTTGGAAGAAATAGGATTGAGAACTCAACTTCATTTCAGGAGCAGAAAATTATGTATTTGGATGACAGAACATTGGAGAAAGCCCGAAGGAGGTCACACGGGGGCCAGTGTGGCTGCTGGTGCCTTGGATTGGCTTCTGGGAAGTGACACCATGTGTTTCTTCCCTCAGGCCCGCGGGTACCTTTGTTCACCCTGCACACACCCTCAGAAACCAGTGTGGCTAGAGACCTTGGTGGCCTCTGGGGGGTTTGTGTGTTGCCGGAGCTCTCCTGTTTTGAAAGTTAGGACTGAGGCTGGGAAAGCAGCGACCACTTCAAAGAGAGACATAAAACGTGCAGCGAGGGCTCTCGCAGCCTCATAAACGCCAGCTCCCCCAGGCTGTGGCTTCATGAGGGACCTTGGGCCAAATCTGCTTTGGGGGTCCAACCTTTACTGGTATAAACTGTTCCAAACATAAAGGCAACTGTTTAAAAACCAATTTCCAGCAATTTCTACAACCCAGGTTGTTTGAATCATGAACTGAGTAAGTGACTAGACTCACTCTTCAGGTTAGGCCTTGGCATTGCTAACTGATGCCCCTACCAGGTCTGCGTGGCACGTCCATCCAGTGAATTCCTGGCATGTGTCTTCCCCCGACCAGCTGCAGTTCTCTGCCTGATGGTTTCCTCTCAGCCTGTGAGTAGGGCGGGCCTGAATTGCCTGGGAATTCGTGTTCCTGGGAGCAGCCTGCAGTCAAGGGGGGTGAAGCTGGAAGATCAGCACCCCGGCTTCCTCAGCCCTCGGGTGAGATGACCCTGGACTGTGTTTCATGCCTGCTAAATTCGCAGGGTATGTGTGGGCTCCCTTAGTTGTCCTGGGGACCACTTTTTAGTTGCCTTCACACCCCCAATAATTGCAGGGCAGCACCCATCCCTGTTTCAGAGCTGCTGCAGATCACTTCTGGAGTCCTTTCTAGTTCTGACATTCCACAGTCATTTACTGATCAAGACCCCCCAGGTAGGGAGCGGGGCCCACCACAGCGTATTGTGTTGGATGACGGCTCTTAACTAGATTCTATGATATCAGAAACACCACCGATTTGCCTCCTTAAATCATTGAAGAGAACGTTTTTCTCTGTCCCTCTGCTGCTGAAACTCCTTTTCCTAGTTCCCTGTTGGTCGCATTGGCTAGGGCTTCCCTGCCTTGGGGTTGGTGAAGGACATTAGGTGCTTGCCTTCGGACATGCCTTCGGACGTGCGTGCTCTGCAAGCACTGCCTCTTGCTCACGGCAGGCTCACCCCTGGGTAGTGATGTCTCTGGCTGTCTCCGCCTTGTCAGAGACTCGCGTGTACAGTATGGAAGAAGAGAGAAGTTCTGAAGGTTAGCTCTGTCGTAGGTGGAGTCCAATTTGTGATTTTTTTGCCCCCGAACATTCATTGTTCTACTTCTCCTGTGATTTGGGGTCACCGCCATATTCCTCTTTTGTTTCTTACCAAAGGGTTAGAGGAACCCAATGAATTGCTTCTTTTTCCTGAGGAAAAATCTAAAAATATGGAAATGTCAGTCTCATTACGCTACCCACCTAGACACTGGCTGACCTGTCGGGAATGCTCCAGAAATGTGTGGCCTGATCAGCAAGTGCCTCTTAGTCACTGCATGAAAACGTTGAGAACTTTTCTTTGCAAAGACATTTTTTTTTTCCATTCTGAGAAAGCATTAGGAGCCCGGCCCCCATGCTGCTTGGGTCTGTGGTGAGCTTAGTTTTCCCAGGAAGGCAGGATTAAGGGCCTTCTTACCCTGGGTTTTCTAAAGGTGATCGGATAGGAGAGGTGAATTGAAATATGAATCATAAAACTTATTGAAAGAGCAGCAAAGATTTGCCAGACAGGAAGTAAAGCAAAAGCTCTTACCACGTCCAAGCAAGACAAGGACCGATCCAGAAAAAGGAAAGGAAAAAACGGGGGCATTTTGCTGCTGTCTTTCAAGCAGGCATGTGACACAACCTTCCAGTGGAATTTTTGCTCAACCTTCTGCCCGTTTGGGTAGACTTTGGCATCAGCAAAACTCACCAGTGAGCTCTGTTGAACGTACCGTGAGCAATCTGGCGGGAGCTTGGTGTTTCTGTGGGGTTCCAAGCAGGATGAATGACGAAATGCCTATGATGCCAGGGGGCAGATCTACCTCCAGAAGAAGACAATTCTCTTTGCACAAGGAAGAGAAAAGGGAGTTAGTAAAGTGAGTAGGTTAAGTGAGTTAGAACTAAATTATGCAGTCGAAGAATTTCTGAAAAATAGGCTTTCTGTGTGTCCCAGGCGGAGGTCATCATAGGGCCCTGCGTGCTGCTGTGTGATGGGGTCAGCTTCTCACAAATCAGACCCGAGGAGGTTAATTTCTATAGAGGGACAAGGCTGAGCATCAAACAAGGAAGGTCACAAAATGGTTCAGCACAGTGTCTGCGTCCACCAGGAAATGTGGCGTCTGGGCTGGAGGTGACAGGGGACCGGAGTGGGTGGGGGGTTAGACAGGGGTCAGCAAAGTCAAAGGGTTTCAAAGAGGCAGGCGTGGGGACTGGCCTGCTCAGCGTCCTGGCCCGCCAGGCTGATGTCAGAGGGTTTATTTAGATTTGAGGGCCTTTGTTTGGGGGGATCGGAGTGATTCCTAAGAGACAATGCGTGGCTGGAGGCTGGAGGCCCGTGATGCCTGAATTGCATTTGGGCAGTTGCTGAGCAGATGGGGAGCAGAGGGGCAAACAAAGGGGTAGCTGTTCCCAGCACATCCACAGAGAGGGGACGGCGAGCCAGCCACCGCCGGCGGAGCGCGTCCTGCGTGGCCTGCCTGGGGAGGCCTCCACGCCCCCACGCTGTTGGAGACAAAGCGTGCCCCGGGCTTGTGGGACTTTGCCCACTTCACGGGAGGAGAGACAGGCAGGGCGGGAAGGTCAGGTCCCTGGACGTCTCCTGCTGCTCAGATTGCGGGAGCTTCATGCCGCTTCCTCGCTTGTGGGCTGCTGAGGTTGCTGGATCCCTGGGATGGTGGTGCAGAAAGGGGCCGCGGTTCCCCCCGTCTGACGCCTTCCTTTTAGGGTGCAGGGGAAAGTCCTCTATAAAAGGCAGAGCAGAGGTCTTCTGTTGGCTTCCTCTGAAAGTAAACAGGAGCTGAGGGTAGCGGAGCCCCAGAAGCTGTGGTTGGGGACTCCCGAGGCTGACTGCGAAGAGAAGAAAGGACAGAGGCGTGTCAGAGAGCAGGCTCCGTCAGAGGGAGGGGTCTGCGGGGCACTGAGGAGAACACACTTCACAGCTCCTCTGCCTGGGCCTGTGCAGCAGGTGGCTTTGGTATTTGACAAGGTGAAGGTCAGCCTTAGGGAGAGAGAAACTGATCAGACCCCAACTATTAAGCGTCTGGTTTGGGTGGTGGGGAGAAGGTGGGTGGAAGGGATGGAAGTGAATCGCTCTGGGCCTAGCTTTAGAAACACAGTCAACTCTCCAGAGACCTTTGGAAAATTCATTTCACTGTCCCCAACCCTGTTAGGACAAAGCCGCAGGCATTTCCCAAGAGGCTTCGAAGACCTGACATCACCACAGTGGCAGGAGCTTCCAGTGAGGGACTGTCACTGCAGACCAGCACCTTAGCTTCAGTGGGGCGCTTGGGCCAACCCATGTCTCTCTCTCTCAATGCCCCAAGGGGGCACTGCTAAGGACCCCATTTCACAGATGAGGACATCGAGGCACAGAGAGGTCAGGGGGCTTGCCTGGAGTTGGGTGGCAGAGATGGGATTCAAACCCGATGGTCTGGCTCAGCGCCGAGTGTGAAGGTGCCAATGGTCCTGTCTCACATGGGTGATCGATCGCACAGGTTTTTCTATGAGGCATATCCCACGTGTCAGTGGACAGATCTCTCGGTCTTGCCCTCTGGAGGGGAGTGGGCATCTGGCTTCCATCTTCCGCATACGGCCCCTGTGCAGGCAGCTTGGTAACTTGGCAGAGTTGGGCAGTGGCACAGCCGGGCGCGCCGGACAGCATGCGTGGACAGAGAGGCTGTAGATGTGGTGATAAGGGTCTTTAATTCACAGGCAACATGTGTTTATAAGATGTGAGGAATGGCCGTAAAGAATGTGGGTCTTTCATCCTGGAGTATTTCAGGTTCCCTCAGCACGCCAGCTTCGATGGTTTCCAGTGACCAGCCCTGAGGCTCAGCCTCCAAGAACTGTCCTTGGGCTGTTGAGCTTCCTTGCCCACAGGTTGGAGTAACACACACACACACACACACACACACACACACACACACACACACACACACTCTCACACACTCCACCCCTTAGCCAGAGATGCTGGGTCCAAGCGTCCAGCTCCCTTGCCACAAGCTGAGACCACTCAGGTGTAACTTCCGCTCCAGAGCCTCTAGGCCTTGGCGGAGCTGTGCCCAGCTACCTCCGTGCTCAGCTCTTCCCTCCTCTGTCCCAGTCCACTCCTCACCTGTCCCTCCCGGGTGCGTCTCTTTCATAGATCACGTGCACACGAATCCCTTCAGAGCCTGCTTTTTGTAGAATGTGATCTAGGAGGGTAAATCGGGGTCATGCCAACTCTGTCCAGTAATGTACACTGCTGGTCTCGGGGGAACGGGCGAGGGCAGAAACCTTGAGAAGAGCCTGGGGAGGGCTTCGTCCTCTCCACGTGGCCAGCCACCCTCCACCAGCTGTCTCTAAGGAGCTGACCATGAATTGGCCTCCGCCAGCCCGCTGCCAGCACCATCCTGCCAGGCTGCCAGGGCCTTTGGACGCCGCCTGCCGAGAGCCTGCCCGGGCTCGGTGTACTTGTGCGCCTGCTCCCCAGTTGTGAGAAGCAGTTTTTACATTTCCGCCACTTGCCTGAACTGCTGTGGCAAAGCAGCCCGCCGGGGAGCTTGGCACCACTGTCTGGCACCGATGCACATTCCTTCCTGGAACTAGCCTTGCCAGCAGGAACAGGGACGGTGCCAGGCATGCCAATGTGGCTGTGCCAGCCAGTCTCACTGCAGTGGCAGCCTGAGGATGCTTGAACCTGCCCGGTTGTCGTTACAATCCACGTTTAAGGCCCTCAAGGCAATTGCCTATTTCCTTCAGCTTCCTGTCTCCAAGCAGTTGTGGCTTCCGGGTCAGCCTCACAAACATCTATTATTCAGACTCCCGAATCCAGAGGACTTAGAGCAGCTGCAACAAGGTGATGCCCCAGGGAAATTTGCTTGAGAAAGTCCTGGACAGAGAGAGCACACGGTAGGGAGTGTAGTGCTTTTACATCCGACAGGCCTAGCTAGAGTCAGGCTCAGGATTCATCACTTCCAGGCTGGGTCACCTTGTGACACGATAGTTGTAACCCTTGGTTTTCCTCTCTGTGAAATGGGTATAATTGGGATTGTGGGATTGTTAGGAGGAGTAAAGGAAATATCGAGTAATAACACATGTTTAGCACATAGTAAGCATTCAATTGATGCTGGGTTTCATTGTTATTTATATGTTATTATATTATTTTCATGAGTGCTGGACCCTCTAGGGACAGTGGTATACACCACTGCTTCTCAACTTTAAGTGTGCATAAGAACTATTAGGAGAGTTGTTTAAAATGCAGATTTCTGCACACACACACACACCAAGATTCTGATTCCACAGGCCTACATTTCCTACAGAGCTGCTGATCTGCAGACAACACTCTGAGTGGCACTGGCACACACCATAGGGCAGCACTGTCCTCATCGCCTCAGGGACAGATGCAGGGCCACTCACTGCACTCGGGCCCCAAGCACCACATAGGACCGTGCGACTCCCCTGACTGCAGCTCCTGCTCCATCCGCCTGCGGAATTAACGCTTGTGCGTCCTCGGCGTTGATAAGGCAGGAAGGCGGAAGCAAATGCCTAGGAAATCTGACATAACTGAGAGGTGCTTAGGGCTTGAAGTTGATCCCACGCCTGAACCCAGCCCTACTTAGAAGTCAGACCGCGTTCCCGTCACAGGGAAGGGTGGGGTCCCTTCCCCAGAGAGGCCCACGAGCTGAAGGAGGGAAATGTGCTTGTTGTCTGCTTCTCTGAGCGGAGATCCTGCCGAGAGGAAAATCAGGGCCCTTCAGAAATACTCTCGGCAATTCGTGATTTTTTTTTCTTTTGTAGTCATGAGACATGAAATCCAAATGTCAGCGCTATCAAAATAAGGGCTCAATTGCCCTCGGTGTCCTGCCGGTCTCCCTCCCGCCTGCACATGTTGGTGCTTTCGCTCAGAGTTCAGGATGTGGCTCCACCAGAGGCTCCTTCCTTCAAAAGGGCCTGCGTTCTGGGAGTGCCTGATTGAATCTCCCTGAGGCCAGAATGCAAGAGAGATGGAGCTATAGGGCTTCCAGAAATCATGGTTCCTTTTTTTATTTTTTATGATTTTCTTCCACATTTTCCTAATTGCCCACAATGAGGACATGTCACTTTTCTGATCAGAAAAGCTAGCTACTGTTTTCTTTCAATCAAGATGGATTCTGTATGTCGCTGACAATAATAGCTCACGCTTCATAGGCCCTTTGTCTGTGCCGAGTGCTTCTTAGCCTCAAGTTATGAGATTCAAATCATTGTCCCCATTTTACAGATGAAGGACACAACAAAGTAGTCACTTTGTCAGGGTTGTCGGGCTAGGAAACAGGAGAACTAGGGTTCATCGGACATTTTCAACTCAATTTTTAAGCACGATGCTTTGTGTATAATCACCATCATGTAAAAAATGTAAACCAGGCAAAAATTCTGGAAGGAACTATATCAGCATTTTGACAGCAATTTGTCTGGATGATTTGGGGGTACAAGTATGTGTGTTCTTTTTCTTCCAGTCTGACTTTTGAATGATTTTCCCAATGACCACATACTACTTTTACAAGAAAATAGACCTTATTTATTAATTGAACAAAAAATCACTTAGCTCAGTCTCTTTCCTCCAAGTTCAATGTCTAAAGTCATCTCCAGCAGATGATCATCTGTTGTTCTGTGAAGAGTCCAGGGAACACAAACTCTGCAGGAGCTAGTCAATTTCGTTAATCATTCTGTAGATTTACCTACATGAGGCCCCCGAAAAGTGGCTGACTCCATTATCTGGTTGGAAGGACTCCGTGTAATCATGTGCTCTCCTGCTGGGCAGGGGCCTGCCGACAGGAGGCTCTGCCCTTTGAGCTGCTCTCCAGTTGTTGCAGTGAGCTTCTGCTGATTGTCCTGGTTCCTGCTCAGCCACCGTCATGCCCCAGAGACTGCAGCGGAGACTTGGATGGCCAGGGCGAGAGGTCAAAGTCATGCCCTTGCCCTCTTTCTTGGCTAGGGGAGGCTAACCATGCAACACGCAACCTGCAGATCTAGGTAAATAAAATAGATACTCATTGGTGCTCAGCTAACAGTTCCATTTTATCATTTTCTATCTCCACGTTTGTCAGAAGGTTCTCCACATGAGACAGGGCCCTTCCACCTTGTTGCTCTGTCTCAAGTATTCTGTTGGATCCTCTAAATCTGACTGGTGGAGTCTCACCCATGGGAGATGTCTGTGGGCTGGGTCTGCCGTTGGCCAGCACTCAGTCACGTGGCTATCCTAACTGCGAGGGAGGCTGGGAAATGTAGTCCATCGGTTTTTCGAGGAGGGAAACAAATCTTGAGAACACATACAGGTCTGGATCACAGGCACACTCATGTGTTGAGTGAACATATTTGGAGTGTCTGCCGTGTGTCAGGCCCATAAACACCATGTCCTGTGGCTGAAGACGTGAGGCAGTTTTGTCTTTGTCTTTCTGACTGGGGCCAAATTTGGAGGCTCCTAGTCCAGACTACACGGAGGTCATGGTACCAAACTTCTGACACTTTGGGAAGAGAGCACAGGTGTTGCTGCCCCTAGAAGCACCGTGGTTTCCGGATCGCTCGGGATTTAGCCAGGCAACAGCAGCCATGCTGGTGTTTTAAGAAGTTCCTGGTTAAAATATTAGAAGACTGAAAATGCAAAAAGAGAATCAGGGACAGCAAGAAGCAGTGGGCACCCCCAGGGCTGGGGAAGCAGAGAGAAGAATTATAGGTTATCAAAGTTAGAAGTTTGGGGGTGATGCTTTGCGAAACTGGGACTCAGGTCCCTGAGGAAGAAATGCTGCTTGGCTAGTGCTGGAGTAACAGAGAGTAAAACGAAGCTGGTTCTGGGATTCTCCCCCCGCTCCCCCCCCAAAAAAAAAGGAAAGAAAACTTAGATTCTGACGCTAGTGGAAACTGCTTTCATGAAGAACTGTTACTAAGGAGATGCTCATGGAAACCGAAAGCAGAGTCGCGAGTCTCTTCTTCCATCTTGCCAGCTTCCCTCTAGCGCCCCCTACTGGCAGAGGCCGACAGGGCGCTGGTGACAAAGCAGGACATGACGGCAGAGGCCCCTGCGTAGGAACAGCTTCGAGAAAGGGTGGGCTTTGCAACTGAGAGACAATAACTGGTACAGAGGCTTTTGTTTCATGGTCACACAGTTTATGTTTTGGTCACATGGTGCGACCACAGTGGATTCTCAAAGGGTCACTCAGAGACATCCGTTCGTTGGGTCACTGAACACCAATTACTGAAGGAGAGGCACGTCTTCGGCAGTGGCACAGTGGATAAGGCAGTGCTTGCCCGCAGGGAGCTCGTAGCACACACCGGACACACCCCCGCGTGCATGTACGCGAGATAGATGAGGCCTAGAGAAGGAAGCACTGATGGATGTCTGGGCTTGGAAGCAGAGAGCTTTGTTCTCGCCTGCCTCTGTTGGAGGATCATGGGGAAATGATTTTAGCTCTTCTTGTTGGAGGAAAGAGAAGCGGAGGGGGAGAAAGTGGCGTTTGGCCCTTCCTTGGCCTGGCGTGGAGCTCGGCCGTGTTTGGCTGCCTGGGTCTGCGGCCCCAGCCAGCAGCCCTCCTGGCCAGGGGGCAAACCCGCAGATGCTGACCTTGGCCGAACAGAATGAGAAAAGTAGAAAATAAATGAGTGCAGGCAGTGCCCACTGGACGTTCAGAGGCCTCTGCTGCCCTCCGGGGGTGTGCAGAGGGAGGAGTCAGCTCCTTTTATGTGTGTTCTGTGGGCATCTGCAGAGCCCTTGGGCTCGACCTTCTCTCAGACATTCGTGAAGGTGGTGCCTTTTCCGTGATGCTGGCTGAGGGGAGAGAAAAGGCCCTGCAGGTATGAAGTGCAGATTTTCCCTCTAGTGGCGAGTTTTCCACATACCTCTCTCCTCATTTGGCATTTATCGAGCTCCTACTGTGTGCTGGAGGGACAGCGTGTGACAGACCCTGCGGGTTTGAATCAGTGGTCGGTGTGTACTGCTGAGGCTCACCCCACCACTCTGATGTAGGAAAGCCACAAGTTATTCGGACACCCCCTTATTCACAAAGTGATTGTCTTGTTGCAGAGGCCTGCCATTCCTTTTAGAGCTGAGCGAAGCCATATACTGTCATTGGGCCTCCATGTTCTCATCTTTAAAATGGGAAGTGAGATTAGATCAGCTCAGCATCCAGCCACGCAGCAGGATCCAGAGCAAGCAGAGGGCTCACTCTGCACCCAGCAGTGGTTGTTTCTAGACTGACATTGTGGTGACTATTTCACTTCGCTTTTCCCAAAGGTCCTGATTTCATGCAATTTGATTCATTTCAATACACTCATACCCAATAACATTTCAAGTTACATCTCAATAATGTCCAAATGTATAACCATATGTGATTTGATGCTTTCCTTTCCTTTTGGCCATTTCATCTGACTCAGAACACAGTGAGGTCAAGTGGGAGAGGTGGCCGCTGTGGGGCTGCTGCGCAGTGCATCTGTCAGCTTGTGACTCAGTGACTTTGTCTAGTGATGCTGTGCGTGGATTGGGTGGATCTGGCCTGGGCTGGCCTGGCCAGGGATTGCAAACTTATGCTCACACACACACATGTGCACACAGGTCACATTGTGCATGCTTGCACACACCACACATTTGCACATACATGCACACATGTGTACATGGTCTTCCAAATAATCTCAGAGGACTTACGGAAGGCCATCTTAGGGGGTCTACAAATTGCCAAATAAAAACCAGGCTGTGGGGCCTCCCCGGTGGCTCAGCGGTTGAGCTCTGGGTTGCGTAGCTGCCCGCAGCCTCTGCGGCGCCGGTTCAATTCCCGGCTGCTCCCGGGCCACCAGAGGAGGGTCCCACATGGCGTGCAGACCTCTCCTGCCGCCCGCTGCTCCCCTCAGCAGTGTCCTTCGGTCCTTCTGCCTGCTCTGCTCCCCGCTCTGGCTCTGGTGAATTCTCTCACCCTCCCGCGCTTCTGACTGTACCCAGTGCTTGTATAAATAAATAAATAAATCTTAAAAAAATAAAAAAAAAATTAAAACCAGGCTGTGGAGAGAGCAGAGGGGAGGGGGTGGCAGCAGGCCCCAGGCCTTCTCCCCGCCTAGGGTGATGGTTGAACCGAGATGCCGCCGTGCTCTGCACTACATAATGATTCCCGAAGTACATTTTTTTGCATACTGTGCTCGTCCTATTTGTTTAAGGGCAGAGTTCACACGTCTGTTTCAATTAATTTTCCCATCTCTACGAGCATATTTAGGGGAAACTAATATTTATGCTAATAACAGAAGCTGGGGGGAGAGGCAGAAAGGAAACGGGGTAGGAGACCTATTTAAAGAGGGTTCAAGATGCATAGATGCGTCATTAAAAAAAAAAAAAGCCAGAGCGTGCATTAGCATCAGCAAAGCACCCCACTCCGGAGCCTGCTTTCTGTGAGGGTACTGGGGGTCGGGTAGGTACGTGGTGGCTGCGAATAACAGGCTCTTTGGGGAAATGGGTGAATGAGTGGGCGCTGTGCCCGCTGCCTGGGGGTCCTGCCTCAGGTCTCCTGGCCCGGGCCCTCGGGGCTGCCAAAACGCGGGCTCATCCCACCCCGTGAAGAAGAATCACGGCTGTAGGCCACCCCTCCAAGGGCTTTCCTCTTGTTTGTGCCTGGAGCTCTTCAGCCCACGAGTGTCAGCTCCCATCCCACGCGCGGTGGCCCTGCAGCCTCTGGGCGGAAGACCCCGCGCGCCAGCAGAGCGCCTTCCCTTTGGGCCTGAGCAGGAGGGGCCGGGTGGAGCCGCTGCCACTGGCCCCTGTGGAAGTGGGCACCCTTCATTCTCTGAGCGGAAGCTCGGCATGATTTGCTCAGGGGTGGAAGGGCCGCCGGCGTCCGCGGCAGGGGACACGGCCGGGGGTTGGGAGCCGGGCCGTAAGAGGGGTGGGGGAAGAAAGGGTGTAGAAGAACACGCGCGTTTGAATCGGGTGACGTCTTCCGTCTGGAGGAGGGGGCTTGAACAAGGTCCTTTGGGGCAGAAAGGGGTGTCTCTTGGAGACCAGGAGGGATTGGGGAGACAGATTGAATTCATTATTCCTGAAGGAGAACTCAGGTTCAAATGCAGGGCACTTGGGCTGCCAACCACAGGACTATGATTTTTGTTAAGAGAGTAAAAATAAATGTAAAAAGGTGATTTTTGGAGGCCTCAACCACCCAAAAACTCATAATTACTTTCTTTAGCTCTCTCGCCCTCTTGCACGTACAGGTGCACACACACACACACACACACACACACACACACACACTAGCTGGCTCTGAGGCAGAAAGGAATTCACTTTTTAGGACACTGTGAGCGTGTTCCTGACCACGCACTCACCCTCCTTTGAAAACGTTTTAACCTCCCTTGGACTTGGCCTTCTTTCCTGTGAGACCAATGTTTTCTTGTTTGGGTGCTTGTCAACGTTCTGGTGAAAGATCAGACTGGCAGGTGTGGCAGATGCTGGGGTTGACCTCTAGCAATACTGTGGCATTGCAGCCTTGAGCAGTCAAGGGCAGGATGTGGCTCGGGACACCTGGCCTTTGCTGTCACGTAGCCACAGCGTGGGCATTGGACACCTGTGCCTGGATTGCATCTGCTGGCCCCACCTTGGAGAGGTAGAGGTCGTCTGGTCAGCTGCCCTTGAGACTCTGCTCTGTGCCCCAGCCCCACTGAGCCCCGGAAGATCTGGAACTTAGCAGGGCGACAGCACTCGTGTTGCCATTATCTGGCCCCACGGGTGACTGCCACAGCCTCTTAATGGACCCCTTACTTCTGCCTTTGCCTGTTTCTATTCCATTCTGAACACAGCTGCTAGAAGGGTCATTTTAGACAGGTCCAGTCATGTCTATCTTCCCCTAAAGTCATCCAAAGGCCGCCCGCCTCCGTCAGGGCAAGTGTCAAGGCCCTCACTTCCGGTGGCCTGCAGGCTCCACAGCGCCTCTCATCCTCTCTCCGCTCCAGCTGTGCTGGCCTCCTGGTGGCCCCCAGAACATAAGCAGCACAGCCCACCCAGGCGTCCTCTTTTGCTATTCCTCGACCTGAAACACTCTTCCATCAGGTATCTGCATGGCTTCCTTCCTCACCTCCTTCCAAATTCACCCTCACAGCGAGACCTAGCTCATCCTCTAGGCCCTCTGCATCCTGCTTAATTTTCCTCCATGGCATTTATCACTAGCTGACAAACCACATATTTTATGTCTGTGTTTTCTTACCTGCTTCCCCCACCAGAATGTAGGCTCGGGGAGTGGAGATTGTTGTCTCATTCAACACCCGGCCTTCGAGGCCCACCGGGTGCTTGGCCCACAGTGGGAACTCGACAATAAGTGCTTGTGGGAAGAACGAATGGACCCAGAGCAGAAAATGCTTTGCAGGTGACACCAAATTGTCACTCCAATCCTAAGCCTCCCTAGAGCTGCAGAATCCAGTTTCCCAGCCTCCTTGACCACTGCCTGCCGTGGGGCACATCTCACCGCTTTCTGCTCTAGTGTGACCCCTCCTTCTGGATTGTCCTGGACTGTCCTGGCTTTAGCACTGAGCATCTCACATCCTGGGAAACTCCTCAGTCTCCAGCCAGCCAGCCTAGTGTACTGGTCTTGGGTTCCACTCTCCCTCAGCCTCTGCTGAAGCAGAGCCTAGAATTGCAAGGCAGGAAGCCTAGAAAGCTCCCTTGGTGGGATCAGGAAAGAGCCATCGGAGATCTTTTCCTTGGGGTAGGGGATTGAACAAGGCCTGAGCCAGGACTCAGGAGAACAGGAACATGGCAGGGCCCTGCCCTCCTGGTGGGAGGTGTGGAGAGCTGGCAAGGAGACGGTTAAGAGCCCTGTGGGCTTTTTATGCAGGTGGTTCGGAGGTATCATTACTGGACTTAATAATATATTAACAGCCGTCATGAATGGGCTTTGGATTAAGAACCTGGTAACACAGCAGATTAACTCTTTCCTCACTCCTTTCTTCTACCCCTGCATGTTGCTTTCTTCCTTCTGCCAAGAAAACAGGAGAGAAATGCCCAAATCCCACACAGGAAGCACTTGTCATGAGTAGCATTGGTGACTCAGAGTTATTTTTTAGTCCTGCCAGCCAAGAGCAACAGAAATGAGCTAGAGTGATCTGATTTATGAGTGGAAAAAAAACCCAACTTTTCCTGACCTCAAGCCTCCTTCCCGCCCTCCCCCTTGTGCCTTCTACTCTCTTCCTGGTGCTCTGGGAAACGCGTGTGGTTACCTGGAGACCCTGTTTGCAGGGAGAGAGTTAGGGGTTGTCTGATTTTTCAGGCTTCACACTCTTATTAACAAGCGTGAGCCAAGGGCCTACCAGAGTAGGAAAGAGGAGACAGGGCCCGGCCACGGAAACCTGGGTGTCTGGGAGCTACTTGGCAGCAACACAGTACAGTGCGCTTGAACCTCTCTGTGCTTACCGTCTCTAGGATGGGGGGCGAGACACCCGAGAGCAGGTAGGATGTCTTCTTTAAGCACTTTGACACAATCCTTCAGTTTGGCTGTTGGGTTTGTGAGCTCAGTGGCTTATGGGAACTTTATGCACCTCACTCACACAGGAGAGACCATGCTTCTCCAGGGCCTCCTCAGATCAGCTCATCACAGCCTAGTGTACGTTTGTCTCCTTAACCAGTTTGCTCTTGTGTGAGATGTGTTGAATTCAGGGAAGTGGTAGCTCCAGGGGTGTCGCTGTACAATTTTCTGGGCTGCCTCAGACCCTTCAGCCATGTGGAAAGACAGTGGCTGATATCAGTATACTTCCTCAGTCCAGGCTTCTGGGCCTGAGCTTCTCCATTGCCTGTTTTTCAGAACACCATGCAGAGATCTTGCCCCTGCTCCATGTTTCTAGTGACTGGCCAGAGCTGCAGAGGGACACGGGTAGCTCCCCGAGCCAGCCATGTTGAAGGTCTCTCCTTCTACAACTCTCGGGCTGTGAGTTGAAACAGAAGTCATTATGTAGAACTAGAAGCTATGGAGTGGTCGACCCAACAGCACCAGTCGCTGACTGGGATACAGTGCGAGTTGGGCCATCTGTTGTCTGGATCACGTGATTCTTCAGTGTATTTGTCTCCAAGGTTTGAAGCCCAGCTGGAAGAGTTGTTTCTATTTGCACTACTGTAAGCAACAGTGCTTTTTAAAGCGTCGGCGGCCACGTTGACAACTGTGGTGACTGTTAAGCCTCTTCTAGTCAGAGACCCTTTCTGTCTGGAAAGTCATTGCATTGGCACTTGCAGGGACAGTGCAGGGACTGTTCAGGAAGTGGCAGGGGGCTGGTAGTGAATCGTTTGTCTGAGTTTATTTCCCATTCAGTAGTTCTTTCCTCCTTTCACTGGACCACAGTAATGGATTTGAGCTCCCGGGCTGTGGATCTCCATTGTGTATGGCTGACACCCTGAAACAAGGCTGCTTACATGAGAGCCTGAGTAGAATCATCTAGAAAGCTGGTGGTACCCAGACTCCTGGGCCTTTTTCTCAGAGCTTTAGGTTCAATAGGTCTGAAAATATGAGTGGGGCCTAAGAAATGATATTTTTGACAAGCTCCCAGGTGACATCAGTGCTGCTGGTTTGAAGTTCACACTTTGAGTGGCAGTGGCCTGAAAGAGGTGCTAAGTGCTCTTCCCCTGCTGGCTGCCCCTTAGCACAGGTTGATATGTCAGGACAGGAACTCAATGTGATCGCCAGTTTTCCTTTGGAGCCTGACTCTTGATTCCCATTTCACCAACCCGCATTTGTGTGTGTGTGTGTGTGTGTGTGTGTGTGTGTGTGTGTGTAAGATGTCATCTTGGAGTATGAAGCAGGACTTCTAGGTGCTCAAGGATGAGCCATTCTCTCTTCTATGCAGCCCCCTCCGGGAATTCTGCTGGCGCTGCAGTAGCAGGCGGCTCGCATCTGGAGTTACACCCTCCAAAGGTCTCCAGAGGAGCAGGAACAAACCGGAGGAGAAAATTACATTTGAAATAATTTATTTTCACGTGCAGGGGAGAAATCACATTTGGTCTAGATTCATGTAAAGAAAACAGAGATTAGATTTTAAAAAATGTGTTGCTGGCAAGAGAGGATAGTAGACGGGTTTGGATAAAATGCACATTCTGTTGAACCTGGCCTGCAGTCCCAGGCAGCACTTACGGGGGTTTAAGTTAGGTTGTAGAGGAGAGTCAAGTCTGCATTTTATTTGCATTTTTTTTCTTTTGAAGTACTTCCTAGGTGGGCACTGGAAGTGACAGAAGCATCTGGACTACAGGGATGGCTATGCCTAGTATTTCAAGCTTTCTGTGTCTGCTTTGTAGCAGGCTGAGTTAGAGGTCTCATTCAAGGAGAGAGAGGATATTCTTTTGGGATTTCTGGCCCCAGACTGAAGATAAATCCTGCAGAAGGCAGTGAGGGGAGGCTGGAGTCAGGGGCCCCCACATGGAGTGAAGTTCACACAGGCCATGCAAATGGCCACATCCCAAAGGCTCTCTGACATCCTCAGCATGTAAAAGGGTCACTGTCAGGCTTAAACCCATCACGAAGAGGATTGAAGAAACTACCACAGTCACGCCTAATGTTAATTAGGTCCTCCTGTGTACCTGGCTGTAGACACGTCATCACATTAAAACCTCATTGAACTCCATACAGTAGGCACTATTATTATCTCCATTTTGGACATGAAGAACATAAAGACTGTCATTGCCCCAAAGCCACACCTCTGTCTACCTCAAACATGCAGGCCGGGAACAAGTTTCAATCATGATGACCAGCGCTAGCATTATCACCAAAAATAAAGGGTCATCATTGTGAATGTGAAAGTTGATGAGGTTGAAATGCATGAAAGAGGTGTTTTTGCAGATTAAAAAAGATTATAAGCTCGTTGCCTGGAGAAAGGATAAATAAATTGTGATGTAATCAAACAATGGACTATGATACAAGAGTGAAAAATAAATGGCTTCAAGCTACAAGTCAATATACATGTATATCTGTGTTTGTGCATGTATATATTATTGAACAAAATACCTACTTGCATGTGAAATGTAATACAATTTATATAGAGATGAATATACACAAACCATATTTGGTGGAGGGGTAGATGTAAGAGACTGGCATGCCAATCTTTGCAGTTGGGTCCCGAGACTGACCTGTTGCACTTATTTGGAGTGACTGGGCAGATTTCCACCCTGTTTGTGGTGGTAGTTTGTGGGTCACAAGGTGGCCAGCGGGAAGGAGAGCTCCAGGACTGGGTTTGCTGGACTCTCCTAGGCTTGAAAGGGCCATTTGTCCGAGCTGGACGTCCACTGAAGTCGATGAAATCTCCAAGTTTAGAATCAGGCCAAAGCTCCCCACAGATACTTTCTGGCCCTGGGAACCCCACGGGTCCTCTCAGTTCCCCTCCCCCTGTCGGGTGGACCAGGTGACCTGCAGTCACCTGACGGGCCCCCCTGATTCCAGGCTCGCACGGATATCCTCACTCGCTGGCTTTAACCCCACACGCCGTTCAGCACCGTGTAGACATATAAACACACTTCAAACAGTCTCTTGGCGTGGACACAGATTCCACCAGCCTCAGCACAAAGATTTGGGAGGGCTAAATACTCCCTTATTTTCTCTCTGCCAAGAACAAAGCCTGCTATTGTCTTTCAGGTGATCACATTTTGTAGCCATCCAAATTTAAGTTGCTCCTTAACCACTGAATTCAACTGAGAGTCACTGGCTGGTGTGGGCTGGGTCTGGCTGAAGGAGCTTTGGGGCGGCACAAGCAAAGAGGCCACACCATTCCACTCAGGGCCTCCGTGTGGCCTGTAAATGATGGTGGCCTTCAACATCCTGAGGACAGTCTCCCAGGTTGCTCACCTGAGGAGAATCTCACCCACCCCAGGCCTGCCCCCAGGCCTCCTCAAGAACACCTCAGCTGGAGAGGGACATGAGGATAAGATGATGTCTTAAGATGGGCACCAAGCCAGGTTTGATTTCAATGCCTGGCAAATATGGGCAGTCAATAAATATTTGCTGGGCTGAGCAGATTCCCTCCAGCTCATATCATCCAACAGATACCCCTGTAGGACCAGCCTCAGCCGGGAGCAGAAAGGGTGGAAGTGGAGCAACACCAGTAATGTGGAGGCCAGCGAACGCTTCTGTTCTGCCTCAAGAGACCCAATCTGGAGCTGACGAGGTGGCCTTCACACTGGAGGGCCCTTCCTAATGACTTTTCAATTAATTGACTCAGCGCTGGTGGGTTCAGAAGCAGAGGCTGCCAACGACGAAAAGCGTTGAAGAGGAAGAGCTTTGTTGTCTCTGCATCCTGTCCGCGCTCGGATAGGTGTTTCTCAGGACCTTTGTATCTTAACTACAAAGCCTCACGGGGTCAATCAGTCATGCAAGAGGAATTTGGACATTCTCTGGGATTGGTGGATGATCAGAAGTTGAATGGAAAGCCAAGAAGGATGGTTTCTATGGGTGGCAAGTGTGACTGATGGGGGGAAGGGGGCGGAAGAGGAATGATGGGCCGAGGGGAGGGGTGGAGGGTGATGGTGGTTGTAGATGTGAGGCTCATTGTCAGGGCAGTGGTTTGCTTTCTCTGTGAAGTCTGGATGTGCATTTCCCGACAGGTTATGCTCTTCTGGAGTCAGTGTCTTCTTCCTGTTTGTTCTAGTCTAGGTATACTCTGGTACTCCCTGGCTATTTAGACACACACACTTCCACATCTTACTCATGTAGAATTTAATCAGAAAATTCAGAGAAGTACAATGACATCACAGATATGTGATGAGTAGAATTTTAGAAGGAAACAGAACCCAAGAAATCAGTTGTGGTGTTTCCTGTTAAACATGAGGAGACAGAGACTTGGGCTTGACAAATGACGTTTTCTGCACCTAGACCAGGGTTCTTTACTTTAGCACTTGCAACACTTAGGGCCAGTTAATTCTTTGCTGTGGGGGACTGTCTTGAATGGATGTTTAGCAGCATCCCTGGCCTCTCCCCACTGGATGCCACTACCACCCTCTCCCCCCGCCCAGTTGTTACATTCAAAAGTCTCTCCAAACATTGCAAGTGTCCAGTGAGGGCAAATGGCCCCTGATTGAGAACCACAGGCTTCGTGGGTCCTAGAATGTAACACTTGCTGTGCTGCTCTGTACAATTTGGGGATTTCAAATGATGACTCATATGGTTTCAGAATCACGGACAAACATTTAAATGGAATGATTCCATACATGGTAGGCATGAAAGAACTAGCAGTATTTAAATGACCATCCGAGATAGTTATGCCATTGTCTAACAGCTCTAAGTCAGATATTTGTTTTTTTCCAGCATGTGTTTGGTCAGAGCCTATGAAATTGCCTTTTTTTTTTTTTTTGGTGGCTCAACTGGTCAAATATCAGCTGTGTTCTTATGGTGCAACGTAAACACACAGACTTTAAGAGATATATCCTGAACACCTTTCGAAACTCCCCATTCTTGAGTGTGGAAATGTTTGTTTAGGCTCATGATTCTTCTCAGCTCATTTCTAAGGCAAGCCCAGTGTTTTCCATGCAGAGCCTCCTACCACAAGCTAACCATGTTACAAAATTCCCCTCAGGATTTCTCTCTCACCCTGGGGTAAATTAATATGGCCACACATTCTTTGTAGTGACTTCCATGAGGAGACGGAGTCTGTTCTCAATGCTGTTGATTCTGAACTGACTCTGTGACTTGTTTTGAGCAATAGAATGCGATGGAAGTGGTGTAGTTCAAGTTCCAGAGCCTAGACCTTGTAAAGGCCTTGCAGCTTCCACCCTGACCTTTTGGCCATTGTTCTGAGAAACCGGTGCAGCTCACTGGAGGATAAGTGAGCATGTGGAAGAGAGCCAAGGGCCCCTAACAGCCAATGCCACAACAGACATGTAAGCAGAGCACCCTAGACCTCCTAGTCGCTGACCAATCTAATCCAATGAGGGACACTGGGTGAAACTAGCAGAACTACCTAGTGGAGATACGTCATCGTGAGAAATAATGAATCATTGTTGTTTCAAGCCACTAAGTCATGGGCATTTCGTTATGCAGCAGTAGATGACTGATATACAACGATCGGCAGTTTCATGGACAATCTACTAGAGTGTGACTTCAAATAGGGGGTAGCAGAGCCATGCCCCTCTGGTCTGCTGTCTGGTTGGCTGATACTACTCACCAGCCAAGTGTCTCTGGCCCTCCCTTCTGATGGACACCATTCAGTCACTTTCTTCTGGAAAACTGCCGAGTTCTGTATTTGGAAGTCATGAGAAAGGGTCAGAAACTTGTGTGTAAAAGTTATAAAGTCAAGTGTCTGTTGTACAGAGCAGTTACCTCCCAGGGCCCACATGTAGTGGATGCCTCTTTGCTTTACTCTTGCATAAACACCATGCAAATGTCACACATACACGCACTTACACACACAAACACAGTTTACCCAGGCTTGGCTTAGTCACAACACATCCTAGGCATGGTTGTGTCACTGGAAGTATCTCGAGTCTCTGTTTCCCACTGTCACAGTGAGAAGGGGGTGTTTCAAACCTAGAATTTCCTTGCCAATGGTGGGTGGTAGTTGACTTTCTCTCTTAATGCTTTCATTGAGTAGCTCTACTGAGCTATAGCAGATGCCTTAGGAAGTGCTTTCTGTACTATCTGAGGCGATCTGCGGCTGGCGCCCATGACAGTGCTTTCCTCGTTCCTTCCTTAATGCTGCACATGCCACCCCACTGGGCGTTAATGATGGGAGAAGCGAAGTTCTGAAGTTCTGTCTTTCTCTTGCTCCTGGTGGCAGCCGTTGCATAGAGCACAGGATTTGGTCCCTGCTTGTTCCCCAATAAATTTGTTGATGTATGAATGAATGAATATGTAAATAAATGCATTTATGGAAGAAGGAGTTGGTGGAGATCTTGGAGTACGTTGCCTTCCAGCTCTTGTTCTCCTCGATGAGTTGAGGACACTGAGATTCTGTGACAATTAGCAGTTGTTTTTGTATTCCAGGACTCTATGCCTTTCAAAAGGCTCTGGATACACCTGCTTATCTGATCTGTCACAGCTGGTGATTATGGGAGAGGAAACATCAAGGATTCCTCCTGGGACTCACTGGGATACACCGTGAACACCCCTGACTTTGGGCTGGCCTCGTGCCATTGAGAGCAGGCTTCTGCCCACTGACTTGGCCCCGTGACTCACTGAGGGGCCGCCAGGCCCACCCGGGCACTGAGCAGACACCAGATGTACCTCTCAGAGTTATATTATTATTACTGTCCATCTGCCGGTCACATCAAGCTCCTTTCTGTGCTCCAGAATGTGAGAGCAGAGTGGCCTTTTCTGATATGAAGCTAATAATAGTTCTCATCTTGATTCTACTTAACACTGAACTGAAGATTTGGCCTCCAGGGTGAGGCTTATAGTTAATTCATTTACTTTAAAAATAATTACAGAAGCCATAAAAGAAACGTCCCAGTGCGGGCCAAGTGTGGTCTGATTCTCAGTGTCTCTCAGTAACCGGTTGTGTGCTGGGTGCCTGCAAGGCTGAGAATGTGGGGAATAGGCTGAAGCCCAGGCAGCGGAAGGCAAAGGGAGAGCGGAGCTTCTGTGCAGTTGCTCTGCTTGGGAGTAGCTCTGCGTGCCCCACGCCATCCCTTCATTTTCTGAGATGACCTAAATGACAAAGACATTTGGTTTCCTTCCTCTGAGCTTTGTCCCCCACGCAGACAAACAGGCTGCGTCCCTGGCAGACAGCACTGGGGTTATGTGCTGTCTCGTCTCCTCAAGAGTGATGTATAGCTTCAAAGGAACAAGTAAATAAACCAGCAAAGTCCAGCCCTGCCCCTTGTCTAGGAGGAAATGGATGGGTCCCTGCTTCCATTTCTCCTGTTGCCCCTGGACACTGGGGCGAGAACAGCTGGGGGAGAAAATAAGCTGTTTCTAGGGGTGTGTGTGAGAGAGAGACAGAGACACACACAGAGAGGCAGAGAGACAGAGAGACAAACACAGAGAGACAGAGAGATGAGGAGGAGCGGGAGAGAAGAACAAAAGGAGAAAGGGAGAGAGAAAAAGAGGGACCTAGAAGGGAGGAGAAAGAGAACAAAGAAGAGGGAGGGAGCAGGAGGGAGGGCAAAGGAGGGAAGATGAGATGAGGAGAGAGTGCAAGGGACCAGTGTGCGAGATGGCAGAAGGGTGATGCCAGGAGCCTTTTCAGCCCGCCACTAAAGCTATTGAAAGTGTCTTTCCAGACTCCCTCATTTGCCGTCCTTGTCCTTCCGGTAGGTCCCAGCTCTGAAATCTATGGAGAGGGGCCAGCCAGGGCCTCAGCTCCTTTCTCCTCCAGAGCAGTAAAGCCGCAAAGGCTTCCCTGGGCCCTGCCCCTCCGCTGCTCTGCGACCTGGCTGCAAGGTCACGGCGACTGGCAGCCACCTCACGTGGGAGCCACGCGGAGAAGAGTCCACGTCTCAACTCCTGTAGTCCCAGAGTGTCATCGGGGTGAGTTGTCCCATTTAAAGCAGCCCCAGAGAGGGCCTGCACCCCCTCCCCCAGGCAGGCTGGATGGAATGTTTGTATGAGCACCGAGCACCGGAGAGCCCATATGGTTTGCCATATGTGTTATCACTAATTAGGGGCAAAACTGAGTGAGATCATCGATATCAAGCATGTGGCGCATAGTAAGTGATCAGGAAATATTAGTTACTATTATCTGAAGTCGCAATAATAATAGGCAGCAGTTCATCTCACCATTGTCTATGTGCTGGACATGGTTCTTTCTTTGTGCTGTTCATTTTCTGCACGGTTGCACACAATTTTATTTATTTATCTTTAATTATTTTTTCCCCACCAGCATTCCCTATATCCACCTGTTGCTCCTCCCTCCCTCCCCTCGCTCTTAACCTCAGAGCCCTTGTGGTGTTTTGGGCTCTTTTCTAAGCAAAATTTAAAACAGCCCCATGGGGTTGGCGATGCTTCACTCCCTTTTCACGGGGGAACTGAGGCCCAGAGGTGGGGGTCTGTTTCACATGGCACCGGTCCATCATGAGAAGAGACGTGACAGCAAGGGCAGAAGACCAGTCCCTAACTTGTCTTGGCTGCTCTCGCTCTCCAGCACTGCCCCCCAAGACCCAGCACTGCCCCTCCTGCCTGCAGCTCAGCATCTGCTTCCTTTCTGGCCGCCCCGTGCCCCCGCAGCGGGCAGTGCATTCCACACACAGCCACCAACGTGGTCCTCCAGCTCACGGCCCACACCGTGCCGGCACCTCTCGAGCCTTCCTTCCCTTCCTGTCATGCTTAGAATGCAACCAAGCTCCTCACCGCGGCCCACGAGGCCCTGCAGCCTGGCCGGCTCGGCCCGCCTCTCCAGCTGCAGGCCGCCCACTCTGCCCAGGCCTCCCTGGCCTCGCTGGCCAGCCAGTGCCACTTTGAAACACGCGCACGTTCCTTCCTACCTGAGAGCTTTCACACGTGCTCTTTCCTCTGTCCGTCCGCCTTCGCTTCATCCTTCAGAACCCTGCTCAGGCGCAGTATCCCCTCCACCTCCAGTTTTCTGCCTCAGTTTTCTCTTTGTACCCTTCATTGGTCTTCTCTGATTGCGAGGTATTTTCATGTATTTTATTAGGTCCTTGCTTTCTCTCGCCCCCCGCCCCAAGTTCCATACGAGCAATAACCGTGTCTCTGTTATTCGCTGCCGTGGCCCCGCGCTCCGTCCGCACAGGGGCTGGCTGTGGCGGGCGTGGGCACGCCTTTGCTCACGCGAATGGCTGGTGCGTCTGGAATGTCTGGGCCGTGGACTTGGCGGCAGGGCAGCTTATGGCTGGGGACCACTTGCCTCGCTTCTCGGTAGCCAAGCCTTTGTCTGCTCTTCCCTGCCGCCGTGTGCCGCAGGCCTGCCTGTGGCCCGTCTCATTTCAGAGTTGTGCCTTCATGGGAATTTCAGCGCAGAGATGCCACAGATCTGTTGCGCAGCAGGAAAAATGGCCTGTGTTACGATTGGTTCTCTTTGCCTTGTGGAAGGATGTAGAAGGAAAGGTGGAAGGATATTAGACGTTCAGTAGCTCTCGTTGTCCGGAGTAGTCAGGAAATGCTAGTCCCCAAGCAGCGTTCATAGAGCAACTAATATGCAACTCAGCCACCACGAGCAGCTGGGCCTGAGACCCACGGCACAGTCAATCGTGTCGACGCTTACCCTGAGCGCCCCAGTGTGACAGAATGGGAACCGATCAGCGAATTAATTGTTCCTTTTAGGCCCCGGCCTTGCACCGCTGGAAGCTGACTTCCCCTTGCTGTCACTAGAGGTGTTCCCTGATGCAGGGAAAGAGATGGAGAGCTTAGGGTCTTTTCCCACTTTCTACACCTACCTTGAAGTTTTCGCAGAAACACCGGCAAACCTCTTCTTTTTTCTTACCCCCCACCTTTGTCCTGGCCAAAGGGTGAACTATGGGAAGCTCTCCTGGGTGGTTCTAAACAACTTTCCTTTGATTAAGCTGCCCTTCTCCCAAGGGCTACTTGTGTGGTTTCAATTACTTAAAAAACAAAACAAACAATCCTGGGTAAGAGAGTCTGTCTGAAAAAATAGGAGGTAACCGACAGGCTCGCCCCGTGTGACTGGAAAAGATGGGAAAAGCATAGGCTCCCAGCGCCAAAGAGGATAAATAAACGTGTCGCAAGTGCCATGCAGAAAACACGTCTGCACAGCGTCAGCAGCGAGGATAAACACAGGCCTGTTTCCCTGTCCCGAGGAGTGGTGATGAGGGGGCCAGGTGACTCCATGGACCCCATCCGGTCTGCGCAATTCACATCATCTTAAGGTTGAGGGATGGGCACTGTTCTAGCCTCGGTGCCTTCCCAGCATCTCTCATCAGAAGGAAATCTTCAAAGAAAACAAATAGTATATTCATTCTCCTCCGAGTTCACAGACAGGAGAACAAGAGAAGAGGTTATCTGGTGGGCCGTGATTGCCCAAGATTGGGGTTGTGGGCCCCACATTTTTTCATGGAGGTAAATATCCCTCCCAGCTGTTGAGTGCCCTCACCGTTTCTTTGCTTACCCCTAACCGCACGCTTCCAGGGTCCGTCAGCTTCCCCAGTATCTCAGTAAGCAGGCTTTAAGTTTTTATAAACCATAACCAGAATTCGTGAAAGGTAAGTGCAGGTCCAGGGGATTATGATGGGTGTTTAGGAATCTTCGTGGACCTAATTTGAGAGCAGGCTCACACACCAGGAAATGAAAGAAGTGAGGACGACCTGTGCAGAAGGTGGCGAGCTAGACCTCCAGTCTCCACGTTCCTAGGGTTACCGATAGTTCGCGACTTAAATTTTAAGGAGAATCGTCTTCATTTTGATTAGGTCAAATACCTCTTATAATATGTGCCTAAATCAGAGACTGAAATGTGATGCTATCATAAAGCAGGCTTAGATTCAAGCATTTCTATGCTCTTAGTCATCTAAATTTCACATTTTAGTCTATGTGAATTAAATATAATTCCAGCTTCAATCTTACATACTGATAGAGAGTGGCCCAATATTTGCCAGCAAATCAGAATCATTCATATTTGACCTTGGAAGGTGTTCCTGGTTTATTAGCTGACATGCTCCAAGTTGGCTTCAAATACAAGAAATGGAGAAATGCAGGAACAGACACCAGTAGAGTTAGAAACCTGTCCACATTTTCATCCTTCTGTCTTCTTTCCTCCACTGTCTCTATTTCATTAAACTTCCATTTCCTTGTCTCTAACAAAGGGTGGAAGAGGAGAGTTAATTTGAGAGTTTCTAAGGACTCTTTCTAAATCACAATTCTGTGATTTAATGTGATTTAACATACATGCCCTGATAGAGCTTTCAGCTATTCAGTCACTGAACAAACTGATTTGACTGCCAGTTAGGTGTTACTATGCTACTCATGAAAGCTAAAAAGACAAATGAGATACCATTCTTATTCTAGAATGATAGAAAATGTGCCTGTTACGTATGCAGTCAGCACTTCATAAATGCCGATGAAGGGTATACACAGTTGAGGTGGTGAGAGCGCCACTGAATGATGCCATGGGTGAGTCGTACACTCTACCCAATATTCACAATCTCATATTAAAAACTTGTTGCATTTCCCAGTTGTGGGAAGTGATCAGAGAAGTGTAGACACCCAATAACTGATGAAGGATGCTCTTGGACATGGAGGCTCAGAGAAATGACAGACCTCGTCAAGGAGACATGTGGGTAGAGGTGGAGCCTGACCTGGCATCCAGTCTCCTCCTGTATCCCGGAAATGGGTTAGCAGATCGTTAAGAAAGCAGGCTCAGCCCAACTGCCTGCGCTCCAATTTGACTGTCACGTCCAAGGTGAGTGACCTTGGGCAAGTTATTTAACTTCTCTGTGTCTTAGTTTTCTCCTGAAAAATGGGGTTAGAAGGGTAGCAGATGGCACAGGACGTGTGAATGGAGTGAGCTCCTACATGTCGAAATGCTCAGCGTGCCTATTGTTAATGGCCGCTAGCAACTAGAAACCAGGCTGGGATGCTTTCTGATAAGCAGCAGAAAACCAATTGGCGTTTGGAAATAATCAAAATGGATATGATAGCCAGTTGATAGATCAGTCTCTCTGAGGTATTTCATGCTAAATTGTACCTCTGTCCAAAAAAGCAAAACCTGCTCACAATGCATGGCACTTGGCACATGGGAAGTGTTGACTGGGTGTGAGCTATTATCTCCCCGTGCTGCTTCCATTTCCTGAGGTGTTGGAGAAGGGGTTCGAAGTGCTTTGCGGGAGCCTAGAGATAATGCTCCCATCTCACCCCTGTTGTGTGTGTGTTTCAATGTGTGAGAGAGTGTGTGTGTGTGTGTGTATGTGTGCGCGCACTAGTGACCCATCCGATCATTCAGTACATGATCTCAGCCAAAAGTTCAGTTTCAGGAAATGAAATTCAGCTCTGTCAGCCTGGTGACATTCAAATTCCTTTTAAACATTTATTTCCATTTCTAGGCAAGAGACGTTTCCCCCGATCAGATTGTTTTGGCCAGGAAATCTTGCATTTTAAAGCAAGTAAAGAGTGAAAAAAAGAATCCTCAGTACATGACACAATTTACAGTTAGCGTCTCAGGAATGTGTGTCATGTTTTAAACTTGAGTAGGTTGATGTTCTCCAAACATCCCAGTGCCTCGTATTTATAGAGTGCTTTATTTGAAAGTGTTAACAATGAATGAGAAAAAGCGGAACTTTCTGCAGGCATTTTCCCCTATTTTTTGTCTTGATGCTATTTTGATTTGGAAGCAGCCTCGTTTCTCCTGCCTTGTTCAAGCGCCACAGGATTCCATTCTCTCACTTGCTCTCTCTTTTTTCCCCTAAAGGAAACACTTCAATTGCTTTTATTGATGAGGAGAGGAAAAATCTAAACATCAGGCAAGCAGGCTAATGAGAGACAGGCTGACGTGACAAACTAACATAGTACAAAACCAATTACCCTTCTTCTGGTGGCTGTACCAGGTTCTGAAGGAAACGGGGGAGAACCGGAGCCGACACTGTGGGGGCCCCAGCCTGACCCTAGGTGCACGCAGATGTCACCTGGAGCTGGCAGGCGATCTGCTGCATGCCCACAGCTCCTTCCCGCGGGCACTCACTGCAGCCTCTGTCTCAGGGCTTCCTCTGGCTGCAGGAACGTGCTGCCCACCCTCCCCCTCAGTCACCCTCAACCTGATTGGGGGAGGTGTGGGGCAAGAGTACTGCCTTCCGCTTAGCAAGACAGTCCTGAGATGCCCGAAGTGACTTGCATTGGCTTCTTCCCCAGTCCCCCATCTCACATCTCCCCCACTCTCGCTAGGCTTTCTAGAATCACCTCCTGCACCCAAACCATCCCTTCAGGGGTTGCTTTCCGGGAGGGGGGGGAAAGCCCGAATTGGACACGATCATAAAATATTTACCCAATTACACTCCTTGTCCTGCTCCTCCATTCTCTCTGAATGCCAGAAAAATCTACGGGGTGTGTGTGTGTGTGTGAGTGTGTATGTATGCATGTATGGATACACACACACACACATGCGGACAGAAGAGGTTTGTGCCACACTGTAATCTGGATGTACTCTAATTCCTTTGGCGGCTCGTTTTCACTAGTTCATTTGACAGGCGTTTATTGAGCGCTGCTATGCGCCACGCGCTCTTCTGGAGCTGCCAACTCAGTCTTTGACCCAAGGCGGACAGAATCACACACACACACACACACACACACCACACCACCACCCCACCCCCACCCCACCACCCCACCACCCCCCACCCCCCCCCCCGTGACGGCAGGGGCAGACCATGCACTATGAAGATGGTGACTGAATCGAGTTGATCCCAGGCGCTGCACTAAGGAAATCCAGCTAAGCAAGGAGCTCCGTCGTGGGAGGTGGAGGGGTGCTTGCCGGCTGCACATGAAACTCTGCTTGTCAGTTGTTCTTCTGTCTCCGCGGAGGGAGAGCATGGAGCTCCTTTCTGGGGTGGGCTGCCCTCGCCCGAGTGCCCCCTCCTCCCTCCTCATCTTCCTAATCAGCCTCTGAGGAGAGGCTAATGCTAGTCATAGTCACTAAGGACGGGCCACACATGTCTGTCTTCTCTGCAGATGAGAAGCCTTTGCTCACATGGGCGTCTTGACTCCTACCCAGATCGTGGCTGACAGTAGCCAGCGCGAAGCAAACGTTCAGTGAACACAGCTTGCGTGTCAGGAACTACCTCTGCTTGAAGTCCAGGGAATTTAATGGCCAACCTTGTTGCAGCCGGGACCACTGGGGCCAGGAGGGCCTGGAGGAAATTGGAGAGTGTGCCTGGTTCGAATTCCCCGGTAATTAAAAATGAAGCTTAACCATTAGCCTCAAGAGCATGGGGTTGCTCTCTAGCACAGTGGAGAAATTTGAGTCTCACCTTCGCTGGCCTCCTGGGACCACGCAGACCCTAGCACGGGAACAAAGGGCCGGTCTCCACGGTGCAACCTCGGCTGTTACCAGGGAGACACGGCGTAGGGGGCGCTTTCAATATCCCTCCACACACGGCAGCGCCCGCGGTTCAGGACAGAGCTCGGGCTGCCGACGGCAACGCCTGCTCCTGCTCCTACTCCCGGAGAGGAGAGGAAGGGTCCAGGGAGACGGGATGAGGAGAGCCGCTGGGGGGGAGGATCGGGCGCCTGCACCCGAGGGGTGGCAGCAGAGCTGGGCGGGACACGGGGTGGAGAGGACAGGGGTCAAGGAAGCCAGTTAGAAGGACAGGCCGCGGCCGCAGAGAACGTTCAGGGCCCGGGGCGCGCAGGCCGCGAAGCCACCCGAAGGAAGGGACACAGGGCGAAGCCGCGCACGTCGGGCCTGTTGGAATTGGCTGAGAGTTGCAGCAAAGTGAAGCGCGCGGTCTGTGGCTGCTTTAGCCTCTGCCCTGTGGCGAGTCCTGTGGAATGGCTTGGGGGAAGGCAGGCCGAGCCGGTCTTTAGAAGTAACGGGTTAATTAGGAAATTGGGATTTCCTGCTCTCTCAGGTTGCCACCCCCCCCACCCTTAGTGACTTGAGACTGATGAAGACAAGATCCCCGGTGAACGTTTGCGATAAAACACTTTGTCAGGAAAACAAGCAAATAAATTTGACAGCTGCTTGATGTAGGACAGTCATTAAATTTTCAAGAATGTAGGTCTTCTATTATTTAATGATGTTAATCTCCCTTCCAAAAACGAAAAAAAAAAAAAGGTTCCAGAAGTGCAGCGTGGGGAAGTCGTGCTGTTTGCTCTGCTGAAAGTTGCCAAGGGCCCCACCCCCGCCCCACTCCCTTTCTTTAGGGGCCTGCCCCGGGGAGGAACCTTTCAGCCCCTGTCAGGCCAGGCCTCAGGAATCCGTTGGGCTTTCAGGGACTGAAATTTAGCCCCCTCCCTTGCCTCATTTTCTCTTCCCTTCTCTGCTTTTTGGGCCATTTCACTGTTTCCCCCTCCCCGGTGGAAGGAACTCAAAGCAGCCATTTATTTTGTTCCTGGAGTCTTTCTGAGAAGAAGATTTGGTATGAAGTGAAGTTGAAATGCTGATCAGAAAGAGATTTTAGACAATTCAGTGGCTTTCCTTGTGCACTGTGACTTAGGAGGGAAGCCTCAGAACGGAAGTAATTCTTTTCCAAGAGAGGCTGGACACCGTGCAGTTCAAGCGAAGGTGGTCCAGCAGCGCTCCTGCACGCCGCCCGAGCCCACAGTGACAGGAGATCTGAACTGGCGGAGGGTGAACAGCACTGACTGCTCTTCTGGCGGCTTTCAGCTTTACCTGCATGTGTGGGGAACTCACCCTGGCACAACCCTCCTGCATGGAGGCCTCCTCGGGGCACTGTCTGCTTCCTGCCATCCAGACAGGTGTAGCTGGAGGGCACAGCGAGGCCAAGTGCTCAGGACTGACCCCTGCCTCCTTAAGTCACTCATTCCCTTCATGCCTCAGTTTCTTCTTCTGGAAAAGAAAGATAATAAGCCCAGGTCATAAAAACACATATGCACAGCAGACACGCACACCACACTTGTGACCGCTGCCAGGTTAGGAGGGGCTGTAGCTGTGAGTCTGAGAGAACCTGGTCAGGACAGGGTCCCGCTGATATCCAGGCTGAGCCTTGGCCCCCCTGGGGCCAAGTGCCCGGCTCCTGAGAAGGCGCTGGTCTTCTAATCAGGGTTTGGGGTTTCATCGCTTTGGGAAGCATCTGCATTTTTGTTTCACGGCCTTTAGAGGGGAACAGGTTGCCGGGTTGTTCCTGAATGCCCTATGCCGTGCTGCTCTTAATGCTCCCTCAGCTGGCATAGTCATGCGTGCTAGTCAACCACCATTTCTTGGGTACCTCCTCCAGAATTTTAGGAGCTGAAGCTGCAGTAGGGGGCAAATCAGGTAACATCCCTGAGCTCACAGAGCTTATGTTCTAGAGGAGAAAGGCAGAGACGCTGTGTGAGGCTATGGTGAGCACTGTGGGGAGGATGAGGCAAACCCAGCGCTCCACAAGGAATGCTTCCAAGTCCACTGAGCTGGTAGCGATGGAACAGTTGAGGGTGCCAAGTCCCACCTGACTTCCAGGTGTTTCCCCAAAGCATCTTCTCCTCCTCCGCCCTAAATGAAGCCTCTTGTGTACCACAGAATGACCTGGGCCAGTTAATTCTGAAACAAACTCATTCAGCATTAGAATGTCCACCGAGCATGGCCGCTCAGACAAATTATTTCCTGAAGGGAATTATACAAGCGCATTTTGTGGTCCTAGAGCTGAACTGACAGTTGGGGGGGGTGTTTCAGCACAGGTGGGATTCCAAAAGGAAGTGACGACAACTTGGTCGCCCCGCTGTCTGCACACTTCCTGGAGCATTTCTCTGGATGCTTTCCTTTGTAGGGTTGGACTGGGAATAATACCTTAGCGCTAGTGAGCATTCTCTGCTATTTGGCAAGTTTTCAGCTGGCTTTTATTGAGTTTTCAGGAGAGTATTCATGTAAAGGTCTATTTAGGCCATTTCCAAAATGGAGATCTCTGATCCAGTTATGCAGGCGGCGTGTCAAGGACTCGTCCCTTTCTCTCCTGGTTTCTGACAGAGTTGGACATTGGTGCAGAGGACACCCTGATCAAAATGGATAAGTCAGTCATGGAGCTAGGTCTCTCTGTGCCTGTGTGAGAAGACGAGAAACTTGCCTTTTGAGGGGACAACGGGCAGGGGGGAGGTCTGGGCTGCCCGGTTTTCTAGATTCTCTGATTTGAAAATCAGGACTCAAAGGAAGTCTGTCCTTCCTGAGTAATTGCATCCGGACACTGTCGAACTTCCTCAGGTTTCGACTTTCACCCCAGCCAGGCTCCCAGGAGGGAGGACAAAGGAGAGGCCACCCCTCCTCTGGGAAGACAGGAAGTAAGGGTGCAGTGTGGGGCACCCAATCCAGCCCCCAGGCTGCTCCAGGGGGTCACTTCTCTGCTTCCTGGGCAGACGAGCCAGGTGTCCGGTTTCTCCTTTTCCTCTTGCCAGACGCCTTTGTGGGCCTCACCTTGGCCTTTGTGCACAGCGGCGTCTCTAAGGCAGTGCACGAAGTTCTGTTTGGCCAGAGGAGGTGGCACCGAAAGCAGAATTTAGGTTTGGTGGGAATTGGTGAACTTGATTGTAATATGAACAAACCTTATTAGGCCAGAGGCCACATTGTAGACTTTGGGGTGCTGATTCACCAAGAACCAGAAAACAAGGAACTCCAGGAGGGCTGAGAGAATGCTTCAGTGCTTCTAAAGATAAAGCACTTTAAACTTCCTGGCACTGAAAGCCCCTGGTTTCAAATACCTCTTTGCAAGCAATGGCTGCCCTCGGAAGCCTTGGTGACCTGACTTCAAGAGGAAAAGCTATACTTCCTTTTATAATATTTTACATTTTATACTTGTCACCAAGAGAAGAACTTACATTTTTTTCATCTAGTCTGAATTAGCCTCATTTTGCATTTGGCTGCATCTTTTTAATTAAAAAGTAATATAGTTATTTGCTTGTGGCCAAAAAAATAAATAAAGATAGAACAGCAATAGAAACACTTTGGAAAGGAGAACATAAACCTTTTCTAAACCATTCCCAGACTTAGCCACTTTTTATTGCTCTGGTGATGTGTGCTGGGGCAGGAGGCCTAACTTCTCAGTGCCTCAGTTTTCTCATCTGTAAAAGGGGGATGTTAGTACTTACCTCATGGGGATGCCATGAGGACTTAGTCCAACATGTGATGTATATTCTGGTGAGACCAGTATTAGCTGCTGTTGTCAGTAGGATGTATTTTTTCTGTGTCTCATTGTTGACTTCGCATCTTTCCTAATTTCAGACCTTTGAGGTGATGGCCAAACCTCGGTGAGCCATTTTGGTCTACAGTGTTTTCACTCAGAATAGAGCCATGTGAGTGAAGACACTCTCCCCTCTATTTGGTTTTATCTCACGGGATCTAGTGTGGTTCAGTCTTCTTAATGGCTTCTCCGAAGTGCTAAGCTTTCCTGAGTTGAAATGGGCCTTTTGCGCTGAAGAGAGGCTTGACAGATAAGGTTGTTCCTTCTTTTGCAAGTCTAAAAGAACAGCTCAGACTGACTTAGATGAAAAGAAGGAACTAAAATCTCAGACTACTCAAGCTAATGGGAAATTAATTGGAGTTTTAGTTTATCTTCCTTTTCTTTTATGAGGTAGAAAAGAACCTATTTTGTTTATTTTGCCAGTTTCAGTATGAACAACATAAGGAGTTTATCTGTGTGGTCATTTGTACGCAGAAAGCAGAAGTCATGAAGAGAATCTCCTCACTATCTGACAAAAGGGTAGACCAGAGTGGAGATGCTTGCTTTTTTTCCAAAACCAAGGGTATTAGTTATCAGATAATGTAGAAAGTCTACGAAGAAGTTGGAGGACCCACCTTCTTGTTCTGATTGGGCCAGGACAGAACCAGGCCTTTGTGGCCTGGAACGAGTTCTTCCTGTGCGTGCTCCAGGTCTCTTATCCATAGGAAAACGAGACTAGAAAGCTCTGCCCTACAGAGTTCTTTGGGGGCCATCAGAGGCAGGACAGTGGGTCCTGTGGTCTCTTGGCTGAGTGAGCATAGGCCCGTCTCTGCCTTTCTGTACTGGGGGTTTTCTTCTCCCCCTTGGAGCTCTGCGTGCCCAAACCAAGAACAGCTACAAGAGAAGCAGAAGACAAGTCGCCACCCACAGGGGCTTACCGCCAGAGAACCCGCAGCGTGCGTGTAACGACGGCCAGGACACCTCCAGAGGGAAAGGCTGAGCTTACAGCTACCACATGAGCACTTCCTGATGAGGGTAGAGGAGAGAAGATGAGGCAGGACCCCCCACAGAGTTGACAGGGTTGCAAGATCTCTTGTCAGGTGCTTTTTAGCACGGAACAAGTTCCCTGTTTTGGCCCCCATGCCCTGGTCATGCTTTACAAGCAACACAGCCATGCAGTGGGGGTTGGAGAGAGCCCTGATGTCACTGAGCCCCTGGTTAGGGGTCGAATCCGTGACATCCTGAGCTGTCAACCCGACCTGCCCAGGACCTGGGGAGCAGGGCCGCTGCGAGCCATAGACCCAGGACTGTGGGCTGCAACACCAGGGGTGGCCGGGCCCTGGCTCCAGGGCCAAGAGGGCAGCGTAGATGGGCATAAACCTCTTTGCTAGGCTGTGACTTTCCAGTTTATCCTGGCTCTGTCCCGAGCCCTTGGAGGAGATGGAAGGAAGTATTATTTTTCTCTTTAACTCCTTGGTGACTTGCCTCCTAGGTGACTTGGTCACCTAGTGTATTAATGAGTTCCGGGGGGAGGATATGCAGGGGGCAGGACCTGGAAGATTGGCTTTGCTAATACACAGGACAGTGCTGAGTTAGAAAGTTGCAGTTTCCAGGGATGGATACAAATACCTTGACATATATTCATTAAGTTACTGATTCATCAGCTGCAACTCTACATTAAAGTATGCACGCATTTTTCACAGAATAATGAAGATGAGCCACCTCTCACGTGCTTCTTTAACTTCTTCCTCAAAGCAACTGCCAAACTCTTAATTGTCCGATTAGTTGGAGTTGGAGTCAGTCGAACAGGCACCTCAGTGAGGTGTTGAACTGAGGGGTATGAAAGCCCTTATGGCAGGGCAGAGGCTCGGCTCCCCGCCTCAGGAGCTCTGCTGCCTGGGCGGTAGGGGCCAGGCCCCCAGGTCTAAGTCCAGCAAACAATCAGCTCCTGGTCACGTACTAAAAGTGCCTTTCGGGCTGAAGCCAACGGTCCACTAAATCTGCTTGGGAACTGATTTGTTAATTATTCTTTTCCTTTTGTGACATTTTTCAAGATAAACTTACTTGGGCCAGCCGCCTAGAAAACCTTTTAAAATGCTAATTGTGCAATTGTGCGAATAATGTAAAAATGAGTCATGTGGTGCACTCAGCACTTGACTAATTAACAAGCAGTAAATGAACCCTTGCCTAGCAAATTCTGTACTGGGCTGTGCAAATGACATAGAGGTTCTTGGAACCACAGTTGGAAAGAGTTTGGTTTTAAGGAAAGAGGTCTTTATAGGAATGGGCCAGTTGGAAATCAAGAATTATTGGTTACCAAAACTGAACGTTGTTGGTAGATTGAACTGCACTAACATTTGTTGAGCCCGTGGTAGGCCTGAGGACCAGGGATGCAAAGATGAATTAGTTAGGAAGGGTGGCCCTGAAAGTTAATAATCTAGTGAAAGACAGAGGCATCTAATCAAAGATAGCAGTAGGATGCTTTGGACGGCAGGGCCAACTAATGGTGGCTTAAATGATTAAGATATTTAATCATCTTACAGAGTATAATGTCTGAAAGTAGATGGCGCTCGGGTTGTTTGAGTGGCTCGGACTACGTCATCCGCACCAGGCTCTGCCCATTTTTTTTTTTGCTCTGTCATCCTCATTACATTGGCCTTGTCTCCTGGGGTTTGTTGCCTCAGTGTTGCAATGTGGTTGCCTGGCTCCCTGTGGCGTATTCTCAAATGGCGGCTTTCACAAGCAGTGAGCAAAGCAGGGGTGAGGAGCTCACGTCCACGCACGTGCTGTTCACCAAAACAAATCACATAGTCACACCTAGTTGCAAGGGAGGTGACTGGAAAGCCAGTTTGGCTGAGCAGCTGCTTCCATTATCAGCTCCATCCCCATGATCCCTGTGGAAGGGATTAGCAAAAACTGGGGCACTGAGAGAGGTGTGCCACACGCTGCATAAGTGCTCATAACACAGTAATGCAGGTTGCGTGCTGAGTGTGGAGACCCCTAATTCTGCCTTGAAAGATGATGGGAGATGTTGTAGAGGACCCGACATTTTAGCTGAGTCACCAGGTAGCTGGGGGAGAGAAATCCAATCAGGAAAGCAGGTGGGTCAAAATCTAGAGGGATGAAAATGCTTGTCAGATTTGTGTGTATTTTCTTGCCCTATTTCCCCATCTTTTGGTCAAACCTCCAAACCTAGCAGGTCATTTAATGCTTTAGGATCTCAGAATCCTCATCAATAAAAATAAGACAGCTGGACTCTGTAATTGTGAAAAGGCCTCCAAGCTTTTTCTCATTCATTCCTTCTCTACTACCTAAGGTTTAAGTAGACATTCACAGTCAGTCTCACGGCATTTCTCGTGTGGATAGCGGAGTCCTTTAATCTCACCTCTTCTGTAAGAATACGTTCCAAAATTTCTCAGGGGGGCAATGCGGTAGTATCACATATAGGGCATGAGATTGGGAATCACAAATCTGAGCTTGAAGCCAAACTTTGTTATTTACTTTGTATGTGACCTGGCAAAGACACTGTAACATTTCTGCCTCAGTTTCCTCATCTGTAAAGTGGAGATAATGGTGGCATCTCTCTTGCATGTTTCTTTAGAAGACTTAGTGATAAATCTATAGCACCGTGCTGGATTCTGAGTAAGTCCTCAATAATTCACAAAGAAATAAAAAATGCCCAACACACAAAGTTTTAAATGTCCAATGAGAAATAACTTTGTGATGTGTTTGTGTGTAATCAAATGGGCAAAGATTTTTTTTTAAGTTAGTAAATCCCCAGTGTGGGTAAGAGTGTAATGAGACAGGCCCCTCTCAGGTGTGGCTCATGAGGATGTATGTGAGCTAATAATGACATTTTGGGGGGACAAAGTGGCCATTTGAATGTCTTTTTTAGGGTTCAAACCCTTTGACTCAACAATTCAAAATCTAGGAATTTATGTTAGGTAGATAATCAATGATGTGAACATAGGCTAGATTTAGTATAAAGTTGTTCACCTTCATGTTATTTGAAATAAAAAGTATTGGCATCAACACAAATGGCCAACAATAGATAATTCACTAATGAATTAAGCTCCACTCACATATTTCAGTATTGCCCAGATACTAATAATCATGGTTTTGAAAGATATTTGTTGATGTGAGGGAAATGGTTGTGCTATACTATTTATGTAAAAATGTCAGTCTATAAAGTGGTGTATACAACATGGTTCCACTTCTGTAAAAGGAGATGAATATCCTGCCTAAAGAAGTGTCTGGAAGGTAAAAGACCAAAATGTGAAAATGATTCTCTCTGGGTACTAGGATAACAAAGGGTTTTAATTTCCTTCTAGACTGCTCTGAATTCTCCAAATTCTCTTGCACTGCACATGTAATGCTATGGAAAAAAATGCTTATAAAATTAAGAGAAAATATCAGATTAAAAAAACTACCCCCTCCCCTAATCAGAATACACCAGCTCCAACTATGTAGGAACACCTACCCAGCCCCAAAGAAAAAGATGGCGAGGAAATATGTCCAGACCTTATCAGCGATTTTCTCTAGATGGTGGAATGATGAATTTATTGCTCTTTGCTTCTTTATACTAGTTTGTGTTTTCCAGTTGAGCATATGTTATTTTTATGAGAAAGAAAGGAAAACTGCCACCAAATAAAACCTATCAAAAGCAGTTTTCTTGAGTACTGTATCACATGTAGCCATTAATGCTGGTACCCGCCAGTGACACACGTGAGTTGGGGGACCCTGACTTTTCCTACTGGGAAGTCACTTGACCGATGTGGGGCCCTGATACCCAGGTTTATCCTCCCTGAATACTCCAAGACCCACGTTTTAAAGGCCAGAGTCACTGTTAATGGGACAGATGAGAACTTTGCCGGCAGAAGAAATCACAATAGAGCCTGTTCTGCAGGCTGCAGGGACTGAAGGGCCACCTGCTTTTTTTAAAACTTGTGCTAGCTGATCCAATAGGTGCCTCTGGCTGGAGGCTGGAGCTCTCTGGTGGCCAAGAGGTGTCAACGCAGCAATTTTTGCACTTGCAGAACCAAACTCAAGGTCTACTAGCCAAACCAGAATGTTCAGAAGCAGCTGCACACTTGCAGATTAAGTTTCAAGCCCTCATAGCGGGTAGGAAAACCTCTGACTCCACTCTCCCCACTGTGTTTGCTATGGAGTATTCCAGATCTGTCAGATAGAGTTGGTTCCCTCCCTGTCTTCACGCCCATGTCAGAGTCACTCACCGCCGCTTGGTTTTGTGATAAATGTGCATTAAATTGAGCAAGATGTCCCAACTAAGGCGTGAGCCCTGATCATAGTGCCTGTCCCCCAAGTCCACGCTGTGCGAACTTGCCTTTGTTGGTTGATAGTCAAGCGGATCTTCATAGATCGTGGCATGTTACATCTGGAAGGAAACTTAGGGGGAAAAAGATGTAGCTCCAGTCAAGCGACCGGCAGAAATGACTCGTTACTGACTGACCCAGCCGCGGAGCACAGTCCCCGCATGAGAATTCCATCCAGGGACGCCATCATGTCCCTCAGTGGACTGCCCCGGTGGCCCTGGTGACAAAAACTAGGGCTTTAGACTCATTGTCCCCAGGTGATCTTGTGTTTCTCTGTGTTTGCATTACCCTCAGACTGTGCCGCTGAGATGGGGCGGCTGCTATTGTGAGTGTGTGTGTGTGTGTGTGTGTGTGTGTAACACTGCCATGCGGTCATGAGCCCGTGTAGGAAACTGTCACTCTATTTCTGTGTATGTCTATCGCTTCACTTGAGCACATTTCATATGCTCGACCACGTTATAAATTCCTTGAAGGCGGCCTTTCTGTGTCTTTTGTATCCCCATGTAATACTCTAGGGGTATTGGGATCATTGACACAATTCATGTTACTTTCTTTGTAAGCCATGAATGAAAACAATGTCTGAATTACTCAGGTCCTTACACTGAGGACTTTGTTTATAGCATATTGTTCTGTATTTAACTTTTTGTATGGCGCTGGTTTTTAGAGCAGTCTAAAGATTAGTGGAAACTTACCCCCTGGGTATTCTAGAATGTGCCAGTGAGAGGTAATTAAGGGGAGGAAAAGGAACAACTTGTACTCCCCCAGTGGCAAGCCTGTTATTTGGTTATATATTTATTTTTACTAGAGCAAAAGTGCTTTGAATTCTAGCCCATGCTGCCTCCATCTCTGAGATTGCTGGAGTAGCTTGGTGATGGCGCCTTCCAGCCTTACTGAACAATTGGAAGTCTGAGGATAAGCCCGAAATGATCTCTGTAGTCAATTTAAATTTTTCATCAAATTAATTCATTTTGGTGAGATTTTTTATTATTATTTTTTTAATTTTCTTTTTTTTAAGATTTATTTATTTATTTATACAAGCACTAGGTACAGTCAGAAGTGCAGGAGGGTGAGAGGATTCACCAGAGACAGAGTGGGGAACAGAACAGGCAGATGATGAAGTACACTGCTGGGGGGAGCAGCGGGCGGCAGGAGAGGTCTGCGCGCCATGGGGGACCCTCACCGGTGGCCGGGGATTGAACCGGCGCTGCAGAGGCTGCTGGCAGCTTCGCAGTCCAGCGCTCAACCTCTGCGCCACGGGGGAGGCCCTGGTGAGATTTTTTAAAAGATAGAAACACGTATAAGAAATGATCATTTAAAGTGAGCCTTGGGAAATGTGTCATGGTATCCAGCAGTTGACGAGAAGGCAGGAACCAGAGTAGTGAGGGGTTTAAAGCTAGAGGTACAGCTTTGATTTTTGACATCGTCAAGCTGGGAGGATGTGGGTAGGGGCATGAGTAGGGCAGAACGGTCATAAATGACCCTTGTTGTACATGTATGATGAGTATATGGACTTTCATTGTAAAGTCTCCTATGGGAGTAAGTTAGAAATTCTCCTTAAGACCCTAAGCTGCTGCTGCTGCTATTACTACTACTTCTAAAAAAAAATTTGGCTAAGATCATTCAGCAAGTGATAGAGAAAATCAAGGTACTTAATTCAAGACTGCTTATTAAAATGTCATAGCACAGAGGTTATAGTGAGGACAGACTTTGAAGTAGCCAAGGGTTCAAATCACGTCTCTCATTCCATTGATAAGCCTTGGCAAGTCTCTGGCATCAGTTATAATGTGAGGTACAACACCCACCTCGAGACTTGTTGGGATCATGAGAAACTAATACATGTTAAGTGCCTGGAACTCTGCATGGTCTGGGTAGACTTTACTCCAAAGTAGTTCCTGCTTTTACGATTAATATTCTAAGGGGATCAAGACTGCCAATGGAGTCCAGTGGGCCCTCCAGGAAGAACATGTTTTGGACCTGCAATTCCTTCAGTCTTCAGGGAACAGGAGCTCGCAGGTCACACAGGGAGGACCAGTCCAGTAATCCCAGTTTCTTGTAACGTGATGATTTGGGAACCTCTTCCAGGCTGCAGCATGACTTGATGGGGTGAAGGTCCCATCAGATCCCAAGGGATACCTAGTGGTCCCGTTGTGCGGGAGTGTGAGAATCCTTCACACAAGAGCACTTCTAACATCAGTGAATTCTCAGTGTGGAACTGAGTCCCAAGTCTCCTACTTCCTCCTTTGTCCAGCCGTCCCTGGAGTCCCAGGGGAAGAAATTTGCAGCCTTTGTCAGCAAACAAGCTGTGAGCCTCCTACATGGAATTTTCATTTAATTTACATTGGCAGCCCCAGTACATGGTTCATAAGAAGAAATCAGTGTTTTTGATGATTGGATAGATGGATGGATGGATGGGGAGCGTGGGTAGAGAGCTAGATGGGTGGGTGGGCGACTGGGTGGGTTGAAGAATGGATGTTGGTGGGGAAGCGGACTTGAGGATGCCCCGTGTCTCTGCATGATAAGTTTTTCAGTTTCTTTTTTTTATAATGCATTTGTCTTAAAGAAACTCCTACTAAGGAGAATCTACTGTAAACCAAATAGTCTACCACTGAGCACCTATTCTTACAAGGTCAGGGCATCAGTGAACACCTAGTTCTAGTATTTAATGGTTCATAAGAAGAAATCAGTGTTTTTGATGATTGGATGGATAGATAGATGGATGGATCAGAGTGTGGGTAGAGAGCTAGATGGGTGGGTGGGCGACTGGGTGGGTTGAAGAATGGATGTTGTAATAAGGCCTACGCCAACGCTGTCTGATTTTGCCGATGAATGAATTCCATGCCCAGAAGGGTGAAGAACTTGCCAAAGGTGATGCACCATGGCAGTCCACGCTCTTTGCTGTACACCCTGCAAAAGCCACCCTTACCGATATAGAAGTGAGGGGAAGACACACTCACTCAAATACACTTCTCAGAGGCAAAGGGTCACTAGTCAGAAGAAAGTCCGGGGGATGGGAGGGGGTTTGAGTGTTCTCATTTGGATATACTTCTAAGAGTGGGTGGCAGAGGGAGGGAAGTCCTAGGTCAGTGGTGGGAAGAAAGAGGTACAGGGCCATCTCACCCCCCTCTGAAGTGCAAGTACAACTCAGTCACTGGTGGAAGGAGAGAGATGGGTTACTCTATGTCCATTCTGCCCGGGATACCCCTGGCATCAAGCTACCCAACCTCTCCATAGGGGCAACCTTGGCCAACAAATTTTCAGGCAACCTGCAGGCAGTAGAGGCAGACCAAGTGTTTGGCTGCCCTGTCTTTGTTCAAGTTTAGCAATACAAGCAGTACAGGAGCAGAAGCAGACACTGGCTCTTGGGATGTGCTTCATGGAAGTTGTGCTCTCAGAAGGGGCTGGGGAGACAGGACAGGGCAAGGGGAAGAGATCTAAGCACACTGTGGTCTTAGCTAGAGCTTAAGCCTTAGCTTCAGCCTCATCTCACAGGAGCAGGAATCGCAGCACAGAATGCACTCCACCTGGAAACAAGGGGAACGGCCTTTTGTATCACCACATCAGTCAGTCATCAGCTAAGGGCTGCCCCTGGCAGATGGGCATAACCTGTCAGGCTAGGTAACTCGCACTGACCAAGGACAATTCTCCGGAGAAGGCATCAGCAATGAGTTGCTGTTGGCAGCCAATACTCATGGCAGCTGGGGCCAGTTAAGGGGATCTGGGTGGGACATCGACAGTATCCACTACACCCACCAAGCTCCCGAACGTGTTCCTGCTGGATTTCTGCGGTGATTTTGGTCCCTGCTTTCCTGTCCAGAGGTGGAATGACTTGTTGGGTGAAGACAGTCCACCTGGAATTTCATTCTTTGATCCTGGAGGAGAAGGGATGCCAAGGATCCTTCCCATCTGCCTGCCAGTCTAGAGACTCCCCACTCACTCTTGGGTCCCTCTCTCACTCAGTTGATATTCCCTGCTCTTGGTGAAGCCTCGCCTAGGGCATCTCTCTTAGTGGCATCTCTCATGCCTTTGATGTAGACAGCCAGCAGTGTGGCACCTGGGTTATACCTTCTGTTCCCAAGTTTTATTTCTTCTCTTAGTTCGGATGTCCCCCTATTCCCACCAGACTCTGGTCCAACACTTCCTTCTCTGATCCTGTTAATACTTAACCTGAGGTCAAGGTTTCTGTAGGTGAACAACAATGATAAAGCAATCTCATTGACTTTGAGTGTGCAGGGAGTGGAACTGGTTATGTGTCTAATTTGAGACATGCCTGAGAGTGTGTCTTTACGGTCAAGACCGAAAGAAACTAACGGATGTGAACTTTTTTCCTCGCCTTTAGTCCTTCAGGATTAGTCATAAGATCCTGTTGAAATTATTCGATCCAGAAATAAGTGATTAACATTTAACTTTCTTAATGGGCGATTACTCAACAGCTATGCCAGTGGGTAAATATTTACCCATCATCTATTCCAAGGAGTGAATGTTAACTTGAGTCAAACAGTTACTTGTGTTGGTTCTTTAATAATAGAAAAGTACATTTTATGTAGTTCTAAGACTTCCAGTTTCCTGCCAAGTCAGAACTGACTGAAGGATGTTCAGAGCCCCGAGCTGGGCTTAAATTACAGATAATTTGCTCACCTACTCCCCCACTCAAAACAAAACAAAAAAAAACCTACTAAAGATTGTTGTACTCGCCACTATTCATTGAAATCTGGCAGCCCCAAATCTCACAAAGTCAAATATAATAAATCAACTCAGTCTCTCCGTCTGTGGGTCTGTGTCAGCCTCTGTTTACCACAAGCTGCCTGTTTCTTGTCATTATGGATGCAAGTCGGGGCACAGGCAAAGCCAAGATGCTAAACGGTTTGTTCTTTGTAATGTGCTTGTAATTGTTCTGCCTTCAAATGGGACGGATGGCTGGGGAGACCTTGTCCAGCATGGAGGGAATTGGCAGCTTCCAATCTCTTTGCTTATTTGTCTACTCTGCAGCCAATGGGGCTGATTCAGATGATCCAAAGATGCCCACATGCCTGCACAGAGCATATGGCCTGCAGGCTCTGTGAAGGGAAGAATGGGCACCATTTCTGAGATTTTCAATTTACTTCCAACCAGTACATTTTAATCAACAGGCAGGAAACCAATTTAGAGGTTGAAACATGAACCAGGGTCAGAGGTTGAAGGTTAGGACATGGGACTTTGATGCTAATCCTCCAGGTGCGGCCTACCACGAAGAGAGGTCAAAGACGCCTGTCTGCGCAGGGAAGCGCTGTGAGAGGACCGGGGTGTCGGGGCTTGTGGAAAGAGGTCTGGGACTCTGGAACGTGGTGTATTAGTCAGGGGCAGCTAATTGCTGTACACTACCCAACTGTCAGGGCTTCACACAAATTAAGCTGTATTTCTTGCTTGTGTCACATTCCGAAGGGGAGGGGGGTGTGTTCTTGCATCCAGGGATCCAAATTGCTTCCACTGTATGGCTTCCCTGTTCCCTGGGACCCTCCATTTCTCCACCTCATGAGTTACTTCATCCAGTCACCAGGTGAGGCAGAAAACGAGCATGGTAGAATATGTGGGAGGTTTCATGGGGCCACACATATTCTGACCAGAACTGACACATGACCCCACCAACAGGGGAGGCTGGGAAACCTGTGTCCCCGAGGTGTGAAGGGAAATGGTTTTGTGTAAAACTAGTCAGCCGACATGGTGTGACTTCAAGAATCCTAGACCATTCTTCTGAAAAAATTAAAAGGTGGGAGCCGGGAGGATGCTTTTCTGTAGCAAGTGTTTGGAAGAGAGCTGGAGAACGAGCCGAGGACGCGCACAGGCCAGAAACTGGTTAAAAGTTAGTGGGATACTCCAGGACAGTTGCCAAGTTTGAGCAGATTCACTTACACTCATAATGGGAGATAAAAATTGTTCTCATTCGGGTTTATTTTGTTCAGACACAGACTTTGGAGGGTGAGTTCAACTTACTGAAGCAAAGGCTTAGATGAGAGGGAGATGTGCTTTGATGGAGGAGCCGACTGTGCCAGGGAGAGGCCGCGCCGGTCAGCCCCGCTGTGGGCGCCTGAGCGGGGCGGGCTCTGGAGGTGGGCTGTGAAAGGAGACGCTCCTCAGGCTCCTCATTCACTGGGGATGTTCAGGTAAGAACAGACTCAGCTGAGAGAGGGTGTCAGAATGTGCAGAACACTCCTGCTCAATTCGCTCTCTTCTTTCTTTTCTGTGCCTGTCTGTGAATGCGGCCCTGTCCCAGTCAGCAATTTTTGAAGACTTGTGATGGAAGGGAAGATTCTGGCAGGGAGCTAGAGGAAAGGTCAGGGCCTAGAGCCTGCCCTGCCTAGCAGGTAGCGTCAGGGGCCTCCAGCCTGGCGTGGGGCCTGACTGGGATCGTGGGCTCCCTCCCCAGCAATTCCCACAGGCCCTCTGGGGCCGACTCTTTTGTGGCAGTTTCTGGCAGTCCCACATGTGGCTCGTTGTCAAGCCTCTGGACGGCTGCCCAGGAGCCTGTTGGAAGTCCAGACTCCCAGTCAAGAAGAACAGAATTAACTGGCCAAGTGCCAGGGTAATATTTTCCCTCATAATCAAGAACTCTGCTTAGGAAGTAAGTCCAACGCCCTTCTTATTTTCTTAACTCTTCTTCAATCTCCTTTAGAGTAATGATTAAAAAATATTTTTAAATACCTCCCTCCACCCCACAAACACTTTTATTTATTTCACAAGCACTTAGATGGTGTTTTCTCTGGGCCTACACTGTCCTAAGTGCTGTACAGACATTAACTCATTCGATCGCCCAAGAACCACATGATGTCTGTACTATTATTTCCACTTTCCAGATGAGGATGTAGAGGTAAGAAAGAATGGGGCCTTCCCAGTGGCACAGCGGGTTGAGCGCAGCTCTGTGAAGCTGTCTGCAGCCTCTTCAGCGTAGGTTCAATTCCCGGCTGGCCAGGGAGATTCCCACATGGTGCAGCAGACCTCTCCTGTCTCGCCCGCTGCTCCTCTCAGCAGTGCTGATCCCCGCTCTGTCTCTGGTGGATCCTTCCACCCTCCTACGCCTCTGACCTGTACCCCAGCTCTTGCATAAATAAATAAAAAAATCTTTAAAAAAAAAAAAGGCTTAATGGCTCACCCAGAGTCATGCAGCTTTTAGATGGTAAGCCTGGGCTTTGAATGCAGACACTCTAGTTTCAGAGTCTGTGTTCATAACTCCACGAGACTGACTCTTTATGTTCTTTCCACAATGGGAATAACATACAAAAAAATGCCCAGATCCTAGGTATATACCACCACGAATTTTCTCAAATGGAAACCCAAGTAACAAATGCCTCCCCACCCCGCAAACACAGAACACCACCAATCCCAGAGGAGCCCCTTCACTGCTACCCCAACTCCACTTCACTGCTACCCCAACTTTTTCCCTTGATGACTTGTACAGCATGGATTAGTTTGAACTGGTTTTTGCATTTCATGTAAATAGTCATTCAGTACACTTTCTTTTGCATTTGATTTCTTTCCCTCTGTATCACCCTTGTTGTGGAACATAGGTTAAATTTGTCTTCACTTTTCTATGGTATTTTGGTTTGTGAACATATCACAGTTGATTAGTCCAGTCTATTAATGATGGCCATTTGGCTAATATCCTGTTTGGGATGCTATGAATAGTATTGCTATGCAGACGTCTTTGGGGGAGCACACAGACATATATCTGTTGGGTATATACTTGGAACTCCAAGGTCATAGGGCATTCAAATATTCAGCGTTAGTAGATACTGCCAAATAGTTTTCCAAAGTAGATGGACCAATTTACCATTCCATCAGCAGTGTGTAAGAGTTCCACTTGCCCCACATTCATGGCAACACTTGAAATTGTCTTCTTTTTTTAGCCATATGGTAGTTGGCATGTATCACATTTTTTAAAGAATAGTCTATCTTTAGAAGAGTTTTATATTTACAGAAAAACTGAGACAGTAGCTCCCATACACCCAGCACCCAGTTTCCGCTGTCTTTAATACCTTACATTAGTATGGTACTTTTGTTATAATTAATGAACCAATATTGATACATTATCATTTAAGTAATGCTTATTAAACAAGCACGAATGCACACACAGCTGAGCAATGAATAACAGTGTTAAGTGTTTTCCCCATTTGTCACACTCAGGACTGCTAGGCAGCAGTTTCACAGTTAGGTTATTCCAATGGACTGGGGTCACTTGATGCCATCAGTGTGGTTCTTTGCTTGATAAAGGCAAACCTACCAGATGACGTGGGGAAGTTGTTATCTGCTATACACCTTCATGATCATCATTCTTAATCAGGGATTCTCCAAATACGGCCAAAGAATCACGTGGGGCTCCTTTTAAAATGCCAGTTCTTGGGCCTGTCCCTCACAAAGAATCAAAACCTCTGGGATGGAGGCCAAGAATGTGCCTTTTGAAGAAGAAATTTCAGGTGGATTTAATGTACCCCAAACCCTGATAACCTGTGTTCTAGATATCGAAAGTAAGTCCAATAAATAGTACCTTTAACATTGAAATCCAAGAGGTATATCATTTTTCGAGCTGGGCATCTGACACTAAGACTCTGGTTTGGTCCACATTGTGCTTATTTTCATAAAATACAGGCTCATGGCCAAGGGTCATCTGTCATTACTGGAGTGCTAAGGATGATGACGTTTGAGTTAGGTTTCCCAAGACCTTGGCTAAATAAGATTGCACTAGAAAGTATAAAGGATGCAGCTGGTCCCCAGAGCACAAGGAAGCAGAGACAGAAAGTTAGGGCTCATGGTCCCCTTAGAATTTCAAAAGGAACTTTAAGTGTCAGCAAGGGTGTGGAGGACAGCAGGAAGAGATCAGTGTGTAAAATATTCCAATGGCAAATTCCAGGAAAACAGCAGCCAGAGCTAAATGGGACAAGAAACGATACACATTAATGAAGATGTCTTGAATTTAGTGGCAAGTTTATTGAAATAGCCCTTCATCTCCTAAAACAGCACTGCGGTGCAGACCTCTGAATCCCTGCAGGAAACTCTACAAATTCCTGGGAGGGAATAGCAGCCCCAATCCTGACTTTAATAACAAAAGGCAATTATTTTTAGTATTTTCCACTAGATCTCAGCTGTCTGGTATTGTCAGACTCTATTCGTGGAGAGGTGGAATTTAGAGAGAGTGAAAGGAGAGAGGAGGAAAATGGGAGGAAGCGAAGAAGGGATAAAGGAGGGGGAGAGAAAGAAAAGAATGACAATACCAGTGGGAACTCACAGGCTTTTGCATGCTGTGGCACTTTATCTGGCATGATAGACACCAGAGCAAAGATACCAGTCATGTCATGTAGAATGCCAAGATCAGGGCCTCCCTGGTGGCACAGGGGTTAAGCACCACGCTATGAGGCAATCCACTGCTGGCCAGGGAGCAACCCACATGGCACAGCAGACCTCTCCTGACTCGCCCGCTGCCCCCCTCAGCAGTGGATTTCAGTCGGCCCGCCTGTTCTGCTTCCCACTTGTCTCTGGTGAATCCTCTCAACCCCCACACCTCTGGCCTGTACCCCAGTTCTTGCATGCATAAGTGGATAAATCTTTTTAAAAAAGAGAGAGAGAGAGAGAATGCCAAGATCAAACCTCCAGGAACAAATATAAAGGGACTCTCAAATAAACAATTTGTTGGACTGGTTTTGGGGTACAGAGAAGTATAAAGAAACTAGGTCAATGATAGATTCGGGTGGAAACACTTGGGAAAACTGCTCGTGTGGCAACTAATGAAGATGTGAAGCCCTGGGAGGTGGTGGCCTTGGAAGGGCTGGCGTTGACAGGTCATAGAGGAGAGGAAGTTATGAAATTAACTTTTTAAGCTGTCTGGAAAATCCAAACTTGTAGACTCAGCAGATCTGATGGACTGATCGCTTGGTGAGGTAGAGAAATGGGAACTTTGTCTCCTGGCCAATTATGGCTTGAAAAATAATGGAAGAGGAACGTTGTCGAGTGGAGAGATGAGAGGACTCTACAGCACATTTGTCTTTCATGGAAAGGGTAGGGGCGAGAGCCGAAGCACAAATGCTTAGGATGGGCAGCTTACACATCTTACATCAAGATGACCGGATGGATGATGGAAACGAGCATTTGTCCTAAACATTAATTAATTATTGGATGAAGCAGGAGAACATTATGTCTGAAAGCATTTACAAAATGTTTCCATGGTGTCTTAGAAAATCTTACTTGAAAACTTCATCCAGGCTGGCCTGGATACAAGCAGTCTCTAGTGGATTGTTAAGTGACTTAAGGAGCACAGGCCCCCGATGATAATTTACAGAAACATTTTAGCCTGGGAGGAACACAACTGCTTGTTTTTTAAGGGTTTACTGTTAACTGGTACTTCAACTGACCTCACCCTCATATTCTGGGAAAAGTGCAACAAGCCAAAAGCTCTTTTTAGCACCGTGAGAGAGATCAACTTCTTTTACATAAAAGGAGATTTAAACTCAGAGGCCTGAAGTCACTGTCCAAAGTCACAGAGCTTATTTCAAAACCCAAATCAAGTTTCCAGTGGCTGGTATTTAACCTCAAGAGTTGCTTCCCATCAGTTCTCTGATAAATGGACTTGAAGGTGTAAAGGTGAAGGTCCCTGTCTGCCAGGAAGGAATCAGGGCCTGGACCAAAGTCCTGCTGGGGTGCTTAGAACTATTCTCTTCAAGAGAGCTAACACAGTTCTTCCTCCTAAGTAATGTGAGCCTTGATTCCCAAAGAACTGATTATACATACGCACACATGTGTGTACACACATGCGCGCACGTGCTTACACACACACACACACACACACAATCTGACCTTGGTGAATCTCATGGCGCTCCTTCATGCCCTAAAGGAACGATCTGAGAACTCACTTTAGAGTATTCGCAGGAAAGCATTCTGACCCCTTAGGATTGGTAAGACAGAGAAGAGATGGCGGGTCACAGCTTCTGCCACACACGCCTCCTGTCTTTGGTGGTAGATAAAGATGTCTCCCGTTATTCATGAGAAACTGGCCAGGTAGTCTACTGAGGTAGAAAGGGAGAGATTGCTCAGCTGGAGATAGTCGACTACACTCTAAGACAGTAGACTCTGGAAGGTGCCAGAGGGCCCCGGCCAGCGCCACTCCACATCGCCGCAGATTGCAGAGGACCCTGAGTGATGTCTGTAGCCTCGTGTGGAAAGCAACATGGAGGTGCTGCAAGGTCCCTGCTGCTTACTAAACAAGGCACCTTCTACCTTCTCTCTCTGAGAACAGAGTTTAAAAAACAGTTCAAAGACAGAAGAGAATTCTTTACACTTCTTGAAGTGGGTTTTTTCTATGTGGGGGGGTGTCCCTTAGAACACAAGGCCTCTTGGCAACCACCCAGCTACTGTTAACATGATAAACTTATTAAACTTTTCACTCCCTTCTTCTATACATTTGCTCACACACTTGCATTTCTTTTCTGAGTAAATGAGCAATAGCAATTTTAGGCTTGGGGGTTTCAATCAAGATAAATGATTTTCTTTCTTTCTGAAGAGCAGAACTCAAGAAATATGTCAGCCAGGTGCCAGGCCGGTCTCAGACAAAACACGCTGGCTTCATTTGGGGACACTGAATTGATACTTGTAACCATTTCAAACTTCTCTCCAAGATATTTCAGAGCCTGGAAAATAGAACAAAAGGAATTTGCATTCTTTTTTTTTCTCTTTCCAGCGTCTACAGCTTCTCACAAATGTCTGCCAAACCTACTATATAGTTAGACATTTGTTCAGTCATTCACATTCCCATTATTAATGGTTCAAACAAAAGAACATAATGAAATATAGTTATAAGTGCTAAAAGATGTTTCTGTGACTTCACACTACAGCTCACCACCATCCTAATGTTACTGCTTCCATGGCCAAGTCATTAAGCCTCTTTAGTCCTAACTCTGGCACTCCAGCTAGAGTGGCAGTAAGAGAGGGGCACATATTTCAATAAACTGCTAGAACTTTCTTTGCCAAAGCCCCTGCCTCCCACGGTCCAAGAGGAAAAGAAACTGGCTTGGTTTCAATGATATCTCAGAGAAGACTGTAGACTCCTTGAGGGCCATGAATTTGCCTTTTCTATGACCTATTATCATCACATCAGCCTCCTCTGGGTCCTTAAGAATGTCATTTAGACAAAATGTGTGTCCTGATAGTGAAATATTTTTAATATTTTTTTCTTAATAGACTTAAAACATATAAGTCAAGTAAACCACAGGTACAGATGTACGGTAAGATGTTTTACGTAGGGACAAATAGATGTTAATAAATACATCTGCAGACATAAGATATTTTTATCAAGTGGGATAGTATTTATGTCCAGTTAAGGGTGCACTGCTTTAGTACAGTGTTCCCAAAGCATGTGGAACATATATACACACCCGTATCTGTGGTCAAGAGGGTTTGAGAAAACTGGATGAGTTATTAAAAGAACAGGTTTCCTTATTATGAATCTATCAGGGCCTTTAATATCCTGAAATACATTGTGACTCTAAAAGAGGGTCAAGCATGAAGTATTTGCCAGTTCACTTGACCACAGAGCTCTATTAACATATTTGGGTCTTGGATGCCATGAAACACACATCAAGAGATGCTATTTTGGAAAGCCACTTTCTGCAAGAGTGATCTTTATAGAGCAGGCAGGCCATGCCTCTAGCAATAAAGAATTCCTGCCATCTCTCAGTGGGAGGAAGCAGGGAAGGAATGGGGAGAGAAGGTGAGCGTGTATGTGAATAAACAAAAATCTTAAACTCCTTGAGACCGCAGAGTCCACGAGGACCCCTTGAGGTCGACTGCACCAGCATCTTGCATAGCGTTTGGTGGTTAATTGCTGGGTGAATGAATGAATGAACGCTTTCGCCAAGCTTGAGTTCAGCCAAGCACCAGCTGGTCCTGATTATCCTTCGTCTTAGGATCATAGAGGAATATAAAATGCATCCTGAGGATTTGGGGGCCCTCCCACTAGATAAATGAGCAAATTAAGTGAAGAAATACCAGAAGTGTCTCACCTTGGGTGTCCCAGAACTGTAGCCTGACCCCAATAAAATAGCCGGAGCAATGTGGGAGGGGTAGGAGGCGACCACTGCCTCCCTGTTTGACTTGGGAGAGGAAGGCATGTCTGCCTGCACATGGAGGGCAGCGCGTCCCCCAGCCCCAATGCTGATCTAGCGGGGAGTCGGTTCTCAGATGCAGGTCCTCACGCGTCAGTGGTCAGTTGCAGGGTCTCAAGCGCTGCCTTATTAATGACATACATTTGGGAGCGAATTACTTTTAAATATAAATTAGGGTAGATTTAAGGCTATAGCCGTCTTCACCCCTCCGGTTCTGATATGCTTTCTGGAGTGAGAGAAAGCAGCTTGCTTTCCGGAAACTGTACATCTGTTTGCCATCTTAGACGTATCGTATGCATAGGATAGACCATGAGGGCGCTGTAGCAGACTGCAGGGAAATGCATCTGCCAAGTAAATGCTAAGCCAGGAAACGAAGGGAAGACCTTATCTGCAGGGCAGCGTGTCACCTCGTTTCCTAACGCTGTCCCTGGGGTATGAATCACAGTGCCTCTCCCCATACCAGAAGTCCTAAAGGCCTCTTGCCCCAGGGCGCTCCCCAACAGGATTAGTCCCAACCCCAACCCTGGTCATTCATCCCCAAGGAAGGCCCATTCCTCTTAGGGTTCCTGATGGCCACCCTTTACCATCAGGCCCGGTTTGGGGGCCAGCATGTCTGCTTCACGCTGTGACTGTGTCCCATCAGCACGGCCTGGCAGGCCTCCTCCTGGGGAGGAGTTTGTCACTGAGGGTAAAGGGTTAACATAACCCTTTCGCCTTCTCTGTGGATATCTGTCCTTGTGTTAACTTTCCAGCTCTGTTGCCCTGGAAACCTGGTGAAGGTGGAATGTCAGCTGTGTTACCAGGCAATATTGCTTATAGTAAAAATGACCCAATTGTTAAATTGCTTCTGGTGCCGCAGGATTGTTTGTAAATGAATCTAAATACTTGGCAGGAAGCCAAGCGCTGGGCTCCACTGAGTGTGGGACTTGTAAGCACCGGCCTGTCCCTTATGGGGCCCCTGGAAAATGTAGTTGCTTATGAGAGATATTAAGTCCTGTGGGGCAAGGGATCCACGCTGTACTTCCTGATGTTCGTCTTGTCTGTTTGCACCAGAGCTGCTCCTGGGAGGATGGGGGAGAGCAGAGGTGAACCCATGGACAGCATCTAGGCTCCTGTAAGGAGCCCCTCAGGGTTACCTGCCATGGCCCTGCTGGTCAGGAGGCACTTCTGGCCCAGCTTCCTTCTCCATAGACTCACACCAGTATTGGCCTATGGTGATCAGAATGTTCTATTGAAGTGACAGAGACCCTGCTAGACGGCAGAGCCATGAGGGTGCGCATGCCATCTGTACATGTGGGGGTTGATATGACGTGTTGCCTGTCATGTTTCAGAGGCCATGTTGCTTTCACCCCTCTAATCTCCATTTGTGGTGAGTTATTTCTGTCATTGGAAGACATGCAGAGCCTGTCTCCATTAATTTATCTTCCTTGAACAAAAGGGACCAGTCGGAGGGATGAAAAGAATTCCTACTCTCAGTTTTTCTAAAAGTATGTTTACTCTCAATGGGGTGGTTCATTATGCTTTTAAATATCTCAAGTACCTTGCACTCCCCAGGAGCCTCCTCACATACGTGCTTCAGATGGGGGGGGGGCATGGATTTTCAGTGTTTCATTCCATTTCATAGATTGGGCTGTGCCCTCTGCAGACTCATGGGCAACCAACAGTTCATACTGAGACTCCTTGTTCAGTGAGATGGGCTACTTGTTTTCCTGCTCCTGGTTCTCCTCCTCCTCATCTTTGTTACCATACACCACAGTGAACTCCAAGGCCCTCCACTGCCTGTCTTTGAGGTGATTCCATTCTGGGTGTGTCCTGATCAGAGTCTCCTATCCCACCCCCTCAGCCAAAGTTGAACTACTAATAAGGCTGCCCCACAGAACCTTCTGTGATGAAGGAAATATTCTATATCTGTGCTGTCAGCAGGGAAGCTACTACCTATGTGTGGCTCTTGAGGACTTGACTAGTGTGAATAAGGAACTGCATCGTAAATTTAATCATTTTAATTAATTAAATTTTAAATGTAAATAATCACATGTAAGTAGATGCTTCCATTGGGTGGTACTCAGCCCTAGGGTTTTCCTGCTCTGAACATAGCACCAACGCCCCCATTCTCAACCTCATCTAGGTTATTCTAAGTTTCTAAATTTCACTGGGAAGAGTTTCAATAGGACCAGAGCTGCAACTTTCAGATATACACTGTGGGATTAAAACTTAAATCCATGAACATGGGCCACCAAACCCTATGTCCAGTTTTTCCCATCAGAGTTGGATTTCATCCCACTGCTACTTACTTTGAATACTTTGAACACTACTTACTTTGAACACATATTTAAGTAAAAAAGAGACTACTTAAAAATCGTTTTTTTAAAAGAAGGCAACTAGAAGGTAAGAGAAAGGGTAGGAGGTGAACAAAAGAAAGGCTGATACTGTAGCATCCTACCAATCTTTGTTTCTAAATCTCAGCAGCCTTGAAAGAGAACATTAAGATATCTTTTACTCTCAGGCCTAGCTTCCCTGAGAGGGGGAGACATCAATGAAAGCCTGCTTTGTATGCCTATACTACGACTGAAGAGACAATGAAAAGACTTTTTTGGGTGTAAGTGTGTGTGTGTGTGTGTGTGTGTGTGTGTGTGTGTAAAAGCTTTGTCTGTACAAAGCAATCTCACAATTAGCTACTGTTCACCTTCTTGGCTCCAGTTTTTCTAAAAATAATTATGATAGTAACTTTTTTTTTAACCTTGCTGTCTACATTCAGGGCAATTTCTTGGATCCTAAAGGATTTAACAAACAGTACCCAAAGCCTCAGGTCCTAGCTGACCTAATCAGCGTGAAACTGGAGAGCGGTTTGGAAAGACTGAATCAGATCTGGAGCACCCTTCACTGAAACCCTGACCTTTGGGCTATGGCCAGGTTTGATCTGTAGTTGTGATGCGCCAGCCCAGCCAGGAATCCACTTGATTGGTCAGTGACTATGCCATACAGTTGTTAAATATTTTGATTATCACCCCTGAATGTCATGGCCCTGCCAGACCTGCAGGAAAGGAAATTATTTCAGTGAGAAAGTGCTAAGCCACCCCATTATTGATTTATTTAATATCAGATTGAGTTAGACAATGAGGGAGACAGATAGGTAAATGAGTAATTACCTTATGGAAATAGTTGAGCCAACACTAAAAGGGAAGTGTTTATAAAAAGCTGTGGGAGGCTGAAGGAGAAAGTCATTACTTTGACATGGGTGTGTTGGGAAAGTTTGAAGGAGAAAGTGATATTTGATCTGGGTCTTGAAGGATGAGTAGAAGTTCATTGGGGCACAGGGCATTCTAGGCAGAGGGTGCAGTAGGTATAAAGTCACAGGGTATGAAAGAGAGAGAGGAATTACACGTACCATGTGTTTGGATCACAGAGTTTTGGGGTTGGGGTGAAGAGTCCAATAGGAGATAAAGCGAGGGGATCTACATTGGTGTCATATTTTGAAATCCTTTGAATGATAGTCCAGAAATAGACGTCATTATGTAAGAAGCAACAGGGAACCAACAAGGTTTGTTTCAGCGTGTTAGTGATGGTTGGGTTTCATTTGGAGGAATATGACATTTACAACTGTGTGACACAGTGGCCAGAAGAGAGAGATGTACCGGTGCAACTGTCAAGGAGGTCATAGTTCATATGAGAGCTGTGGGAACCTTTGGCTGATGGCAGTAGCTGAGGTGATAGGAAGAAAGGAATGAATGGAGTTGAGAGCCATAGTGAGGTAGGACCCATAGCAGAAGACCGGGAGGAGTGGAGGGTGGTTCTGAGGATTGCAGCTCACCCACCAGATGGAAGTGGCCGTTCTTAACATGATGCAGCAGCCTTCGGTGGAAACAGGATATTCAGCTTTGGATAGGAGATTTTGAGTGGCTTGTTCCAGAAGGTAGTTGAAAATCCATCAGCATGTTATTATTGCCCTGCAGTTTGCCATGACAGCTTCTCTCTTTTGAGTCTTTCTGAGTTGTTAATGATCTGTTATATTCGATTGACTTTCCTTATTCATTACGCAATCAAGGTTCTGCAGTGACTGCAGAGTTTCTACCCAAGAAGGACGTAGAGATGACTGTTGGGCTGGAAGGGGGCTTTTCTGGAAGCTGTATTGCATAGGAAGCACATTGATTTGAACTGAATTGCCTATTATAGTTTATAAAAATAGGGCAAGGAAAATAGCAAATATAAAATAAAATAAATTGTTACAGGAATGTTACCAAAACACAGTTCTTTACCTCCTACATGAGTGATGTTATCAGCTGCCCAGGGCGGATCAATACAAAGTGAAGCAAAACAAACCTGAAAATGTTCGCATTTTGTTCTCATTTAAAGGGACACTTAAATGGGTTTATAGAGGCAGAATTTTTATTTGTTCATTTCTGGTGGCTTCTGGTGAGAGTCAAATGAGGATTTGGAGGGAATAGCAGCGCTCCGAGCCATCCTTTGGTGCCATTATGTCAGGCTGAACAATTTCTTCTCTGACGTCCAGATTTATCAACTTGTGGCTGCAAAGCTTCTTGAAGATCCTGTTTCAGAGATTTCGCTACTGGAGACTTGCTTGCTTCCACTGGGTTGGAGTCTACATCTATTGAACTGTTTCTCTCAGGAACCATTCACAGGATATAGCCAGAGGAATGTAACTTTGTCCCCTTTATTGAAGCTTTTATTCCCCCTGTTCTGGGCAGAGATAGCACTTGCCTCTGGAAAGGCTATCAGAGTCATTGTGTGGTGAGTTGAGATACCTCCGTGGGGCTGGGGTCTGCAAGCTCCACTCCGTGTAATCACATAGATCTGTAACCGCTCCTCGTGTATGAACCTCGGTGAAGTCTGCTAGAGATTACAGCAGATATGCCCGTTTAGAAACTTTTACTGGCTACTGTTTTGTTTCAGGATGGCTGGCGGAACCACAAATTGAGCTTAAGATGTATCTTGAAACCTTTCAGCCATGCCCCACGTTTGATCAGAATCAGTCCACTCCTTTGAAAGTTATCACGAAACAAATAGGGGAGATAAAAGCAAAATGCTGAGTGGCTGAGGTGAAACAGACCCCTTGTTTTTGGTTGGTTATTTGATCTCAAACCATATCCTGTCATTAGACGCATTGTCAGATTTAAGAACTAATTCCAGACTTCCATTTCTAGGAGGGAAACCAGTGAGCACAATAGAGGGGAGGGGGCACCCACATACTTCTTTGGATTCCTTCTCACTCTCTATTTTCCTTTTCTTGGTTCTAGAGACGCCTCTCCTGCCTTCGAGCCCAAGGCTGTGCCTGTGGCCAGGCACCTTTGGACCTAGATGGAGGGGCCAATGTTTCTGGCGTCCATGGCTTTTGGTCCTCCCACTGCTGAAATCTAACCTGTCATCCCTGGTTTAAAAAAAAAAAAGTTGAGGGGAAGAACTTCCAAGGGAAAGAAGCATTTTTTAGTTTTTCTTCTGACCTAACAGCAGCGTGCCTGGCTTTTTCATAATAAAGTTGGCCTGGCAGTGTGAGGTCCATTTGCATCTTTATCCGATGGGGGTGTCGAGAAGACCCCAAGAGGAAAATCTCAACCTTCCGGTATTTTCAGCAAGCAAACAAGAGCCAAATTGTCCATGTCCAGGTAGTGAGAGGAAGAGATGAGAGTTGTTACGTTCAGAACTAGTGTTTTACCAGCAGAGAGCGCTTCTCTTTGTTTCTCTCTGGCTCTGTAGAGTCCATCTTCTTAGGAATGAAAGGCAGAGGGTTTCAAATCCAGACTATCCAACCATCAGGCAGGGAACCTTGCCAGATTTGTCTGTTGGCAGGGAGTTAGCCACAGCCAGAGAACTGTCAGGGAGGCAAAGGCTGTAAACTTTGGTTGCTGTTCGGATCCTGTGCATTTGAAGTAAAGTAGAATTTCACTTCCCGTGAAGCAGAAATGCATGACTGGTCAATGAGATCCCCTCTCTCCCCACCCCAGAATTTTATTATGAAAAATCTCAAACAGCCCAGTTTTCCCAAAGTAGCCAGCGTTGTCTGCTGGAACAAAGAGCAGAAATTCGAATCCGATGAATTGAGACACTAACTAACCTCACTTGCCCATGACTTTTAGATGCTATTTTCGTTGTTCCTCTTGGGGAATTAGACAAGCGTCGCCGCTGGGACGGCGTGTCAGAACAATCCTTTCCTGCCTCTGTCCCCAGTTCTGCCCATCACCCCTCCATGCTCCCCTATTTCCAAAGCACTCTTGGTCCCCCCGTTCTTTGCTTCTCCATGTCCAACCAGGTCCTGAGGGGTCTCCCTGGGAAATATGTCCCCCAGCCTTTCCTAGTCCATGCGTTGCCATGGCCCTGCCGCCCCCAGATTTGGTATTTTTCTGTACCAGACCCCACGCAAAGTATTTTCTATACACGGTTGTCGCGTTGGCTCCTCACAGCAATCCTCGGAGGAAGGCAATTAGCGTCCCTATTTTGCAGATGGGCAAATCGACTTCAGCCGCCCGGTGTCCAGATTGCTGTGCTGGGCCGTGGCTCACCTTGGCAACGCCTCGGCGCTTCCCGCTCCCGGGCTCTTGTTTCCCAGGCTTTTCGTGCCTGCCTCTTCTCTCTGCCCTTGCAAATTCTGCTCGTTTTCCCAAGCCGGCCCTGATTGCCACAGCTGGAAGCGATCTTTGCTTAAATTATAGCTCTAACTGCCCGTGCCACTCCCCGGGTTACCCTCAAACACAACCTCGCAAGTCATTTTCCTCCCCCTGTGTGTCCTGGCTCCCCAACGCCACTGCACCCCAGCTGCCTGTGTCTCATCCAGAGGCCGAAGAGATGGGCTGGTTATTTTGCTGAAGTCGCTCTGCTGCCGTGGGCTTTCCAGCCATCTCGGGGTGATGCTGCAGAACCGACACTGAACGCAGACGCGCCGGCGCGAAGGGCGTGAGCAGGCAGCTCCTCCCCGGCCCCTTGCCGCGGCTCGGGTGCTCCCGGCCGCCAGGGTCGAGATGGGGAGGGCCTCTTGTTTCCCCAGAAAAGTAATCACTCCTCCGGCTTTGGGTTATTCGGGAGCCTGGCTTCGTTTCCTTTGAGCCTTCCCCTCGTCCCCTTGTCATCTGTTCTGAACAAGGGCCCTTTCCTTCTGACGGCCCTGTGATGAAGGCGCATGGCGAGCCCCCCATTTTAGGGTATGATAAGCCGAGCCCCTGAAGTTACCGCTAATGGCGGCCGGCAGTGGGGAGAAACGATCCCTGGGGACTGATGTCAACCCAATGTCCTGTGTCCAGCACACATCCACCTCCACTGCCGGCTTCGTCACCCCCCCAGAGAAGCACCCTCCCCTCCCAGGGGGTCCATCCTGTCGGATCCTCTGAAGATGGACTTTTCAAGACATACGTGAAATTTCCCGTGGAGGTGGAATAAATCCTGAAGAGCACGGTAAAGCTCCAGAAAATTGCACTTTGGACAGCGGGCCACTAGCCCATGGAGACCACCGGATCTGTTGAAGACATCCCCAAGCGAAGGATGAAGTATGCAGAGGCTGCAGATCCAGCCGCTCCTGAGACATGGAATTGCTTAATGGGTTTGTGGGTGATCCGCTCGTAAACCTTCATTTCACTCCACATGCGCTTTCTTTTGGGGGTGGGACCAGGAACATAGTGTTTGGTTTGTTCTTGTGAGATTAAGAGACGTCTGGTATCATTTAGTATCGATTGGGGGGGAGGCGCTGTTAGAATGTTCAGCCTTCTCCACCAGAAGGTCCGCATTGTTGAGAAGCGATACCGGGAGAGAGAGGGTGAGTGATAGCTGGAAGCGGTGGCCCTCACCTTTCAGAGGCACGGAGCTGTTGACAGAACAAATAATCACATCGAGAAGACTTTGAAGCTCCCCACATGGTCAGCAGACAGGGGCCACAAGGCTCAGCCATAAATGCTGGAATTAGTTCAGAGAGCAGAAGGAAGGACTTGCCTTTGCTTGAAGCCAAAACCAATCTGAAACCACAGTACCTCAGCCCCAGGGCTAGGCAGAAAGCTGGCTTTTGAAACCTGAGCTCCGGTTGCTGTGGGGTGGGTGGGTGGGGGGATTGGTGTCTGTTCCACTTGTACAAGCAAACTCTGATAATTTTGACCCCGCAGAAATGACATAATCCTTTCATCCCAGCGGCTTCCATTTTCCAAGGGCACAGTTTTGACTTTCAGCTGATTATAGGTGTCTTGTCAGGGCCCGAGCGCCAACGCTCAGTATGTGTTTGTTTCATTTCCAGTGTTTCATGTATTGAGTGTCAACAGTCTCCACTCATGCTACCTCACGTTTGAAAATTAACTCAGGAAATCCCAAAATGAAGATTCCACCCCGCCTTGGCAATTTCCCATCTTCACTGTGTGAGATGGTAACAGTCAAGTACAACGTCAGGTGTACAGCGAGCCTGCGGGCCTGGGGTGTGTGTGTGTGGGGGGGGTGTTCTGTTACCAGTGTTTCTTCCAGAATTTGCAGTGCTATTTTCTTACACATCACATCATGCTTCATCTGTTCTTCCTCCCATGTTCCCCAATCCTGCTTAAGGATGGCACTGCCCTGGGAGCTCAGCCCTCCTCTGTGCCTTTTGTATATGCCCCCTCTTTGCCATTTTTCTCTCCTCAACCCCCAGTGGAGAGAGGTCAAGCTCTTACCTTTTCTTGCTTCAAATACTGCTGAGGCCTCCACAAGCTTGTCATTCCTGTCTTCCGCGGTCCCCACCCCCTCCCCGATCCCAGCGGATTCCCTTGGTGTTCCTGGTTTCATCATCTGATCTCTTGGACCTTCCCAACTTCAGAAGCCCTGACAAGGACTCCTCTCCTTCTACCTGACACATTCCCTGAACATGCTTTGCCCTGAGCCACATCCTCTCCTTGGCTCAGATCGCCCCTATTATCTGCCCTGTCTCCTCCCAGCTGCCAGCTGAGGAAATCCCACTGGTCTGTCACGGCTCATCAGCCTTGCCACCCCATGGAAAGCCCACCCCGATCTCCATGGCCAGAAGCCCCCATGCTTCATCCTGTGCTTCTGGGGCCCTTTATGGGGAGCTCGGTCTCAGCCTGTATTTTGCCCTGCCTAGTTAGTCACGTGCCTGGACACAACGAGACCGCAAGTCCCTTGAACCAAGAGAGGGTGTCTCAGTTGCCTCTAAGGGGAGCTCAAGAAATGAATTGAGTGAGTGAATGATGCCCCTGGGTTGGGGATGAAGAGAGGTTAGCATTCACCGTGCTAAGCACAGATGAAGAGGCTCATCTGTCCAAAGTCCTTCAAAGGACACGTCACATCAAGGGCACTATCACTTCTGTCTCGGTCCCCAGTGACTGGAGACGCCCCATCTTCAGAAACCTTGGTACAAGATTTTCGGTTGCCATTTTTTTATATATGTTGTGGTAGTGGGAGAGGTGCGTGTGTGCATGTGTGGCAAGGACTTGGGAAGGCACGTAGGTGGCAACTGTGTGTGTGAGACTCTTCATTCTGGAGAAGCACCACACCATTAAATCCAGTGAGTCACACAAGTAATCTTACCTTTTCTAGTACTCCAATTTAAAAAGTAGTGTTATTATTTTTAATAATTTATTTAGCCCTACATGTTGAAACTGTTACCAATATTTAAAAGTTATTCATGAGAATGCAACCGATATTTAAAAGCTATTAATGAGAATGTTTCACATTCTCTCTCTCTCTCTCTCTCTCTCTTTTGCATTAAGTCCTCAAAATCTGGCATGTCTTGTACACTTACAGCACATCTTAATTCAAATGCTGGATTGTTAAAGAATGATCGGTGTCTAGAGTTCATAAAATGTACAATTGAAAAAGTGGATTAACACATCCAAGTTCTTCCAGACATATTTAATATTTTCCCAATAACTGAATTCAGCAGCAGCTTTTAAATTGAAATTTTAACTAATTAAAATGAAATAAAAATGTTCAATTCCTTCCCTGGGTCACACCAGTCTCATTCCATATGCCAGAGAGCCACAGGGGGCTTGTGGCTCCCAGCTTAGGAATCACACCGATATTAAAGCTCATTTAGCACATTTCTCTACCCCCCCCCTAACTTAACTTTTAAAAAAGAAACAAGTGTGATTAGCCAGCCTTGCCACCAAATTATTCGTGAGACTGAGGCCTGCTGCTGACTTGCCAGGCCGGCTGCCTGAGAGGTGGGGTTCTGCTAACAAAGCCCCTGAAAAGCCACGGGTGGAATGACCGTGTAATTCCCGGGTCTGTCCACTGGACTGAACTGTGGATCGGGGTCTGTGTCTACACGGCAGCTGCTCCCCCTACCCCCCGATCTGTGCTTCCTTCTGCAGGCTCTGTCTACCCCAGCCCCAACAGCATGTGTGTCGTCTGAAGCTAGGATGACAGTTTTAGATGCTCACGGCTTTTATCAGTTTAGAACATATTTGAAGTTTCAGAGCTTACCTGCTTTTAAAGGATCCAATATGTGGAAAACGTCTTTCTCATGCCAAACAGCATATTTTCCAAATCCAAAATAATTGAATATATTTTCCCCCTCTTTCAAGTTTCCTATTGAATGGCACCCCAGAGACCAATTTAAAGCTTGCAAAGTTTAGAGCAAAAATGTTCTGGAACAAATGAAAATGAGGTGTGTCACCTAGCCCAGTATCTGGCTGCCTGTGTTTCATGCAGAACCGTGAAAGTACTCAGCGTTGCTTATTTAGAACAGGAAGCTGGGGTTAGGAGTTGATTTCCCCAGAACTCGGTGAGGGTGTGGCATGGCCCCCTGGCTCACTCTCATGGGAGATTTGAGGCCTAAGGGGAACCCGAAATGACTCCAGATCCTTAAGGATTTGGAAACAGGTGCAGCCTCTCTTTCCCTCCAGGAAGTGTGCTGCCCACAGTTGGATGCGTGGTTCAGCCGCAGTTCACTGAGCTCTTGGATGAAAATGGCAAATTTCTCCCCAAATGAGCTTATTATCTGCTGCTGTTGGGTGCAAGGCATCCTTCAGCGATGGCGGGAATTACAGCTTCCATCTGTTCCCTAATGTGAAAAATGTGTGCAAGGCCCTGTGCTACCAAGCTCCGTGAACTTTAGACGTTCAGATCTGCTGACACATTTGAGTCACAGCCCTCGGAGTGGCTTTTGTCGATTATTTCATTACATATCCAAATAACCATCCTGAGGGTGGTCTGGATTTGTGATCTGTGACAGTGTGGTGCTGACACGTTTCTTGCCCTTGGAACTATCTGTTTTTTGGCTTCGTTTAGGAGTTGATGATATATAAGCACTCAGTATATTTAATCATTATTACTTTTGAAGTTAGCACAGTGCCGCCAATATGAAGAATTCTTGGGCCCGGTTAAAGCCAAATCCACATCATTAATTCTTGGCTTCTTCCCAAAGTCTCCGGTCTCTCACCTTGCTCCACCATTGTGTTCAGGCAAATCAAATAATGCTTTGTGCTTAGAGAGCCACTCTCATGAGAAAATGGCAGGGCCCTCTGCAAACTTTTAGTTCTCTAAATACAAATAAATATCTTCAGAGAACCAGGCATATTTAGGAATGTTGGTTCTGCTTGGATTTTTCAATAGGTTAAGAAAGATGACGGCTCTCCACGCGTTCACTTGGGAATATGGACACGTGATGTGCAGATTTAAATTTGGCATCATATCTTTTCTGAACCCCCCCCCCCGAGTGAGTCCTTAGCTACAGAGTCAGCTATACTCTTGAGTATCTGGCCAAGCATTAGTCTCGTCTACTCATTTTATAGACTTGAACATTTGCAGCATTATAGCTTGTGCGTTAGAGGGAAAAGTTATTTTCATCAATTAATAACTGTCTCTGATTATCACCTGGAAGAGCAAATGCTTTGGCTAAGTAAGCAGGATTAACTCGCCAATTGAAAAATACAATTATTTAAGGCTTAGCGCTTGGTTGAGGTTGTTTGTGGTTGAGTGGATGCTTCTTTGGTTTACACAATACCATTGATCTGTTTTTACTCCAGTGGCCCATTCTGTACTTTATTTCACTGCTAGGTGTCCTTGTGGCAGAGAAAGTGCTAGGTGTTCACCCAACCCCATTTTCCTTTTTTTCCCAAACACACAGACTGTCTTCCCTTGTGGTGAAATGGAACTTTGTGACCACTGCGTTATGCTCAATGCAATAGAAGTAGAAGTAAAGGAATCCTCTTTCAGTTTGGGCCTTAAAAATCTTCCTTTCTAATCTGTATCTCTCTTCCCTTACCTGTTAGCTAAATGCGGACAATGCACTGGATGACCCTAGGCCCCTTGCCGGGGGGTGGAGGGTGAGGGCACACGATAGAAAAGGGAGCCTGGTTACCTGAGTGACTGCATGGAGCAGAGCAGCTCAGCAGAACTGCCTTAGCCATGACATAAGCAAGAAATTGAACTCTGTTGTGTAAAGCCAGTGAGATCCGGGGGTGTGTTACACGAGTTAGCTTACCCTAACTAACATCCTTATAGATGTAGCAGAGAAGCAGTGCTCTCCTAAAACATTCTACAAATTTCAAGGGGGCAAGGAACACACAAAGCACATTGCTGGTGTTGAACAGTAGGTTGTGAAAATGCGTAACCGATGAGCCATGTGGCTCTTTGATCACCATGTCCAATTAAGCCACATGGTTACTGTGATTTTCTGGTTTGAGTCACCCTTTCATCTGGGGCAGATGCAACCATGGACAGTCTCGCATAGTGAAAACTGATTATTTCAATAAGCGGCTTCCCCAGGGAGGGAGAGAGGGTATAGAAATCCACATGAATTACTGAGGACTTCAGACTTTAGCTTTATTTTTTCTGAGAAGGCCCCCCTAACTCCCGGCCATGTTGGGTTGCTCACCTGCCGCACCTCCCACCCAGTGGTCCTGTCCCTGTAGGTGGCCATGTCCAGCTCTTGCTCTTGACTCCCTTCCCCTGCAGACCGTATGTTTGAGAGGGCTGGACCATTGCAGCATGGCTCACTGTTGTATCCCTGGCCTCCTGCCCAGTGCCTGGCACATACATGTTGTTAGCTGAATGAGTAAGAAAACGAGCACCCATGTGATCTTGGTTCCCAGGCATGAGCAGTCGCCTTAGCATCATTCATGAGCTAACTCTCAGACCGCTGCAGTGAGGCAGGCTGGATTGTTTTTTTCTGTTTAAAAACAGGAAACTTAAGGAGGTAAACTGATCTTAGCCTTATCAACAGTCAGAACCCAAATCAGTGTTACAAACAAGAGCAGGATCCATTTTTCAGGTTACATTTTATTAGCCTCTGTTTTTAAAAGCTGGAGCTCAATTAATGGATGGTCAGAGTCCATCAGTGAAAACATTGGAGAGCAAAACCACATGTGCATCCAAAGATGTGTGATCCTGTACCCCTTAGCCATGCACGGTGTTGTAAACCAATGGTACCTCAATAATAAATAGCACAATTTAAAAAAATACATGTAGGAGCTAGAGACAGGTCACCTTGTTTATGGCCTGGGCCAACTGACATTTTACTCTTGCGTTCATTCGTCTGCCGAACATTCATTGACGCAGCCTGGTTCTAGGTGCTGGGGCACAGAGACCCACACTCAAGGAGGGTCCAGTCAGATGGGGAGCAGGTTGACAACAAACCAACAAGAACATGTCAGATGGAGGTAACATTCTGTGGGGGGACAAAAGACTCAAAAGGGTCAATGGATCGAATATGTCTGGGTGAGGAGGATTCTGCAGTCAGAAAGGCCGCTGGGGAGGCTGAAGCCTGAATGACTCAAAGGAGAGCTGGGGCGAGAACATTTCAGGGAGAGGACGTGGTTGTGTTTTCTCTGGCCCTGAGGTAAGAGTGTGGCCAGTCAAGGGAGAGAAAAGTGTCTGTGTGGCGGGGACACAGGGCATATCGGGGGAGGCGACAGTGGCGGCCTTTCCGGCGGAGAGTTGTTTACGGAGAGCCTTAGCTGTTTCCGGCCTCTAGATTGTACCCGGCGAGCAGTGGGGAGCCACGAGAACGATTTTAGGCAGAGGAGAGAAATGAGCTGCTGTGTGTCTTCGGAAGGACACTGGCTTCTCTGGCTTGCCCCAACCCAAGCTTGAAATGGATGTTGAGAGGCCCGATTAAGGCAGCTCAGAAAGCGTGAAAGGAGGCGGCTGGCGCCCGAGCTTCTGGGGAGGTGGGCCTTGCAGCACTTGGCAATGGAGGGGGTGAGGGGGCAGGAGGAGAGAGTGGCCATCGAAGGTATCTTGGGCTTCTGACTTCGGAAGCCAGATTAGGATACAATAAGCCACATCGTTATGATAATAGTTTTGATTTGTGGATTCTTTGGAGGGATTTCAGGGACCCCCAGGTTCGCTGAACAAAACTGGAGGGCCTCTGTTCTAGATCACCCTAGTCGGCTTTAGAATGGAAACCTCCCGTGGACAGGCTCTCCGACACTGGCCACTCAGTGTAGGTTCAAGCCACTATGGTTCGACTTGCTTCAAACCACTATGAGTTAGTTCACTAAATTCATATTTCCTCAATACTTTATCATCCTTACTTATAAAGCCTCAATTTCAAATGTTTTTTTTTAAGATTTATTTATTTATTTATACAAGCACTGGGTACAGTGAGAAGCGCGGGAGGGTGAGAGAATTCACCGGAGCCAGAGCGGGGAGCAGAGCAGGCAGAAGGACCGAAGTACACTGCTGAGGGGAGCAGCGGGCGGCAGGAGAGGTCTGCGCGCCATGCGGGACCCTCCTCCTGTGGCCGGGGAGCAGCCAGGGATGGAACCAGCTCTGCAGAGGCCGCGGGCAGCTTTGCAACCCAGCGCTCAACCGCTGCGCCACTGGGGAGCCCCCTCAATTTCAAATGTTTTGGTTTTGTTTATTCTTAGCCGGTAATGTCTACTAGAAATACAATGCAAGCCATTTCTGTAATTTAAAATTTTTCATATCACTTAACAATGAAAAAAGTGAAATTAATTTTAATAATGTAGTTTATTTAACCTAATATTTATAAAATATTGTCATTTGCCATATAAAATCAACACAATATTAATCGTAAAATCAAATAATATAAAATCATACAAAATATTCATGACATATTTACATTATTATTTCATACAAAGTCTTTGCAAACCCAGTGTGTGTTTTCATTTGTAGCACATATCCATTCAGATGCCAAATTGTCACCAGAAATACTTGATCTGTATTTAGATTTTATAAAATTCAATAAAATTTGAAAAAGTAGATCCACATATTCAGGTCCTTCCAAACATACTTGAAAATTTTCCAATAATGAAATGCAATATCCATAATCAAGTTAATTAAAATGAGCAACTTTTTAAAAATCACTTCCTTGGCCACACTAACCATATTTCTAGTGCTCGCTAGCCGAGTATGCCCAGTGGTGGCCAAACTGCACGGGGCAGATCTAAACTTTACCCTCTGCTTCTCTTCTCCATCCCAATCTTTGTTTTTTCAGTGCATAGAAACCTGTTTAGGAAAACTTGTTATCATTATTTTTCTAGAAGCATGGCACCATATTGGGTTTCTTCCTAGGCTGGTAAGGATGCTTGATGGAAAGCTGAGTATGGAAGATGACTCGCAGCCACAATTAGCGATGGCAGGTTCCTTTGGCTTGGCTTCGAGTACTTTCTCATTGGATGTTTTCACCTGTAGAATAATCTCAAGTTGTTTCTAATACAGATTTGAAATAGACTGCTGCTCCCAGCCAGCCCTCGAATGGACATCTCTCTGGTCCTGGCAAGAACTTAAATGAGATGATGCCACAAAGAACTTAGCCCAACCTGCTGTGTTTATTTGCACCAAGCACTGGAAAGTTTGCTATGTTCTTAGTGATGAACTCTGCATCATCAGAAAGCTAAGGCAGGTTCTCTTGCCTTCTGTCTTCCTGTCTCCGTTCATTAGTATGCTTTCCAAAATGGAAAGGGAAGCAATGAAATGAAATCTTAGGCCCAAACCTTCTTTACTCAGGGTAAAGAAGCAGCACAGGGGGTAGCATATTATAACTCAAAGGCAGCAAAGGTAACGTTAATTTTCAAAGGTGAGAACCAAAGAAAGTCTGCACAGGATCAGAGTGTTCTGTTTGTGAACTGCATCGTCTCCAACCCATTTCAAAATCAGGAGATTGCAAAGCTGCCCCTTTTTACACATTGGGGTATCTCTTACTTGTATTCCCCCAAAATACAAAGACTCGAATTCAAAGTCTAAACATTTGTCCCATTACTGCAAATGTTGTGGTCACTCAACACAAAATTCATTGTAAAATCAAATAATGTAAATGATTCTTGTCATTGGGTTGGCAAATGAGAAAATGACTTGTGTCCCCCTCATATCTTCTCCCCACGTTAACGGTTAAGCTCTTCGTCAACCTTAGCATTCTATCCTATCCATTTTCCTAATGTTGGACTTACTCAAGAATCCTGCATCTGAGTGCATGATGTCATTTCAAATAAATCTAAAAGGAACTGGAAAGCTTCTGGAATTTCCTTATCTGAGGCAGCCAAACTAAATAAACTTAGTTCACATCCATTGGGAGCTCAGTGAAAGCTAGCACCATTCTGGTTGAAATAATTTCATGCTAAATGACATGTATAGTCGGAGGTTTTGCTGGACTCTTTGTTGAACTGGTTACCCTAACTTTTCTTTCTCTACACCCATGGTGCAGAATATCAGAGGAGTCACGACGACATGGTACTGACTAAGCACAAAATGCCTTTCAATTAATACACATGCTCAACTCTTAGAGGCAGGGACTTACATAGCTAAGATAGTAGTTGTGCTGCCATCTCGAAGACATTCAGATTTGGGGGAAGTCAAGTTTTATCTTCACTCGCATCAAGGTGCGTGGGTGGGAGTTAAATCAGAATGTGAGAACCGGTAAGGACCTTGGAGATTATTGAATGCTGTCTCTCTGTCCCTGAATAGTCTTGCTCTCAAGGCAAATCTACTGAAATACAGTGCTGAGGGGAGCAGCAGGCGAGACAGGAGAGGTCTGCTGCGCCACATGGGTCAGCTCCCTGGCTGGGGATCGAACTCAGGCTGTTGAGGTGGGCCTTTGCAGTGGTAGCCCTGAGACTTAACCCCTAGGCCACCAGGGAGGCCTGAATTCAAGCATTCTTAAATGAAGCGTCAGCTAGTACCAGTGGTTTCTCCTCCTTCCATGCCCAGATTCTCTTCTGGCTGATTCCTTCCTAAACCACACCAGGTTTATCCTTTTAGCATTAGGTCTGTAATTCCAATTTTTATTTTAATAGAGGCATTTTTATTTATTTATTTATTTATTTGTTTGTTTGTTTGTTTGTTTTGTTTTGTTTATACAAGCACTGGGTACAGTCAGAAGCACGGGAGGGTGAGAGAATTCACCAGAGCGGGGAGCAGAGCAGGCAGAAGGACCGAAGGACACTGCTGAGGGGAGCAGCGGGCGGCAGGAGAGGTCTGCGCGCCATGTGGGACCCTCCTCCGGTGGCCGGGGAGCAGCCGGGGATCGAACCTGCGCCGCAGAGGCTGCGGGCAGCTTCGCAACCCAGTGCTCAACCTCTGTGCCACCGGGGAGGCCCTGTAATTCCAATTTAAATGCAGACACCCTAGGAAACGGTACCACTTAAACCTTTGTTGGGTGTTTTCACTTCGGTGTTTCTGAAGTGTCAAAGTCAGGTGAGGTGGCATGAAAGTTTTGCATCGGTAAGGCCAGGGGGTTGAAGAGAAGTTAGAGGGATCACCAGGGTGAGGGTTTCCAGTCTTGCTAGAGGGATCTGTTAGTGCCGTTCCCATTCCAGCCTGTGGGAATAGCAGTGGGGAGCCAGGCAAGGTGGGGAGGTTAGGGTCTGGTTTATAATGTCCTTGTGAGTGGAACCCCTTGTCCAGGCTCACGGGAGAACACTAGGTAAGGGATAGATGTGTGTCCCCACACGCGGGGACTTGCACTTGAATGCTCGTCCTGAAACACCCAGCACAAGCAAGTAACCCAGTTACTTCTGGAGAGTAACTGGGTTTCAGTCCTGGTCTTGCCTCATTGTCTGTCTCTTGGGGTTGGGGCATGAGTGATGCGAGACATGGCGTCTGTGCTTCATGAGGCAGGGTGACATGTCCCCTAGCCTCTGTGACTGGGGCAAGCCAGCATGGAGGTCAGGCCCCAGGCAGCACCACTCACTGCCTCCAATGCCCTGGGCAAGTTATTTAACCTCTTGAGCCCCAGCTTCCTGATCTGCAAAGTCGAGGTAACAGTATCTATCTCACAGAATTGTTCTGAGAATTAGCTGAAATGTCACACACAAAACACTTAAAACAATGCCTGAATTACTTTCAGTGCAGATATTGAGCACATGGTAGGGGCTCAATAACTATTTGCTGAATGAATAGAATATTAATTTTATCATTATTACATCGGTACCATGAGGAAATTTCCACTATATTGTGGCTTCCAGATTTAGTGGGGAGGAGAACCCCATTAAGAATCGCAACTTCTGTCCGTATGGTGGGGCCAGATTGCCCCTGCAGGCTCATCTGCAGATATTTCTCAGTGTATGAAGGAAAAGGAGAAACAACAAGTAAATGACTCAAAACAAAACAAATGATGAAATCTGGGACAACAGGGAGAGGGGGATTGACATCTTGCAATGGAATAAAGAAAGGCATTGCCAGAGTAGCTTCTGGAGAGACGGTTGAGCCAGATTGGGTCTTTCAGTTTTTCTAGCTCCAGACTTCAGTTGGAAGCATTGAGCTTCCTCTTGGATTTGCGTGAACCACAGAAGGCAAGCATTGTTCCCTTTTTCCACACCCCTCACCCCTCATTCCTTCCCTCCTTCCTTTCCTGGGTCTCTGCTCGGATATAAGAAAGCAAGATGGCGGCACTTCCTTGATAAGAACCAAGGAACTCTTGGGAGACTCTCTAGGGGGGGTGGAGCGTTACATAAGCTACCAGCTGATCTAGTGAAAAGCTATTGACATGCTGGGAATGGGGATGTGCTGTTGTTGATGTTCCCCATTTCTTGACCATGTGGTCAGGACTGCCGAAAGGGACCCTGGCCTTGGGCCTGGTGAGGATTGGAACAGCTGTGGGGTGAGGCAGCTCCAGCTAAGGCCTGCTGGGCCTTTAATTTTCCACACATGTGCACATATGTACAGGAATCCAGCAGACAAGCGGCAGGCAGGCTCGGGCAGCAGCCCATTGACAAGTAGCAGTAGTTTGGAATAAATCACAGTGGCCTGGGCTGCAAATTTCACTCCAGGGGACAAGGACTTAGGCAAACAAAGAGGAAGGGCTTTCACCCAACTTTTTCCTGAAATGCTGGAGGAATAAAACAGGTCAGTGGTGAATACGAAATTAGCTTTTGGCCACCCTCCAAACTGATTTGACCTATTTAGGAGTCATTGAGAATAAGCCAAAGGAAGTTCAGTGGCCTGCGTCTTGATTTGTCAAGGGAAAAATGAGAGCGTCCAGGTCACCGGGCGGCTGGATTCCCTGAGTCACTTGTTATGAAGCATATGAGTGAGGATGGCTGAAACTCATCAGAGGAGTTCTGGGACCTTGACTTTGGGCCAACTCCTGGCACAATTTAGCATGCAGACCACCACGGCAGATGCGTCAGCAATCTGGCATGTCAGCTCACTGACATGTCAGGCCAATGAAAGAACCGTATCAGACTCTGAATTCCTTCCTACAGGTTCATTTCTTTTCCAGGACCCTTCTATACATGGTAATCTCAGGCTGAGTCAAAGAGCAAAGCCACAAAAATACTAAGGTCCACTCCACTATGGTCTAGCCGGGAAGAACTGGTTGGGGGTGCTGTGGGGCCCTACTTCAGCCTGCCTTACCTGCTGGCACACCCTCCTCTAGCTGCTGTGAATGTGGCCTCTAAAGGCCATGCTGCCCCTTCCCCAGAGACTTGCTGCCTGCCAAATGCTAGCCCTGCCCCCTCCTGCCTCAAGGTCCTGTCCTCCTTAGCTCCTGTGGGGGTGGGCTGAACCACACCTCCAGCTGAGGTCCTGTCCTGGCTGAGTCCCCTGGTTGCCACACCCTGCTGAGAGTACTCCCTCCAGATCCCTGGAACCAGAACTCCCATTTTCGGCCTTGCTTCTGAGTAACCCAACCTCAGAGTGAGCCCAGAGAGGGAGGCATTTGAAAACAGCACCAAACCCGACTGCACTGTACATCAGAACCCTCTGGGCAGTGTGAAAAATACAGATTCCCAGTCTCCGCGTGCAGATTCTGATTCAGTGGATCGAGGGAGGCCGGAGATTGGGTTGTTTTCCCAAGTGGTTCCTCCATCGCTTGCATGCAGCCAGCCCTGTTAGTGCTGGGAACCCCTCCTTCCACATCATCGTCTTTCTTTCCTTAGGTCTTTTAGGAAACATTTATTGATCAAGTTTGGGAAGAAACCACACAATCTGTTGAAGACACTAAGAGATTTAAGTAAAAAGATGCACAGTTCTTGGCAGATGGCCTGAAGTTCAGCCTACCATGCTGACTCACAGAACTTTCTAAGCAAGTTGTAGCTTTTTTTTTTTTTTCTCTGTGTGTGTCCTAATAATATAAAGGTGTGTCTGGTTGGTAAAACGGGATACTCTTTTGAGACACTGAATTGCCAGCGTTTCTAAAAAGGGACATTGGACCACACTTAGATTTTAATCAGTGCTTTCTACATTCCTTGCCCAGATGTGTTCACCTGCTCACCCCCCTTTCACTAACAGACCTAGGTTTTCCATATTGTGGATCGTGTGGATGATTTGGTGATGAAATTCAGAGAGAAATACTTTGTTCTGTTTCGAAGGACACTGTGCTCAGAAGATTCACAAGTAGGTTCCATGAAAGACACAGTCCGAAGGAATTTTAAGCAAATTGATTAATTCAATAACTGAATGAAATGGTTCCGCTTCAATCAGAATAAGGGAACATTCTGGATTTTGTAATGATAATGATGATACTGGTGATAAGAATAGCAACAAAACATGATTGCTAAGATTCGTTTGAGTGCTTACTGTGTGTGAGGCCCGGCACTAATTACTTGGTCTGCATTATCTAATCTGGTTCTGGCAACACACTTTGAAGTAAGTATATCTGTTGGAGAGTGATAAAGGCCTCAAAAAACTGGAAGTTTATTACTCTCTTAAGTACAAGAAGTCCAGGGCGGGACGTGTGGAGACTCAGCAGCAGTGAGAGACCCAGACTCCTCCCCGCTCCGCCCCACCCTGAGGTGGTCACCCCCCCTCTCCACGGTGCAAGATGGCGACACAGCACCTGTCGTCACATTGTTGGTCCAAGCGGGAAGACATAAGGGGAGGACATCCTCCTCTCCGAAGAGAACTTTCTAGAAATGCCACACCACCCTCGCTTCTATCTCACTGGTCATAGGGCAGCTCCCGGCTCCAGGGAGACCTGGACATGGACCCAGTTTTAAAAACTGAGATTTTAACAATTTGAAAGATAAGGTGATCATGGAAGGTTCGGTAGGAGAATAATAGATTCTGTCAGAGGCGATATTCGTATCCCCGTATTGCAGATAAGGAAAATGAGGCACTGAGAGACAGGGGGACTCAGCTCAGCTCACACAATCTGCAGGTGATTCGGCCACAGTAGGGCCCAAGCCTCTCGGACTCGAGCGGCCCTCTCTCAGCTATTCCCTCCTGCCCATGTTTGCTATTTTGTAAGAGCCATTTTATTTCTTCAGAGGTGCCTTTATTCATTTTATGTTTTCTTCCTGCCATGCCTTTTTTACTCTCTTCTTTGCATAAATCCTAACTATACATGAAAGCTCAGTTCCAGTGCCCCAGAAAGCCCTTCCCTGCACGGCAGCTGCTTTTGTCAGTCAGGAGCTATTTATTGAGCACATACTATGTACCAGGCACTATAATAGGCACTGGGACTTCATTGGTGATTAGAAACAAAGACCCCTGCTAACTTAATAGCTGTGTGATATTCGTCAGGTGGCTCCAGCTTTCTGGGTCTCAATTTCCTCATCTATAAAGTGGGAATAATAAAACATACTGCACAGGATGTTGTAAGGTTTTTAAAGGCTATTCTATAGAGGGTGCAGCCACCATGCGATTTTGGAAAAGGTGCCTGTCACTATTGTGGTTACGAACCTATCTGTTTTCTCCATTAGGCTGTAAGCTGCTGGCGGGGGAGGGAGGGTAGGAAGAATATTCAAGGCCTCCGCTATCGCCCCAATATCTTACCAAAGTGGGGGCTTGGTAAATGTTTGCTGAGTGGATGGAAAGTGTGTCATTGGAGAGAGGGCTTCCCACTCACTTCTGCTGCCAGATTTAGGAAACTGAAACAGACTAAATCCCATAGGAAGTTTTTTTTTTTTTTTTTTTTGCCTAATTTAAGCTGTGAGTTGTGGTGGGTGGTGTGCTAAAGAAAAACAAAACTGAATCATCTACTCCTCATACTCTCCTGGAGGGCCACAGAAAGAAACTATATTCCTTTCCTTTTAGGGATACTTTTGTTTTCCTCTTCCGCAGACTTAGTGTTCCAGCAAGTTCTGCTGACCCCTGTTTGTATTTTTTGTGTCCTAATTCTCTTCTCGGTCCTCTACTGCTTGCCTCGGTCTCTGCCAGGTATGGGAATAGTGCTGCTGGTTTAGTTCCCACGGAGGAAACTTCTGGAAGTCAAGAGCACTGTACATCTGGGGTTCCAGAGCTGTCGCAGGCTAGTCCCGCAGACAGCGCCACCCCAGGAGCGCTCCGCAGCTCTGTCAGCACAGGTCAGCTTCGTCCACCCCTGCTCGCTCCATCTGTCTTCTCAGCCCAGCCTTCCCCTCGTTCCTTCTGCAAAGGTGAAAGGCAGGCTCACAGGATGCTGAGCCTTCTTTCTTCCCTGACATCTGGTTTGATTCTGGGCAGCTAAATAGTGGCTTTGCCATGAACAACAAAAGCTAATTCACTGTGGTTTTTAAACACCAAGTGCAAATATTTTTCCTTTTCAGCTTGGGGTCAATGGAAAGGAAAAAACAGGGCTGAGAAGGAGATTAACCTTTTAAAAACGATTATGACTTCCCATAGAAAATAAAACAATGCATCGTTTCCTTCCATTCCTGAGAGTCTTTTTATGAGTGGTTATTGTTGGAGGCAAGTCTGGGGACCCAGAGTTTTAAATACTGTTTTACTTTGGGCTTCTGCTCCAAAGCTCATCGTGACTACTTTCAGGAGTCCCCGGAACCCCGGAAAAGCCCAGGCCACCTCTCCGCTCTCTCGCCTCTGTCTATCTTCCCTGGCTGAGTCCCCCCACCTTCTCTCCAGCTTTTTGATTTCCTCCCTGTAGCAGGGGCCCCACTCTGCTGATGGGAGAGGAAGGAGGCAGGGCCTCTGCGGTCAGCAGGCCCATGGGCGGCGGCCAGGCCCTGCTCCCAGCCGCGCAGCAGAGGCTTGGGAGGCCGCACACTCAGTCTGGGTGCTTCTCCCAGTTGCTGTGAGACTTTCTGTTGATTTGGGCGGCCCTGACGCAGCCTGGCACCTCCGCGTTCAGTTCCTCTTCAGAAATGCTGTCCCTGTGCTGGCTCCTCCTCCCCTGACCGAGTTACAGGCGCTCCCGATGCAGACAGCTGATGCCACCTGCAGAAACGTGGGGATGATCTGAGAAGAAAGCAAGTGCATCGGCCTTGCCGTGCTGATTTCCACGCACCCTGCGCATTGCACAGCGAACGCTTCTCGGCCTTGACCTTAGCCTCCCTTCCTTCCTTCTCTCTGTGCCCGCGTTTGCTCGTGGGCTCAGGTGCTGGGTCCAGGAGGGAGCTGGAGCACGTGCCGTCTGATGACATAAAGGTGTCAGAGCGAAGCCATGGCCGTCCCTAACCTCTCCCTTCTGGCCGAGAGGAAGCCCTGAATAGGCTCCGGGATGGCTGGTGTTTGTGAAAGGGCCACGGACTGTGGACTGTTGTTACTGGCACGGCTGGAGCCTGACATGTTGATACAGGTGGCGGACGTGTTGGGGGTAGGAGGGGATCAGAAATTGGTTTGCAACCTGCAACGAGCAAACTGCGGTGGTATCCCGCCCCCCCCCCCCCCCCCCCCCCCCCCCCCCTTTCAGTGTGTGTGCAAATATTTGCAGACTTGTTGAATAGCTCACCCTCACACCGACCTCACATTTCACAGCCAACTCAACCAACCCAGCCTGGCGAGAAGCAGGGTGGCGCCAGGGTGCAGCTATGGAGGGATGGGATGGGACGCATGCCTTCTCACGGCCCCATGGCTGGTTGCGTGGGGGCTGGGCTGCTGTGGCCCCCTGGATCTTAGTCTTTTGGGGTGCCTGACTCTGGCAGCGTGCTAATGCTTTCCATAGCCACACAGCACTTGGCCAAGGGGCAGGGCCTGAGATTCTGCATTTCTAACAAGCTCCCAGGGGGGCCATGCTACTGTCTCAGGAGGCTGTAGAAAAGAACCATGAATCCTATGCTCCTCAGGGCTGGGAAAGGAGAGTGCTAACCCCTCCTCTAGCGACAGGGTGTGTCCCGGGCTGCCCTGGAGTCCTGATTTGCCATTCAAGTGAACCCCAGAGGGATTAGCAGCTGGCCCCGCACTTGGGTGAGACCATCTCCCCCTCCAGGGGGGAGTCCCCCCGAAGCAGCACAGATGTTGTGTGAAAATCTGCCACCCTCCTTGCTGAAGGTTGCCCTCTCTCGCCCTCGCGCCCCCCTGCTCTGCTGCTGACTTAAGCAGATCAGCTTTCAGCTCTGGGGGACAGAGAGGGCTGTGGAAAAAAGAAAAGGCCTGTCCTGAAGAAGCAGAGCGGGAAGGGAATCCAAGCATGCCTCTCTCTTGCTGCGGGCCCAAGAATGCAGGTATTTGGGGTTCCCAGCATCTCCTGGCAAGACTGGGGGAGGGGGTGGGGAGCCCCGCCAGAGCAGCCGCCCTTCCTGCTCTGGGGGGAATAAGTGTGTTTCCTGGAGAAAGTGAGCCCTTTCACAGGAGCAGGCAGGAAGAGGGGAGGCCATGCCTGCTCTCAGGACTGGCCTTGACATTTGGGGTCGCGGCTCCTAAGCTTTGGGGACTTGACTGGCCAAGTTTGCGATACTGTGCTCCTTCTGAGGGGAGGTGCCGCTTCACACAGAGACGGGCCTTTCTCCAGCCTCCTCTTCCACTCTGCGACTGCCTGTCTGTCCAGAGGGCCCAGAGGGTGGACCAAGTGTGTGTGTGTGGCGGGGGGGGGCGGGTTCTGGGCTAGGACTCCTGGGCTCTGGCCCGGATGCTGGAGAGAGGCTGCTGTAGACTCAGGCTGGCGCGTTGCACCTGCTCAGGCTGGCTCAGCCCACTGGCCCCCTTCTTTCTCTGGGTATCTTGGAATTCCTCGGTGGCCTGCCCTCATCTTGAGATGACCCCGAGTCATTTCCATCCTTGGCCTCTGCCCCCCCATCAGCCCTGAACTGCAGGCCCTCAGTCCCCAGCTCACTGATTTCTAGCTTGTATCCCAACTTAAATGGCCTTCGACCATTTGGAGTTTAGTCAAGTGTCTCCATCGCTTCGGTTCCTAAACCCTCCCTCAGGATACTCCTTTATCATGAAGTTTGGCCACACCCTGGAACCCTGTTAGAAAAGCGTGGAACTGTTTACGGTATTCCGCCTGTGGTGGGGCTAGTCCTTCCCTTTTAGCTCAGGCTCCTCAACTTCAGGGACAATGCCTTGTACACTCCCCCCCCCCCCACACACACACACTTCCCATCAGGCTGAGCAGGCAGTGGGGCAGGCTGGTCTCTTTGCCTCTCAACTCCATCTTCTTGCACTTCTGCCCCCATGTCTCTGTGGGGCTCACATGCCTCGAGGACCTCGCGTAGGCCTGGACACCAGCAATAGGGACGTATGAGGCCCAGCTCAGGAAGAGCTGTTCAGCCTCGCCATCAGAGAAGGTGCCCTCTGAGCTGCTCATCTAGGGGTGGCCATGGGGAATTACTGGTTTGCGCCTGTACTGTAACCAAAGATCCCTGAGGAGAGGAAGGACCAGGCCTGTGGGCCAGACAACTTGGCTGGATGCTGTTGAAACTCTTACCATTTTCTTCAAGGCATGGTGGTATCTGAACGTGGGGGGTGGGGAAGTTGTTCAAATGCAAATCCCTGACATCCATATACTTAAGATGCATAATCATGGGCCTCGCATGCCAACACCTCTGGGGGTGGACCCAGGCTCAGTACATTTGTTTAAAAAGTTCCCCAGGTGGATTCCAGTGTGCAACCAGGGTTGAAGATGGCTGCATTCCCCTTCCCCTCTGACCCCCAGTTTCCTCCCAGGAAGCAGGAGAGATAATGAGGACCTAAGCTTGCACATGGCCATAGGATCTGTAGGGGACGAAGTACTGGGAGGGTGTGCCAAAGAGAAAAGGCCCACACAGGTGCTGCCAGAAGTCTCCAGGCTAAGCGCAAAGAGAAAGATGGTGAGAAGGCCTGTAGAACAGCTTGACCCAGTTTACTCTGTGGAGTCAAAGATCTCAGGCATGGTGGCGACACGTGGGCCAGGGAGGGTGGGGCACTACCAGGCAAAGGACTCGACCTTCCTGGACCTGCTGATGCGTGTGGTCATCTTCTGGCATTCCTCTCAGCAAGGTCAGGGCACTGCCACCGACTCTGGCCAGCCCGCAAGTGGGGAGACCAGTCCCTTCATCAAAGATGCCTCCAAGTCGGACTTGGCAGATACTGCATTCAGCACAATAAAAGCTGAGGGGAAAATGACTGCTTTTTGCCTCAACACAAATTTTATTACACCAGGTTTCATTATAAAAATGTTATAGTTTTGGGTGTGTGTTTATTATATCAACAATGTAGTTACTCTGATCTTCACCATCTTTCAAACCAGAGTCTCAAAGGGAGTTTTATTTACTAGATTTAAAGCCATGGAACAATTGTTTCATACAATTGCCTTTTAAGCATAGGAATAATTCAGGGGAAAATAAACTCTCTGCTTTCTCTCCTCCTCAGCCCCTGCTGAATCTCCAACCTGGAGGCAGGCACAGCCACGTGCCAACAATATTAGATCATGGAGCTGATAGGCTGTGTCTGGGTAGACTTAAAAGGGGTAGCGTAGCCTTCGGGAAAAGGGAAGTGTGGGACTCAAGCCCCAGACTGCTGCTGCAGCCAGACTACAAAGGTGTCTGGGTGTCTCGGGCAGGTATGAGAACCACTTAGACAGATCAGGCAAGTGCTTGGGACCCAGCTCTCACCAACCCAAAAGGAGGGGCCAGGAGGTCCAACAGCTATGATCGCTACTTATGCCCAAATCTCTGGGCATTCATACTTTACAGAAGCAAAAGTTTTGTATCAGTATCTATGTCAGGTTCCTCAGTTTATTCCTGCAACCTCTACACTCAGGGATCAAAACGTAGGTCGCCACCATGTCACGGCAAAGCCTACTTGGTCCATTTTACTGCTGTTTTAGATTTTTAATTAATTCATCTGATATTGTAGTCATTTGAATGAGATTTTAAACTTTTTCCTACTTCTTGAATTGAATGCTCCGTTTAAGAAAAGTAAATATGAGAGTTGAAAGCTATAAGTTGACCTCAGAGTACAGCTTTGGTGGGTTTCTATTCCTTTTACTACATGCGTTTACTGTTATGAGTTTCATCCTCTAGATGTTTAGGTTTTGGAGAGGCAGCATGTTGTGGGGAAAATGATCTTTGGTGTCTGCCAGATCTGAGTTTGAATTCTTACTCTGTCATTTATCGGTTGTGGACTTAGGGCAAGTTAAAGGATTGCAACTTCCTCATTTTCAAAATGGTGATGATAATATCTACCTTGTGTATTGTTAAAAGAAGAAGTGAAGGATTGCAGGCAAAGGACTTAGCATCGTGCACCTAGAAGCTGCTCAAGCCATAGTAGCTGTGGATAATAACCATATTTAAAATATGCTTTTGGCATGGGCAAAAGCTTTGTGACTGGGAAGCTGTTCTTCATTTGCGTGTCTTAGGCAGAGAGCCAGGACAGTGGGTGTCCTTTCTGGATCAGCCCACTTATCCTAATGTCCTCCAGAGGTACTGGCAGATGGGACATGAAAAACCAACAGTGTGCCTAGGAGAGGATTGCGCGTGCTGAGACAAGCCAAGAAAAAACTCAGCATAACACAAAACTCACAATTGAGAACTTCCTCCTAAGTTTCTTATTCGCTGTCTCTTGTGGAATGTTCCTCAGTAGAATATTTGAGCTGCTGTGCCCCAGACCTGGCCTCTTTCCCAGCTACTCAACTGGGCCACTTCCCATTCTGCAGGGCCTTGAAGGAGGCAAGCACTTGGGAGCTAAACTTTGCAGAACAGCATCTCTGTGCTGGGCACTGCACTGTGTTCTGGGATCCCACAAGGCTGAAACACAGTCCTGCCCTTGAGGCCTTCTGAGTCAGGAAGACACTGACCCATGAGTATCAAAACAGGGTCTTTGGACCCACCCACAGGAAGGAGGGGCCAACTCTCCGTCATGGGTGTCATGGCAGGCCCACCAAAGCTGATGAAGGAGTGGACTTTTGAACTGACTCTGTCAGGGTGAAAAGGTTAAGGTGTATCAAGTTTTGGGTGAACTTTGGTTTGTGGGTTTGTTTCTGGTTTTATCTTATTTTTCAGAGCACAACAAAATAAATTCACTTGGATGATCTTCAAAAAAAAAAAAAAAAAAAAACAAACCACTAAAAACCAACCAAACAAAAAGCTTCTGGTCCCTAAAAACAAAGAAAACATCTTTTGTAGAACTGATCCTTTGCAGAAAATTAAAGCCTATTTGCTTTTGGCTGATTCTGCCTTCTGTGGCTCAGGAGTGGGGAGATGTGTGGAGAAGTAGAGGCCATGGTAAGATTAGAGGGGGAGAAGACGACGAGAAACCATAAGCAAATGTAATCTGTGCACACGCTCTGTATCCTGAACAGCCCCGCTGTATGTCCACTAAGGTGAAAGTTACTGGTCTGTCTTCAAGGTGGAATCTTCTATTCTTCTCTGAAGCCTGCCTGTTGGGTAGCACATTTCCCTCCCATCTGGGTGCCCTTTGGGGGGGCAGGAGTACCAAGAAGCTCCGCTCTTGTGAGGGATGCTGGCCTTGCATCTGACAATCATTCATTGACCTGAAATGTGGTGACAACTACTGGCTCCTGAAATAGCAGAAAGGGGATGCAGAAGGGAATTAATTTCAGCCATATCTGCTCCCCACTGAAGTCTGGTATGCAGGGGCCAAATGTCAGACTCCAATAAGGGGAAAGATGCAAATGTTTCCTCAGCTTTGAAGAACTGAGGGCTGCCAGGAATGTTATCTTTGCTCCTTACCTGCCCCCACTCTCCAATGGAGCCGAGAGGAAGCTTTGATTTATTCTTTCAGATAAAGTAAATCACTCTTCCCTCACTGTCTTGTCTTTGTGTTATGCTTGCCATGGATGGCATTTGGCCATTAACAACTAGGTTCCTTCTTCCATCTAAGTTTTTATCCCTGGAAACCTTCACCAGCAAGTTAGAGCTGAATGATTAGTTTTGAAATAAGGATGTGCTTGAGAACAGTCAACGAGCCCTTGGCTTAAATGGACCATAAATTACACATCCCAGTAATGCTGGTCCGTGGATCCTGCTTTGAAAGCCAGGATGATGACAGGGGCCATGAGTTTCTAGTACTTTCCACACCTACTTCTGAAAGCAAGCAAAATGGCTGCCTGGGAGAATTAAGATAATTGTGTGCTGAGTGCTCTTCCTTGGGAAGAAGTTGATTTGTAGCTTGTCCTGATTAGGCTATTAATTTTCCCCTTCGGCGCCTTTCCTCTAGGTATTTACTTGCTTTTTTTTTTTTTTAGTTTTTTTTACACGAAAAACATCATGGGTAAGAAGAGGAGATTTTATTTTGAAGAACAATGATCACATTAACAAGGTGACAGCAGATAAGCTAAAAGTCACTCCATTTTCTGCCTGGGAAAAATGCTCTTTGCTGCCAAATCGCATTCTGCTTCTCTTTGTCTCCCCTCCCTTTATAGGAGGGTGGCAAGCCCCGCCACTGATGGACTCCGAAGAAATCACTGGGAGATAAGATACACTCTTGATTCATATAAGAAGGGAAGCTTTTGAGTTGAATGATAAAAAGTGACTTCCTTTCCTCTTTCCCAACATTCTTGTGCTTGGAGCCCTCTGGACGTCACTGACATTTCTCTGTCCTTGGTCCAGAGTATCAAGCAGAAAACAGCTATGAAATCTGAAATTTCGTAAAGGACAAAAACTCAATTTGTTGCAATTTAATAGCTGTCTGGGCCTGGATCTGATTCTGTAGTTACAGAATCTGCCTACATCCTGCCCTGTATTTGAGGTAAAATTGTGTGCTCGCCCCTGCCTTGAAAGTATCCTAGCTCACTCTTGAGACCCAACCCGTCGGCGCTCGGTGAAAGACCAGCCCGACCAAACCCGGGGGTGATGATATCTCTAAGCGTGGCTATTTAAAAAGTCTTCAAAAATTGATTGGAGAAAAAAAGAGTGAATGTGGGGAGGGGAAGAAAGGAAACTTCCAGAAGGAAGTGAGATTTGAGCTAGGCTTTGATGCATTGGTAGGAATTTGTTATTCAAGGGAAACATTCTGGGGTTATACCTCTCTAAGCTTCTGTTTCTGCTGCAAAATCTCAGGCTTCTTGTGAAGAGGGAATGACAGAGTGAGAATAAAGCACATGGCACAGTGCTTGGCACGTGGCAAGGACTGAATATATCTGTTTTCACCATCATCATCATCAGGGGGTGGTGTTGGAAGTGTGTTAGCAAAACCTCCAGAATCCCTTAGAGGAAAATGATGCTGTCGGTCACGGATAATTAAAACTCCTTGCCCTCTCATCCCACTTTTTCTGAGGCTGACTCTCATCTTTCACATCTTGGCATACTTTCATTAATATCACCAGTTCACCTCTGGTAAAACCTGAAAGCAGACTCAACCAAATATCCAAAGATGTTTTTACCCCCACTCCATTTCCCAATGTAACAGCGTGTGCGCTGGTTGACAATTTCAGTAGTGGGTGGATATTTGAGTGAAGGTGTAAATATAAAACCAATTGCTTATGTTAGCATTTCTCTTGGGTCTTTGTTTTCAACAACTTATTTTAGCAACTTCAAAAAAAATATTCGCTCGGGTTGTTTCTTTCTTCTACTCTGTTTCTCCTCTAGTAGTTCCATTCAGGTCGCAAAGGAAAGGTGTTTCTGAAAAGAAGCAATGAAACATTTCTTCTGAAGTTTGGGAGTTAAGATAAAGGCTAAATACTTTTGCATCATGCTGATCAATGTAGTGTCTTTGAGAGGTGTTAGTTCTTTGACATTAGGGGCTGAAGTGATCTGGGGCCTGGTCATTGGAGAAAACCAGGATATTAATATTAAAAGTCACTTAATGACCTTTTATTGTGTGCTCAGCAGGGCCAGGCTAATTGCTCCGTCTGATCCTCATCACAACCCTCTGATGCAGGCACAGTTATCATCCTCATCCTATAGAGGAGGAAAATGAGGCTAGAATAGTCACATAACTTTCCAAAAACTGCAGAGCCAGGAGTTGGACCCATGTTCGGTCTAGCCCCAGAACCATGCCTTTTACCATCAGGTTATACTGCCTGCAGGGGTTTGAAAATAATGATTCCAAACTAAAGTGGGGGTGTGGGGTAGTATTTTCAATGTTATCACACAGGTTAAAGGTTAAAAATGTGCAGTGGCCTAAGTTACAGCCCCTGCTTAGGTCATCCAAAGTAGAAGGAACTTAGTTTTCATTTGAAAAAACAAAAACTGAGTAAAAGAAATAGCCCCTTGCGAACGTGGCTGTTTGTGAGCTGAGAGTAGGGGACAGAAAGGTACAGAAGCAGTAGTGTCCTAGGTCTTGTGACAAAGAAGGGGGTGAGTAAGGCCTTTCACCTTCTTTTTCAGTTTCTGTAATGATGCTAGAATTTTTGGCTAATTAACTTGACTGTCTGTAACTGATATATTTATTACCTGGCATTGTTTATCAGTGACATATTGCTCAAATATTCACTTCCTAGGAGAGGGTTGTAAATGTCTTCTGGGATCATAAAAGGTGACTGATGAACAAGTGCTAGAGGTTGAGGCAGGTCAAGAAGTTACCATGCAGAATCTTCCCGACCATTGCTCGGATGTGTTTGGCACTTCAGCATGAAGAATGGTTGAAAAAAAGAAAACCATTAAATCCTCTAATTTCTGCACTTCAGCCTCCTGGTGAATGTGCTTGGCGGGATTATACTTTATGTCATTCAAAATTTCTGAGCAAACTAACAAATAGCAGATACGAGTTACAAAATCTATTTTTAAATGTCTCCCTTTCGCTCTTGGCCATCTTCATACCACCATCAGCTTTCCCAGATTTCCCAAGGCCATTTGCTCTGGCTTGTCACCAAACTGCCCTGGGTCAACAGCACCACCTGGCGACTGTGACAAAGAACTCTTATACTCAGCATCTGCCCCTGCCCTCCTATCTTACATTTGGGGTGATAATGTATGTGCCCCTGAAATTCCCTATGCCAGCAGGTATTTCGGCCATACAAAAATTGCTTGTATTTTCTCATCACACCTATGCTCCTGCTGCATTTCCTGGCCTCTACATACTGTTCCCTCTTGAAGGCTTTCAGAACCTATTTCATCTGGCCTGCTCCTAGGCAGTTTGGAAGTTAGGCTTCAGCATCAACCTTTGGGGAAGCCTTTGCTGAAGCCACCCAGGGTGAGTTAGACATCCCCTTATCTACAGCCCACCTGCTGTGCGTGCCTGTGCTTTAGTGACGCTTCCAAGGGCAGAGGATGAAGCCCACTGCTAGTGGGATCTGACCAGTGGGTAGAGACAGGAAGGGGTATGGTCCGAAACAGCCTCCCAGAGGTCTTAAGATTTCCTTATAATCGTATGCAACGTCATAAACAGTGCTATGAATTTAGCACTATTCTCTACATCATTTAATATAAAATAATCTCCCCCTAAACAATTACTCGGGCTGTTACTCTGGGAACATCCCCCACATCTACCGTGTAGTTCCTGAATCCCCAGGCCACAACACAGTGTATTTGGGGCTATAGACAAGTCCTTTGAAATCTTGTGCAGTAAGTATAGTGTCTTTAAAGTCAGCCATTCTAGAGACTCCTTCAAAGCAGATACTAGGTCTTTCATCTCTGCTATAATATTGCCTAGTGGATTTTAGATTCTCAAAAATTATTGTTTTTTGAATGAGTGAATCTTTCAGGTGTCATTGGGCATAATAACCGAACCAGCGTCATTAATCCTCAAAGAGAGATATTCCCATTGTAGAGCCAAAGGTCTCAACAGCCCACTGTTGTTTCTCTAGCTATTCTTGCACTTTAGCAGGCATTGGCAGTTAAGGTTAATTTTTAAGATCATCTTCTTGACTTATGTTTTCATTCATTCACTACTGTGACATCAACAGCGTGCTCCACTCTTCCCTTCCAAATGCAGATTTTCCCAGCAGTTCTGTGGAGAAAGCAGGCCTCGATGATCAGACCCAGAACTCTAACTGCCATTTGTAACATCTTCTCCATGGGAAAATGTATCCTGAATTAAAAAGGAAAGTTTCTAAATGAACTTTGGAACATTCCAAGCCCGGAGACTGACTATGTTCAAGCACCACAGGCCTGGGTCCTGCAGCTTTGGTTTACTGGCCCCAGCACGAGGGGGCGGAAGTGAGCCTAAGGCCACGGCACAGAGTGATCTCCCAGGACCCCTGGGGTGGGGGTGGACAGGGAGGGCCTCAGAGGGGCCCTTCCCGCAAGGCAAGTCTTTCCGGGTTCCACCCACAGCATCATCAGGCCCCCCAGAGAGAACTCACCTACATCCACTGAGATTTGCATGTCTATGTGATCCTGAAATTGTTTGCTGTCTCTGAGACAAATGGACTCTGGGATCTCTGTCACTAGAATCTCTTTTCTCTCTCCTTTAAAAAAATCAATCTAAAAAAATCGTAACTTTATTAAGAAATACGTATGAGTAAAGGAGAGCTTACATGCGTAGCAACTTTCTCCCACTTTCATTATTATGAAAGTTATCCATTTATTATGAAAATCTTCGGAAAAATCTCGCCACTTCTCCTTCCTTCTTTTAGAAATGAATGACTAAACCAAAGCCCTTCAGGAATAGGCCAGACCATCCCTGGGCCTTCCTCCACGCTGCACTCCAGGTGGCAGACGTGCAGAAAGGGCTTCTGACAGGAAGGTCGACTTCCCTGCTTGGCCCCTAAGCGCAACCTCAGCTACACAGCAGGGCCCACCGGCCATTCCCACCTAGTCATTTCTCTTCTGTGCTTGGACTTGACCCCTCCTTAAATGAGGACATCTTCCTTCCCCATTGCCTAGTTGGGCACATAATACAATTTTTATGTCTCTTTGGATCTGGAAGTTTCGTTGCTGATCATACTGGAAGGCAGCTAATGGAAGTCCCAGGCAAGAACCTGAATCCAGTGTCCCCGCAGTGTCCTTGGACTTGAGAAGCAAGTTCTGAGCCTGAAGTGGGAGAAACAGCAAATACTGATGTAGAGACAGGCTCTTTCAGGAATTCATGAAGTGTTTCGGTAAAATTTGCCACTTTCTGGAACATAATTAGTACATGTTTACCCACATGTAAAAATTTGTTTGGGGTACAGACCAGCATATTTTCTCAGGACTACAAAGGTTTCTTTCTGTCTCCTTTATGTGCTCCTTATACAACCTTGCCAGAGTCGACTAAAAGCGACCCTCTTTGATTACACACCCCTTTCCCAAGAAGTGAAATGAACTGAATGAATTCATCCCTGCAGCACTGTACATAACAAGCGCAAGGGGCGTAGACACAGGTGTAGATCCTGCTTCGGCATTTTTTTGTGTTTGTGTAACTAGAGGGCACCGAGAGAAAGAAAAAAAAATGATTCAGCTTAAAGCTTCCCAGATTTACTAAGAAAGTAAGCAGACTAAAAAAGCCCCAGCATCCACCTGCTCCGCTGGCTAGACAATCAAGTAATCTGTTACTCGCTAGCATTTTCTTCAAAAGAAATGACTTGTTGAAGTGGTAGGAACTCCCAATGCTGGGCACTTTTTCCTATTAAATGAAGTTAGTGATTAATGCAGGGATCAAGAATGCGGGCGTTGATTTCACTGGGTTGCGACTGCAGCTCAGAGCCGAGGTTGAGAGCCGCTGCTCTAGTTTTACTTGTAAGCATTATTTTTTTCCCTTTTCTTACAGTTCAGCTGGGCCCTAATTTAGTTTGCAATTGTCCCTTCCTTCCTTCTGAGAGTCTCCAGCTATAACTTTCCCTAGCGTGTGGGAAGGACATTTCTTTCCCCTTCTCCCGTCTGTCTCCTCAAGAAGGTAGCCACAACTGCCGCTGCTTGTTACCAGGCCCACGCCGCGTCCTAGCTGCTGTCGTTCTGGTTGCTCGCCATTACTCCTCTATCTCCCAGAGGGGTTTCTGGGGTTCTGCCTTGGCATTTGTCATCTTTAAACACATCGTCTCTCCTTCTCTTCCTTTATCCTCTGGTCGTTTCTTTCTTTCTTTTTTTCTTTTTAAAGATTTATTTTATTTACTTATACATACAACAACTGGGGTATATATAGGCTAGAGGTGTTGGGGGGTGGTGGTGAGAGGATGCACCAGAGACAGAGTGGGGAACAGGACAGGCAGACTGACTGACTGAAATACACTGCTGAGGGGAGCAGTGGGCAAGACAGGAGAGGTCTGCTGCACCATATGGGTCAGCTCCCTGGCCGGGGATCGAACTCAGGCCACTGTGGCTGGCGATAGCTTGATAGCGCTGATACTTAACCCTTGCGTCACTAGGGAGGTCCATCTGATCTTTTCTTGAGGGTGCCTCTGGGCTACTCACCTTGGTGATCCTTTTCCCCAAATCACATGACCTAATATCAGCCTAACAGGCTCAGGATTGGAGTGGGTACGACAGACTTCTGGGACTATATTCCCAACTTGTTAGCAGGATGACCTTGGACAAGTTACTTAATGTCTCTAAGCAGCAATTTCCTTAACTGTAAACGCAGGAAGGATAATACCTAAGACCTATACTGTTGTGAGGATTAAATGAGGTTATGCTGTCACTCTAGACACATAGTCAAGAGCCATTTGGTGCCAGTTTCCACACCAGTCCCCTTCATTTTTTGAATTTATGTGTTGTGGGCATAGTGACTCTCTTCTTTCAGAGTCAAAACTGTCCAATCCCTTTCCCTGCCAGATACCACACAGCATTTCTTTGCCCACTTATTGCATGTCTTTGAGAGATGACTTTGATACAGCACTTTGCAACGTGGCACCTTGGCGGTGTTTGCAAACATAAGCTTGCAGTTAACAATTCCAAGACAATTCTTAGTGTTGGTGCTACAAATGATTTTACATTTTTGAGTTGTGCATAGCTTGGTTTTTCTTTATGGTCTGTATCTACTGTGGCATTTTTGGAAACTTACCACCAGAAAAGCAGACTTTGAAATAATAGGAGTTGGGCAGCCATGGTTGGGAATTACATTCTCTCAGAAAGGATGTGTTTGTAGTGAATACGGTTTTGAAACGTATATAGGAACTCTAAGTAGTGAGGTTGGTCTTTGGGGGATAGAAGGGGCCAGATTGGGCAAAACCTCTGCTTCTTTTCTGATGCATTCCATAGGGCTCCATTTTGGATAAATCATCATAATTCCCACCAAGACAGCACAGAATGATAATGGTTTTATTTATTATTTTATATGCTTTGCCAGTATATGCAAAACTTTATAGCTTGCTATAAATCGAGAGGGATTATCACAGCTGTTACTTATTTTAACAGGTCACAATACAGTAGTTTATGCCAGATGGTTTGGAGAATTTTGGGAGAGAAATTTTATTCAGGCAGTCATATAGACACTAGCTTGGGTAGTTGTGCCCTGAAATTAATTTACATTTGTTATGATATAAAATGTATATGAATAAACACATAGCTCTCTATGAATGAGTGAGCCATTTTATAGCAGTGATTTCTTCTGAAAGTTGTGGGGTCTCTTGTGAGTAGTGGTGGGGCAGCAGCAATATTGATGTGTTGCCACTAGGGTAGAAAAGGAGTAAGGTCCAGCTGCATCCATGTCTGTGCAAGGGACACCCAACGTGCTCAAGCGTTTACACTTAGGAGGCATAACTGAGCTTCTGTCATCACAGCCAAAGAGAATAAAGCATGGAAATCACCCCAGGTAGATGTCAGGAGGGGAGGTGGATGGTAGAGCGAGGAGCTGGTATTGGAATCCCCAAGGTCACCAACAAGGTCATTCTGGGGCAGATCTCAGAGTATTGGGATTGAAGATTGCCCTTGAAGACGCTGAAGTTTATGTGTAGCATGGCCAGTTCTGGATGATCAGCAGAAAAGGGAAAAAGAAAGAAGTGCTGGTGATCAGACATCGTTTCAGAAGATATTTTTGGTTTCAGGTTTCATAGAGCAGTAGACTTCCAGAATGAGAGACCTAGAGAGAACCTTAAGCTTTACCGATCATCTCCACCTTCCTTATTTTACAGATGAAGAAACAGACCAACAGGATCCTTTAAATATGGTCATCTTGGTCTTTCAATAAAATAGTAAAATCAGACTGTCAAGGTCTTTGGATCTGTTGGCCTCCTTCAATCTCCCTCTCCTTGTTCCACCTCCTGCTTCCTGCCTCATGCTCAGAAAGACCACATCCCCACCTATCAGAATCATCCAAAAACCAGATCTAAAGCACAGCTAGATTTTCTTGGCAAATTGCCCTGAGATGTAAAGGTAACAAACACATCGCCTCTCTTAATGGGAATAAAATTATTTAGCTTTTTTTGAGTCAATTCTTCCATGTTCTGTAAGATGGGAGTGAACTAAGATCTGTTGCTGTCAACGATAAAATTAAGCAGGAAGGATGAGTTGAAAACAGATTTGGGGCATGTAACAGGTATAATCTATGTGTAGAAAATCAGGAGGTGGCAGTATTTCAAAAGTTCAATAGCCCATGTGTGTCAGGGGACAGAGTGAGAGCCTGTGTTACGAATTCCCCTGAGATGACGAGGGAGAATTCATAGGCTAGAGAGTACTGAAATCTGCCTCCCCTCCCCCCCAACACTCACAAACACTCTTTTCAGAGATGCTGAGCTTCCAGATTCTTCAGCTCTCTGGAACACAGCACTAAGCCTGAAAATGAGCGAAAGGAGCTTCCTAAGGCTGAACACAGTTGTCAGCAAGCCCGTGCACTTAATCACTAAGGTGCTTGTTCAGACCATTAGTAACTCCCTTTTAATGGACAGATACGACCCAGCCATGGGTGTCTGTTTTCCTCAGCCCACTGTGGATTCCAACTATGGGGAAGGAGCTAGAAGGAGGGTGCCGGAAGAATGACAGTGGAGAACTAAATATCAAGGAAAGAGCTTGGAAATCCAAAAAGGAGTCTTTGAAATGTGTTACCATAGAAACCAATAATAAGCCTTCTTAATAAAGACCCTAAGTAATCAGCAAAGCATTAAATTGTGTTTTGTATCATCTGATTAAAGAGATAGGAGAGTGAATTGTTCAAGGTAGGCTAATTCTGGTAATAAAACCCCAAGCATCTCAGTGGCTCATTTCTCCTATACACTGCTGTCTAATGCAGGTCAACACGGTCATTTGGGTACCCAGGCTCCTTCCATCTTGGGGTCTACCTCCCCCGCCACAGAGCTTGGGGGTCAGCCGGCAGGGAAGAGAAGGGAGTGTGTGCATGGGTAGGGGTTTTAGGGAGCAGGCCTGGAGGCACATCACTTGGCCCATGTCCCATTGACTACCACTGAGTTACATGGCTGCGCCCACCTACAGGGGAGCTGGCTGTGGGGAAAGAGGGAGACGGCGTGAACAGCTAACTAGTCTGTTTCGTCAAGGGAAAGTATAAAATAGGCTTTACAGCAAGGGGCTTCAGAAGATCGCTCTTGGCTGCATAAACTTGAGTTATATGGAAAATCACCTATGTAGATTTCTACATTTCCTGGACTACTAGGTAAAGGAAATAGCGATGTTCTTGTACCACAATATAGGTAAGAGGTTGGCAAACTATGGCCCAAGGGTCAAACCCCCACCCACTGGCTGTTTTTGTGAATAAAGTTTTATTGGAACATGGTCGTAATCCATGCATGTGCACCTTACCTATGGCTTCGTTTGAGCAACAACTGCAGAGTGCAGTAGTTGCAACAGACACTGCACGGCCCCTCAAACCTCAGCTATTTACTATCTGGCCCTTTTTAGGACACGTGTGCTGGTCCCTGATCAAGATCGTGACTGTCCTAAGGGAGGACATATTTGCCATTGTTTTCTGCCTAAGACCCGGTACCCTTGGCTTTCAGTCAAAACGAGTGGGTTACCCAGCTGGACAGGAATGCAACCTCTGTCCTTACAATGTCAGCTCCGACGGGGCCCGGATGCTGCTCTATCCCCACCAGCACCCAAGCACCCAAGAGCTACTCCATAAGCGTTTCTGCTTGAACCGTGGAGCTCTAGGAAACATCAGATGCCCTAATGGCTGTACGGGGGTTAGGGGCCCTGGAAACACTACACCACGAGTGTATTCGCGCAGACCTTAAACACAGTCCAGAAGAACTACTTTCTTGGGGCTTTTATTGTGTGCCAAACACCGTGATGGTGCTTTACATCTGTGATTTTATTTACTCTTCCTGACAAGCCTATGAGCTAGAGATTCCTGTTCGCATCTTACAATTAAGCAAACCGAGGTGCAGAGAAGTTAAATCATTTTCCCAAGACCGCACTGCTAAGAGATGGAGGGGCAGGGATTCCAACGTGAACCTTTCTGGGGCCAAAGTCCAGGTTTTTTTCCCCCGCTCCATGGGGCTGGCTAGCTGGCTAGAGCCTTGTTGGGATGGAAGCATCTAGTCGTATGGTTTTCATCATCATTGCTAACGACAACCTCATTCACGTTTAGATCAATGCCGAGGGGAAGAGATGGCCGTTGTCCCTGTGCAGGCCTCGTTGCCAAGGCTCTCTCCCCTGGAGAGCTGGCAGCGCCGTTCATCTCTTTGGGAGGCGTGGTTAGTGTCACGCCCGCCAGCTCCGGGGGATCTGGCCGGGGTCACTGTGGAAGGTGGCCATTTTGCCTGCCCGAACATAACCTCTCATTTCAAGGTCTGAGCAGTCTGAGTGCACACCTGGTGGAGCTTCCGGCGCCCCAAGGGAATCCACTGGGGAGCATGTTAAAACAGAGATGGCCCCGTCTTCCCCTCCGCCATCTGATGTAGCAAGTCTGACGGGCCTGAGAATGTACCTCTGGCCAGTGCCCAGGTGCTGCCGGCGCCGGCCCTTTGATGAGCAAGGCTAGGGACAGATGTCCCTTTTCCATGCAGAAGCTCCGGCTGGCCTTCCCAGCCACCAGAGCTGCCCATCAGTGTCCACTCCACCAAGCCTTCCAGAAGCTCGGGAGCCCAAGTCTGCCCGTGGCAGGCAGAACTGCTCCTACTGACCTCTCAGTGGATATCTGGCGCTCTTGGTCACGCTGCCTTCTTCATACCTGTTTGTCCCCAGGTTTCCTAGAGACGGGGCACCCTCGCTTGCTGGTCTCCTGCTGCTCTGACTCATCTCTCTCTCTCTTGTCTTCTCTTCTTTTGCCTACCCACCCCTTCAGCTTCTCATCTCACTGCGGGAGTGACCAGGCCCCCTCCTCACACGACCTCCTGTCCCAGCCACTCTGTCTTCTGGGGGGACTCGAGCCAGGTTCCCAACCTTGCTGGCGGCCTACAGCCCACCACGGAGACTGGCTGAGTGGGGCGGGAGGACAGCAGCCAAGCCAGGCTCGCTGGGGTGTGATGTGGTCCTCCCTGGACCACAATCATCATTCATAGTAACGCCGGTGAGGAAATACTCTACCCGAGCTCGTGCAAACCCTGTGATTTCTTGTGACCTTGGCAAGTCAAGCGTTTCACCACAATTTGTGAATTATGGAGGAGTCAGGGGCCTCGTGGACACAGTACTGCCCACGCATGCAAATATGCCCAGGGCATCAACCTCCCTATTTGAAAATAGGTGGTCGGAAAACAGTCAAGTTTTCCCTAACTGGGTTTCCAAGGCATCGAGACAAATTACCAAAACCTGCCTCCCACCAGGCATCTGTGGGTAGTGTCATGCGCGGGGTTTTCCCTTGTTGCATTAGGGTCTATCCCTAAGCGTTGTGCTTGCAGTGACCCTAAATGGCTGGCTGGCTTGTGCATGCGGCTGTTGTATACCGAAGCCCCAGGCTCCACACCGGCACGCACGCCGGGGTTTGAAGCCCGGGTTCGAGCTCAGCGCTGGCTGGGTGCATCGCCCTTCCCCGGAGACGCGGAGGCTGCCGCGAAGCATTGTCTTTGAGTGTTTGCAGCCCGGGCAGGGAGAGTTGTGCGCAGGATGCCGGGTTTCGGCGTGCGGAGATGAGCGGGGGGAGGGGAGGCCAGGGTACGTTTCTCGGACCGCTCTATTCCTGTTACTCGCGGGCACTTGCTCCACGCCAGCGTCTGTCCTCCCTCTGGCCTGGGCTGGCGGGGCCGGCTCGCTCGGCGTCTCTGATTGCTCCGCTCTTGGTCACAGGCCGGGGACAAGGGAGGTGAGCGGGGAGCCACGGGGCCACGGTGCCGAGCCGCCGCGGTCGGTCCAGCCTGTTGGTGATGTGCCCAGCCCGCCGCCACTCCGGGCATGGGTAACGCGCGGCGCCGGCGGTCGCGCTCCCGGGGAAGGAAACGCACAGGTACCAGGAATCCGGAACCGGGATCCCCCGCAGCCCCCGGCTCATCTGGGCGCCCCGGGCCCGCTTTGTGGCCGGCTCCCGCGCGCCGCCCGCCGAGTTTGGGGCTGGGGGCTGAGTCCTGCAGCTCACTGCAGCTGGCGGCAGGGGACGGATTATTTTTAGCAGGTTCCCTTTAGCCCAGTGGAGCCGGGAGATGTTCGCGGAGCCGGGCGGCTGTCTGCAGCGCGTTGGTGCAGCCGTGCCTGCGGCCCGGGAGGTTTGGCTGCCGCAGTCCCCTCCATTCACGGAGCTGTAAATCGAAGCTGTCCACACCGGCCAGGCGCTCGATCCCGGCGTGGCCCTGGGGCTACGTCCCGCCCAGGTCTCCGGGCACCTGATTTCCCAGTGGTCAATTAGGTGTCTCAGCCTGCAGCGTTGAAGCAGTGGAGGGGCCAGTGCCCCCGCTTTGATGGAGCGCGCCGTGCGCAGAGACCTCCCCAGTCGACTCCCTCATCAGAAGGCAGCATCCATTCATAATTCTCTCTCTGCCTGTGGACCGAGTTAGGCTGGAGCTGGGCATGGACTCCCGCGAGCTCCCTTTTCGCCTCTGAAGGAGAAACTAAGATAAAAGGGGAAAAGGACGGTGGAATGCGCTCCTAACGCAGCCCGGCTCCGGCAAGCCCCCGAGAGGCCTCTCCTCGGCCAGGAAGGGGAGAAGCGGCAGATCCCGAGCCCAGCGCCCCAGCCAGCTGCTGCTTCGCTGCGGAGCCGGCACGCATGCCTACCTCACCTGACGGCCGCCTTCCCGGGGAGCCGGCGCGGGGCCCGGCGGCGCGCCCAGGGCGCACGGGCGGTAGGATTTCTGCACCCGCGGAACGAGGCGCGGGCGGGCTTCCCAGGGCCGAGCCCGAGCCTGAGCGGGCGCCGGGGGAGGCGAGCCTCGGCGCGGCGCCCCACCGCAACCCCCGGGATGCTCCACGACTCGCAGCCCAGGCCACGCGGGTGTGTGAGCGATGGGACCGGCTGGGGGGAAGGGGGTGTGGGCCGGGGACGCGATTTTAAACTCGTTTTTCGCCCCTCCGGGTGGGGGTGAACTTGGGGGGTGGAGGAGGCAAGCGCCGCAGCCCCGCGGCGCGCCGGCCTGAGAGGAAATCCCCCCGCCCCCCGCCGAGGCTGGGCGCCGGTGCCCGGCCCGGCGGCGCGAAGGTGAGCGGGTGGTCCAGGTGGACCGCGCCGCGCTCCGAGGGCCGAGGGGAGCCGCTCTGGCTTTCGGAGGGGCTTTATTTTTTTAAGCATATTGCAGCCGCAGCTTTGAAGTTTGCCGCCTCCTCCCCACCCCCATCCCGGGTTCTGGGGCGGGGCAGCACTTTCCACGCGGTTGCCCAGGCCCTCGCCGGCGGGGTGGCGGGGGCTGCAGGGGCCGCAGCGGCTGGCGGTGAGCTCCCTGCAGGGGGGCGCGGGGCCTCGAGGGCGTTGCGAGTGGGAGGACGCCCTGAGGCGCGGCCTTTGGGGAGCTCCCGGGGCGGGGAGGGGGTGAAGTCGGGGGTCCCGCGTGGCGCCCCAACCTGTTTTCCTGCCCTGCCACTTGGTGTTGGGTGACATTTTGCCTGTGCAGGGGTTCGCTGTCATGGAGCAGCAGACGGCGATGCTGTACAGGCAAATGGACTGTTGGATGAGCTGGAGAGCTAGCGAGAGCTGGAGCTTTCCTTTTGTGGCAGGTTAACCCCATCGAGCCTGCTCCCTTGGCACGCCTGCCCACCTGGGTCACCATCGGTGGGCGTGCGTGGGGCCACCTGGCTGACTGGCCACGGTGGGCCGGGGGGACAGGGCTGGACTTGCCGGGGGCAGGCCAGGCCAGGCCAGGCGCGGGTGGGCAGAAGAGAGCCAAGCCCACCTGGCGACCCTCAGGGGACGGTGAAGCACCCGCCATGATGGTGCACCAGGCTTTGGCCACAGTGTGGGCTGCTCTTGAGTTTGGGGCCTCTTGCTTTATGAGGTCCTTATTTTGCAGTTTCGTGCCTCCTGGTCACCAGTTTGTTTTTCACAGCTGCTGGTGAGCAAGGCAAAGATAACAGCATCTAAAAATAGCCCTGCGGCTGGAGATGCAGCTTGGCTTGACCCCACTATTACAGGGATGGGGGGCTCCCTCTCCTCCCAGCTGTCTGAGGGTCAACCCAGCCTGGGCCCCCGCAGCCTGGGACCAGGTCCACACACCCTTCAGAGCAGTCCAGCCTCCGTCTTGGGGCCGGGCGGGGGTTCTAGGGTGCTGATCTGCGTGAGCAGGGCAGTAGCTCCCTCATTCCTCCCTGAGGCCCAAGGCAACTGGACTGCAAGATTGGGGGATGGGAGCCCAGACAGAGACCCCCCTCCCCGCCCCCAGCCATGGGCATCTGCAGTTTCCTATTTCCTCTGAGGTCCACCCAGCCACATATATGGGGCTTCCTCCTCTGTGCTTCAGGGGCCAGCAGGCCACTCCCCCTGGAGGGGTTTGGGCCAGAATGACAGAGGGACCAAAGGGTCCAGGCTGACATTTAAGTCATGCCAGCTCCCTAGGGTGCAGACAGTAGCTGGGGTGCCACTCTTTTCTTTCCAGCTGGAATGCCCTGGACCATTGAGTCAGAAACCTCTTCCTGGTCTTGAGAGGTGCCCAGTCCGTCTGGTGGGGAAGGCACCACGTGGAATTGGAGGCAGGAAGGGCCTGGAGAGTTGCCGTGATTGCAGAGGATGCTGGGCAGCCTGGCTTTCTCCTCTGAGGCCTGGGTCACACCAGCCTGCGGGGCCTCCGCCATTATTAATTTTCAAAAGCCTCATTTCACCCACATTTATCTTTTCTTTGGTGGCCAAAGTGGCAGAGTCCAGCTTGAAGGAAGAAAGTCCCCTGTGTTCTTGGTTTAGTTAAATGATGGGGACTTTTGGGGGGGCTTAGCAAAAATTCATTGGTGGCTGCTGAAAACCCTTTAATGAATGCCTGTTTTCTCTACGGTGAAATAAACTGAAAAGCAGGGGAGTTTGGGAGGGAGGGTGTGACGCCCGCTACCTGTTCTGTAGTCTGCATAGAACCTGCCAGGTGATTCTTTCCTCCCTTTCCAAAGTGAATTTTGATTGTAAAATTTTAACTTTGTTTTCTGTAGGTGGTAACTATAATCACTGGGGAAAGATTAAGATAGCTTGATTCGGGGGGGAGAAAGAGATCCAGGAAACACAAAGAACCTCTGAGAAAACCTTCCTTCCTCTAGCCCTGTGGCGGAGACTTGAATGGAGGTGCTGGTTGACCTTTCAACTGTCTCCCATCTTTGCGCTCCTTAGAAAAGAGGCAGGGTTACTGACAGCTCGCTGTCACCCAAAGGCCCGGGGCGGCAACCAGAGCGGGCTCTTTGGGCAGGTTGGAAGAGTAGCCAGGAAGATTTGATTCTGATTCCATAAACCATCATTGACTTGGCCCTGTCTGCAGCGAATAAGATGGGGCCAGAGGGTCCCTTATGTCTCTATCTCTAAATAAGATGTCTCTCTATATAAAGAAGAGGTCGGTGATTCCTGGCTCTGAAACAGAGAGGGGGGTTTTTTCTTGAAGCTCAAGACCTGAATCAGCGAGTCATTGGATCCTTGACCTGACTGTACTGGTCAGGGCAGGCTCAAGGCTGTAACAAATAAGCCCCCGATCTCAGGAGTTTTACACAGTGTAGTTTATTTCTTCTCACATACAGCTTCATCTACATTGTGTTGCTGACAAGGAACCTAGTCCTGCTAGGTTCCTGCTAGGACTCTGGAGCCTCTGCTACCCCTTTGGGTGTTAGAGTGCCTCCTGGGTTCCTCCGCAGCTAGCCAGCGGGGGGAGTAAGATGGAGGATTGTCCCGGAAGGAGCATTCCTCATCCTCACCCACTTCCCACTGGCCAGAACTCAATCAAATGGCCACATATCACCGCAAGGCAGGCTGGGAAGTGTAGCCTGTGCCATGGCGATAAGCTCCTGGCATGGACAAAGCCCCATTTTAGCTTTACGATCTGTGTTTGTCCGGACAAACACAGATCTTCATCTTAAAAATGGTGGTTCCACCTGCCCTTTGTCTCAGAGCTTGGGAAAGATCTAGAGACATAAGGGACGCTCTGGTGCAGCCTCTTTAGGCAAGGTCACTGTCATTGTCGATCACTTGCCTGATGTCACACAACTAGTTTATGTTAAGGCTGGAGTCAGAACCACTTATATAGGATATGGTTTGAAGAAGCGGATCTGTGGTCCCTGCATGGCCTGCCATTGTGTGTATTATCGCTAGAAACAGCCGTGCAGCTCATTGAAAATCCAAGTGAGATTTTCCCCCCCAATTCCTGCTGGAGATCCACTCTGAGCCCGGCTCCGTCCGGCCAGGCCCCATCCTGTGCCCCGCACACGGGTAACTCCGTTCTCACGCTCAGCCTGGGGGGGAGGAACCGTTATTACTCCCACTTTATAGATGCGGACGCCGAGGCCCGGGGAGGCGAAGGAACTTGCCCAAGGACTTTGGACTCATAAGTGACAGTCGAGGGTTCGATCCGTGGCAAACTGGCTCCAGAATCCAGCCCTGCGTTATCCTCTTGCACAACGCCCCCGATCTGGCGGACTCGGTCCAGCCTCGCCAGTGTGTCCAGCGGACGCAGACCCTGATACTCAGGATTCCGCCTCCTGAGTCTCTTCTCTCAGTGAGTGACCTTGAAGTCCGTGACAAGGAGTCCCTTGTAAATTTGCTGAGGTGCGGATTCGAGCCCCAAGCACATGAAACGGATAGTCAGCACTGAGCTACTTAACTAGTGGGGGAGCCCGATCGCCAAGCCCCAGCGCCAACCGGCTAGCGGGGCTTTTTTTTTTTTTTTTTTTTTTTTGCAGTAAAATTTTTGGTTCACTTATCACTGGGAAGGCTGTAACTATTGGCAAGTAATAAAGATGCTTATTTCTTTGTGAAAAGCGGCTATCAAAGGAGGGTGGACTCCAGAGCTGGGTGGAAAGGCAGCGGACTTAGTGGGCTGGGCCAAGGCGAGCGCAGTGACTTGACTTCTGAGGTAATTGCCACTTGGGGCTGTCTATCTGTTGTGCAAGAAGCCACCCCAAAACTTACTGGCTTAAGAAACATCAGCCAATCCATTGGCTTAAGATCCCGTGTTCCCAGATGGCCTCCACCGGGCAGCTCAGCTCAGCTCACCAGCCGGCTTGTTTGTCACCGGGGGCCAGGTTCTGCCGGGATGCCGGGCTGGCTGCCTTTCTGTCTCATTCTGTATAGTCTCGGGGCTTCTGTGTCTCTCAGCAGTCTCTCCACATGGTCTCTCCAGCAGGGCAACTGGACTTCTCGTGTAGTGACTTAGGGAACCCAAGAACACCGAGGCAGAAGCTTCCAGGCCTTTGCAAGCTGGGGCTGTATCTTGGTTTACCCACAGAATGAAGCCAGGGCACAGGCTCAACCCAGACTCCAGGGCAGGGAATCAACCAAGGGCACGAATACCAGGAGCTGTGGAAATGGACTTCCACAGCCGGGGAGCCGGGAATTTTTATATTGACAAATTCGAGGATTCCCAGAGGTCTCGGGAGAAACTGGCTGTACCTTACCCCATAGGTTAGTGAAATCCTTCCCTTCTACTCCGGTGAGTGGAGAGAGACTGTTATGTATGCTCGCTTCTTCCTCCCTCCCCAAACAAATGAACCGCTTCTGCCCAGGACAGCACCGAGCCCGTCCAGACGTGACCGCCCCAAAGGGGATGGGACCGAGTGTGAGATTTCGGCTCTCTTGCCCCGCCCATACTTGGTCTCCGTGGAATCAATTTTCCAACAGATGCCAGCAGATTTTATAGATCTGCCAATTTTCCAACAGATAATATAGTTCACCCTCCCCCGTGAACTAGCGGCTGCCTCTGAAAGGTCAGGAGCAAGCCGATTGGGCCAGGAGAAAAGACTGTGTCTGATCTCCACCTACTCCTCCAGGTGCCTCGGGCTCCAGGCGGCATCTCCTGCACCACAGGAGCCCCCGGCGGCCTCAGGAGATGCAGCCTCTCTCCTGCAGAAATGGGCCAGCGGGTTCAGTCCCTCAGGGTTCCATTTCAGACCATCGCCGTGGTAGCCAGTGGGGTGCAGCGATGACTTTGACATGCCGCCCACACCCCGCTTTCCTCATCAGGACTCAAGTCCTCATGCCCCAAACATGTCTCCCTCCCAGCCCAGCACTTGTAGCTCATAACTCACCGCCAGGTCCTTCTTTGGGAATTGTCGTTGGCTGAAGAAAGCCATCTCCCCCGAGGTCACACCGCTTCGCAGGTCACCAATGACTGGTCACCTTGCCTCAGTTCCAGACAATTCTGTGGGTCATCTCAGCTCCAGAGCTCCCCCACGGGACCAGCGGAGCCTTTGTTGTGACGGTGTCACAGCCCACCTTCTCTCTCTCCGCCAAGTCCTGCTTCATTCACCCATAGCCGTTGATGCAGAGTATTTCCTTCTCAGTTTCCCATATGCCGATGTCTATTTCAAAATCCACTTCCGGGGAACCTGACCCAAGACTGGGGCTTGTACCGGGGTTACTTCTGGCTACAGGTTGGACCACTGCTGGCACACGTAAAAGCAGGACCCACAGCATGCGCCGTCCCTCCCAAACTCTTCCAGTTGGGAAGAGCTGACAAGTACTGAAGCACCAACTTGAGAAAATGAGCAAACATAATGTGACAGAGTCCCAAGAAAATCTGATGCCTCAATGGTTTTTCCCTTCCTCATTCTACCCCTCGTAACTTCCCCCAAAGTTATTTTTTTGGGTGATTCATGACATTGATTATATGGTTAACAATTGTGCCTAAGCACTCTCCCACCTGATTATTTCTTCCTTTGGGCATGGCACTGGCAATCAAAATTTATCTTTCAAATTAAGGCTATAATTATATTTTGATAAAGATCTAGCAATTCAATGAGAATGAAATTTTGAGGGTTGCCAGGATACGGATGACTCTGGGTTATAGAGAAGGGTTTGCATGCAGAATATTAATAGGTGGTTCAGCACTCTTATCTAGACCTTTCCAATAGCGTGTGATAATGCAGGCCATCAAGTACTGTTTCTCTGCTATAATTCTAGGAGGATAAAAGCGATGAAAGATATAAGCAGGGTTTTATGAATGAAAAGGTGATTCATCAGATGTCTTTTGGTCTATCTTACTAGAGTTAAGAAATAGAGTAATAATTATGTGGTGTTACCTCAAAATATAGGAGACAAAAGCTTTCTCTTATTTCTTTGCTTCCTCTTTCATTGTAAATAAAAGATGTCTTAGATATTGGTTTCTAGTTTTGTATTGGGAGATAGGGACCTGTGTTTGCAATGGTGTTGACTCCCAGGAAAATAGAAACAGGAGAAATGTGTTTGGTGTCATATTCTAATTTTTCTTTACCTTTCCTTTCCCTTTTACATTGTCTGATTGTTATTTATTCATGCATTCAACAAATATGGAGTCCCAAGTATTGTGTGGGTCCTGCTGAGAGATCTAAGAAAGCTTAAAATGGATAACCTTGTGTGAAAATGTTAAATAACAATACAACACAGAGGCACCCAGCATGTTTTGGGGGAGCAGGCAGGGATAATATATTTTCTAAATGGATTGTAGCTTCTATACAATTAAGTTCTGCACAGGTCTTAAGGGTTGAGTTCAATGAGCTCTGATGTATACATTTGTGTAACCACCTCCCAAAACAATAGATAGCACATTTCCATCACCCCAAATGCCTTTAGTACCCCTTTCCAGTCAAATTTCCACCCCCTTTGCCAATTATCTCTGTGAGAGGATAGTGATTGGATTTGCCTGTTCGAGAGCTTCATATAAATTGAATCATACCATATGATTTTTTAAATGTTTGATCTCTTTCATTCAGCATAATATTTTTGAAATCTATCCATGTGTTCTCTCCTTTTTATTGCTGCACGGTGATCCATTGTAAGAATATGCCACACTTTGCTTATCCATTTAGTTGGGCTGTTTGCAGTTTGGGGTTACTATGAATAAAGCTGCTAAGAATATTTTTGTGTGAGTTTTATTGTGGATTTACATTTTCATTTCTCTTGGGTAAATATCTAGGAGTGAAATTGCTTAGTCATAGGGTAAGTATATGCTTAGTTTTATAAGAAACTGCCAGAGATTCTTCCAAAATGGTTACACCATTTTACACTCCCACCAGCAATGTATCAGTTCTAATTGCTCCCATCCTTGTCAACCCTTGGTACATCAACAGTCTTTTCAGTAGATATGAAATGGTATCTCATTGTGGTTTTAATTTGAAATTCTCTAATGACAGATAATGTTGACTACATTATCATGTGCTTACTAGACATTCATATATCTTCTCTTGTGAAATTCTGGCTAAACTTTTTCCTCCTTTTTAATTGAGTTCTTTGTTTTTTTATTATTGATTTGTGGTAGCTCTTTATATACTCTCTTCTTCATCAGATTAATGGATTGCAAATATTTATTTCAGTCTGTGCCTTGCTAAATTTTTTTTAAATACTATTTTTTTAAAGATTTATTTTTATTTATTTATACAAGCACTGGGTACAATCAGAAGCGCGGGAGGGTGAGAGAATTCACCAGAGTCAGAGCGGGGAGCAGAGCAGGCAGAAGGACCAAAGTACACTGCTGAGAGGAGCAGCGGGCAGCAGGAGAGGTCTGCGCGCCATGTGGGACCCTCCTCTGGTGGCTGGGGATCGAACTGGCGCTGCAGAGGCTGTGGGCAGCTTCGCAACCCAGTGCTCAACTGCTGCGCCACCGGGGAGGCCCTTGCTAAATTAGTTTTCAATGGTGTTCTTCTGATGAGCAGAAATTTTAAATTTTTACAAAGTCCATTTCATAGGTATTTTCTTTTATGTCTACTCCCTTTTGAGTCCCGTTAGAGAAACATGCTTCCCTGAAGTTCATGAAGGTTTTCTCATGCATTTTTTTCTAGAGGTTTTATAATTTTTTAAAAAAATTTATTTATTTACTTATTAATACAAGCACTGGGTACAGTCAGAAAGCGCGGGAGGGTGAGAGAATTCACCAGAGCCAGAGCGGGGAACAGAACAGGCAGACCGACGAATTACACTGCTGAGGGGAACAGCGGGAGTGATAGGAGAGGTCTGCGTGCCATGTGGGACCCTTACTGGTAGCTGGGGATCAAACCAGTTCTGCAGAGGCTGCGGGCAGCTTTGCAGCCCAGCGCTCAGCCGCTGCGCCACCAGGGAGGCCCAAGGTTTTATAATTCTTGCTCTTATGTTTAGGTCTATGGTCTTTCTGTAATTGCATATGGAGTGAGGTAGAGGTCAAAATCTGTTTTTCCCCCCACATGTGTATTCACTTGTTCCAGAACCATTAGAAAACAAAGAAACAAACAAACAAACCTTTCTTTTCCCCCATTGAATTGACTTAGCACTTTTTCTGAAAAAATCAATCAACTGATTGTGTGTGGGTCTGTTTCTACAGTCTTGGTTCTGCCCCATTGATCTGTGTATCTACTCTCTTGCCAAAATCACACTGTCTTGACCTTTGTAGATTTATAGATAGTACAACTTGAAGTCACGTAGTAGAAATCCTCCAAATTTGCTCTTCTCTTTCAAGATCTTTTTGGCTATCCTAGAACCTGTGCATTTTCATGTACATTTTAGAATCAGCTTGTCAGCTTCTTCATAAAAAAATGCTGAGATTTTGATCGGCCATTGATTTGAATCTATAAATGAATTTGGGGAGAATGGACATCTTTACAATGCTGTGTCTTCCAATCCTTGAATATGGTATAGCTTTTGGTCACACTATGTCTTCTGTAATTTCTGTTAACAATGTTTTGCAATTTTTAGTGTGGAGGACTTGAACATCCTTTGTTAGATTTATCCCCACGAATTTGATGCTATTGTGAATAGTATTATTTTTGTGTAATCCCCTATTTTTTCATCACTAGGATATATAATAGATAAGAATACTGTTTATTTTTAGATATTGACCTTATATCCAGTGAATTTAAAAATTCACTCTTTAGTTCTGTTTTTACACTATAGATTCATATTGTCTGCTAATAATAGTATTTACTACTTCCTTTCTTATCCTTATTTCTTATTTTACTGATGAGAACAGATGTCTTGATTTCTTCCCAGTCATAGGGAAAAGCAGTTAATGTTTCACCATTCTATATGATGCTAGCCACATTTTCCCGTAGCCTCCATCCTGTTTTGTATTACGGTTATACAGGCTTCGTACAAGGAGTTGGGAAGCTTTCCTTCCTTCTCTATTTTCTGAAAGAATTTGTGTAAATTGGCATTATTTCTTCCTAAAAAGTTTTATGGAAATTCACTGGTGAAGCCATCTGGCTCTGGAATTTTCTTTGTGAGAAGAATTTTGATTAAGAATTTGATTTCATTAGCAGATCAAGGACTATTTGTATTTTCTATTTCTCCTGTGTCCTTTGCTAGATTTTTTTGAAGAAGTGTCTATTCCATTGAAGTTGTTGAATGTGTTAATACCGTAGACTGGAATTGGCGGAAAGACCAAAGGTATCACTTGAATTGGGACAGGCAGACAAGGAGGGTGCCCTGGGGAAGAGTCTCGTGAGAAGACAGGGGAGCAGGCGCTCCACTGGTGTGGGTTGTTGGGCATGGGTTAGGCCAGCCAGTTGGAGGAGAATCCCTCAGTAAAGGAGAAGAGGAAAATAAACGTTAGAAAGATAACTCACAACTGATCAATGCCAAATTGAGGAGCTTGGACCTGATGTAAGTATGAAAACCCCCTGGATGATTTTCAAACAGGGGCATGATCTGTAGAAATGGTACTTCAGGAAGATTGCATTGGCATGATGGGCTGATGGAAAGGAGGGAGCAGCGGTAAATGTATTCTGTTAGAACCGGCCACAGTAGGCAGGGGTGAGCACTGCCTAGATGAAAGGGGTCTGGTAGAGAATGCAGCTGGGAAGAGCATTGTGCTGGAAGTTTTCTAAAGGTAAAGGCTCTGAATCTGCGCATGACATGATGTTATGCACCTAGTACACACTCATCATGCTGTTGTTATTGTCCCTGCTCCCCTACCCCTGTCCTCACCTAGACAGCCAGCTCCTCCACAGGGAATAAGCCAAGGTGTGTTCACGCTGGAGTACTAGTGACTAGCATGTACTAGCTACGTAAGTAATACTAAGTGAATGAGTGACACCTGTAAGTATGAGTGAGGGAATGAATGAATGAACAGGCAGAATAAAAGAAGCCTGTATTAATCAGGACAGGCTGTGCTATGCAATGATCACTCATAAACCAACAAAGCTCGGTAGTTTAGTGCAATAAAATTCCAATTTCTTTCTCACATAAACTCTGATGTGAGCTAGAACATGTCGCCCTTCAGCAACGGAGGGAAAGAGAGAAGCAGAGCTCACAGGAGGTTTTTGTGAGGACCCGGCCTAGAAGGGCCCACATCATTTCTGCCCACACCCCACTGGCCGGTAGCTGACAGTCTGTCATTAAGGCCCAATCTAATAACCATAGAAAGCTGGAAAATATAGCTGCGCTCTTGGGCATTTGGTGAGCACTAAGGACAATTAGAAAGGAGTGAAAGGGATCCCTCAAAATTATTTGCTATTGCTTCCAGCCTGGGAGAAACCTACGCTCCAGAGATGCTGAGGGATGCGTAAGGACCACACACCCGTTCAGCCACTGCGGCTTGGTCCCCCTGGCCTGCCTTTTGGGCCTAAATAGTTCGCACCTGGAGGCTCACTTATTGCTAGCTAATTTTTAGATGCCAGCTCCTCCAGAAAGAACTGTGGGCAGAACAAGGCGCTAATAGACTCCGCTGTCGGTTCCCCAGCAGCGCCAGCCAGAAGCACAAATGGAGAGAGGCGCGGTGTGGGTCAGGGCAGGAAGTTTTGATGATGAACCTCCCAGGAGGCAGCAAAGCAGTACTGCTTCGGAGGCATCCGCGCTAAGCTCATGCCAGCTGCCTAAAGAGAACTCCACGTCCTCTGTGATCTGGAGTCTCCTGTTCAGGATCAAAGTGGCTGCCTCTGTAGGGCCGGGAATGCATGGCGAGGGCGCCGCGGCCTCAGGAACCGCCGCCGGGAGTGGCCTGTGTGGCCAGAGGTGAGGGCGTGCCTTGTCCGCAGCAAGGGCCAGGGAGGAGAAAGAAGGTTGCCTCCCTGGGCAGCTGCAGTTACTGTTTGGTTGTCAGCGCTGGTGAGACGTGCAGAGCCGATGATCGTCATCAAGCAAATGGCTTGGAGCTTGGCACACAGTGGGTTCTCAGGAGAGGGTGTCGATGATGATGATGGTGGTGATGATGATGATGGTGGTGGTGATGGAGCAGGAGAGAAAGTCTGCCATCTTGAAACGATTGGGGGTGGGGGCACCAATGCAGGGAGTCTTCTGCTTTTCCCTGGAGGCTGCCTGCCTTAGAGGGGCCGTGGAGAGTCTCCTGGCAACCCTGCACCGATTGGGGGTAGACGCATTTAAATAGAATGAAATTAAAAATACAAATAAAATGGCAGAACTTTCAGAAAATGAGCCATCAGAGAAATGAGAAGTGAGTCAGTTGGAGGAACTAGGGAAAGAAAGGATTAGAGGAGATATTGTCACTAGGAAGAGACCCGTTCCAAAGCGCTTTCCTCGCTCCTTCTGGTCCTGCGCTCTGGCTTGGCTGTTCCTCAATCCTCACCCCTGACCCCCAGCCCAGGGGCCTTTGCTGTTGCTGTTCTCGCCGCCTGCATTTCTCACACCACAGTTTTCACTTTGCTCTCACCTTCACCGGATCGGGCACCTGCTCAGATCACCCCTGAGCCAAGGATGGCGGTGCACTTATTTGAGCAGGAACTCTGCAGCAAGTGGAAGTGAGACCGAGGGACCGAAGCCATCAACGCTGTGCGAGCGCACAGCCACCTCTCCGGGCTGAGCCAGTCCTGGCAGGACCTCTGTGAAGGGTGGGAGCGCGCTGGGGGTTAGCCTGAACTAGAGGAGGGCAGCTGTCATCTGTGACGGCCGCTCCCAGGGCATGGGTCCCCCCAATTCCAGAGAAGACATCACCCGCAGGCAGAGAAGACATCCCCTGCCTCTTAGGGGGTCACAGAAAGAAGCCTTTGGAATAGCTGGGTGATGTTTACGGGATGTTGGCAAGGGCGGGACTTACCTGCCACCCGACCCTCTCCCAGTAGTGGCCCTGGCACTCTGTTTCCTGAGCCCGCCTGCCTGCTTCCCTCTAGGGCCTGTGCCACCTGGCATCATAGCTGCATGTTATTTGTCATCTGTCTCTCCACAAGACAGCACGCTCCAGGGGGACGGTGACCTCATGAGTCTCTCGGTGCCTCAGGCAGGGAGAGCGATGAGTGGATACTCAGTAATTATTTGTTGAATGAATATTCAAAGAAGGATGGAAATGTGGTGTTGATCTCACCGTTGGCCTCTGCCGTGAAAGTGGGGGCAGAACAGGGCAGACGTAGTTGCAGGACAAAGGTGAGCGTTCCCGGGACGGCCGTGGCAGGTGTCTGATTAATATCTGTTGAGCAAACACTGTCATTGTTTTGTTTTAATGGATAAAGAATGAAGACCAGACAACAGCTCCTCATTTCAGTGAGTCTCATTTTTCCAGGTGCTCAAGGATTTTGTTCTCGTTATAGCCATAATGGCTATTACTTTGGCCCCGAATGCCAATTAGAAAATAACAGGAGTTTCTTTACTGACCGGAAAATGTCACACATCCAAAATGGCAGACTCGTCTTGGTCTGTGAGAGGACCTGGGTCTTTGTCAAGGTGGGGGGCGGGGGAGAGAGAGGAAGTAACGGTGACGGAGGAAGGACACTGGGGAAGCAGGAAGCGGAGGAAGGGCCTAATGATCTTTGAGTCCTCACTAGCAATTCCACTAGGATTCTCTTAATTTTGAGATGAGCCTTTTGAGTCTTGTCTGAGTAAATACTACCTACCCAAAGCCCCAAATCCATGCTCACCACTAAAAAGGTCCAGAGATTCCCACAGTTCAAACGCTGAACTGTCTGCTCCAGGCCAGAGGCTTGAGTTCACCCTAGGAGGAGGGGACTTCGGACATTTGTTATCACCAAAAAGACAGTTTGTTTGGGCAGCCCCCTGATCCTGCCTTCTATAGGTTTCCAGAAAACCCTACCACAAACAACACTGGCATTTCTGGAATGGCTTCCGCCAGTAGCCAATATCTAGAGAAGACCTGGGAGGGTGCAGCTTTGGTAAACTGACATGACGGAGGAAGAGATGGGATCTGGACACTGCTGCAAGGCTATTGTTCTAGAAAGAACAGCCCTTTACCCGGGTAAATAAAAGGCAAATAAATGTGGTGCTCACCAAAGCTATGGATTTCAAAGCCTTTAAAAGAAAGTCTAAAAAGAAGAATCAGAACATTGGCTGAAACTCATTCTTAAATGAGTTTCCCAAGCTGTGTTTAGGTCCTGGTTGTCTTCTCCCCAATATTTTCACCTCCTCCCGTAACATCCTGAGCCTAATATCGAATTCCCTGCAGAAATGACACAAGGGGGTCCACACCGACCCACTGAAAGGGGGCTGCCCCATGTCCACACAGGGATGAGTCAATGCCTTCCACTGAATTCACTTGCAACTTTGGGGAGTCAGTTCAGAAGCCTGGCTTATGGGTTATGTGAAGGCGCTGAACTAATCAATGGCTCCCAAGCATTTCTGGAATGACCAGCTTAGCTGGCTGTTTTGGCAGTGTGTGAAATTCTATCAAAAAGGCCCCTTCCTGTGGTTAATCTTTTGTTAGAACAAGTGAGATGACCATGCATGTGACTTGGACTGTTGCTTGGGCCCAAAATAGTCTCTGGGCCGATGTCACTGACTCACACCAGCTGGTTGGCCGTTGTTGGCATTTGTGTTTCAACTGCACGGGGCTGACGCTATACACGAAAAACACCAATAAAAGAATGTCTTGACTCTTCAAGGCAATGGTACAGCCCATCCCTTTCCAGATCTTGCTCTTTGACCAAATTGGTCTGACCTTGGTGTCTCGGACCAGCAGCTCTGCATTGTGGCTCTCGCAGAAAGCTGACATCTGGAGCAGAGGGCCCTGGGATGGCCCTGAGGTGGTGAGAACCAGTGTGGGATTCAGTGACTTGGGGGTGTCAGGACAAAGCGTGGTCTACCTGCAGCCTCCTGGAGATAGCTCTGAAGCAGTCAGTGAGGCACAGGAGAAGGACAAAGTCAGCACTTAGCTGGGCAGCAGAGTCCTGGGCACCCTCAGCTTTGTGGGTGCCCGGAGTGACACGTAATACAGCCTGACTTCTGCACGGAAGTCACAGAAAAGCTTTCGTTAATGCCGACTGTCAAGAAGCAAGGGGGTGGCTTCAGAGATGTTTTCTGAAGAACAACTTTTGCAGATTATTTTCATGGCATGCCAGTGTATTCAGTCACCGTATTTATTTGTTCAGCAAGCATTTTTGTAGCACCTATTATGTGCTTGCCCCTGTACTTGGTGCTGCGATACAGAGACACTTGCTTCTGAAGAAGCATATAGCCTGGGGGGGTGGGAACAGGGAGCTATATGGGTATATGCGGAGTCGCGTTAACCCCGGCCCTGCCAACTTGGAAATTATCATCATTTGGGGAAGGATTGAGATAATGGGCGCATTTGATGGTCTGGAAAACGTGTTTTCTAAGCAAACTAAAAGAGACAAGATGAAAGCATTGCTCATTCCCTTACCTAAAAGGACAAATGACTTACGGAGCCGTAAAAGCATCCATTGACTTGGCACAGTGGCGAAAGCAGAAGCCCACTTTAATGAGCGGATATCAAAGCACCTGCCTAAGAAGGGCAAACCTCGGATTGCACTGCTGTGTTCTGAGAGGAGGGGCGGGTAGGATGTACAGGAAGGAAAGGGGAAATCAGAGTACAGAGGTAAACAGACAGACGTGGGGCACACGCACAACCATGCTAGGGTACCGTGACTCAGCAAATCAGAGGAATGCCAGCTGATGGAACAAATAACCCCCGATATCTCAGTGGCTGCATAAAGTTCAGGTTTATTCCTCAATTGCATAATATTCAGAATAGGGCTTTCGTTGTTGGTGGGTAGTTCCTCTCCCACCTGGAATTCGAGGATTTAGGTTCCTTCTAGCCTATGGATCTACCATCTTTCATCTTGCCCTGTATGGCTTCCACGTTCTCAAGAACTTGAAGGAGAGTATGTGGGAGGTTTTCAGGGCGCTGCTACAAGTGGTTCACATTGCTTCTACTCCTATTCTACCGCTGGATGTCAACAGATGGCCCCACCCAACTGCAAGGGAGGCTGGGAAATGGATCCAGCTGAATGCCCAGGAAGAAGAGGAAATGGCTTTGGTAAACAACTAAGCCAAATTGCTACTCTATGCTGGAGGAAGAGGTCACTCCACTAGAGGTCAGCTCCATGTGGACAAGGGCCCCTCGAGCTCCCTTACTTTGGTATCTCCGATGCCTAGTTGAGAAGCTGGGCCTTCCTGGCCATTACGTCATTTCCTCTGTGCCATGCCTCCCCAATAATCTTGCTCCCTCTCTCTCACACCCCTCTGTCTCATTTTACTAGAGTAATTTTTACTACCTGATTTCACCCTCCCTTATCCATCAATTTACTTCCTGGGCTTCTTCCTTCCTGGATGTAAGCTCCATGAGGGAAAGGATTCTCTCTGTCAGGTCCGCGGCTATATCTCAGGATATAGGAGGTCGTTCATGATTCACTGTTCAATGAATGAATGGATGAGTGAACCAGGTGGGCCTAGGAGGGTCTTGAGTGGCTTCATGCAGGAGGTCCAACTTGAGCTAGTAGTAAGTAGAATTTATCCAAAAGGAAAGAGATCAAAGAACGGAGATATAAAAGGAGACAGAGAAAGCCACAAGGTGTATAAATTGGACCATTTATGGAGTTGAGCCACATCCATTCAACCACGTAAACCATATACTTGAGCACCTGCAACATATGGGTCAGTGTTCTAGACTGTTGCTCAGCTGGCGGGTGTAAGACATACAAGCAAGCCCATCTCCGGGTCCCCTGCCGTGAGCTGCAGTCTGCTCGCTCGGGGCCACTGCACAGCGTTGTGTACGTGGCACCTTGGGCTTGGCTCCTCATCTGGGCCACTGAGGGTTCTCCACTGAACCCCTTCAGTCTTCCTCGCAGGGATGACCGTGGCCTTCCTACGTGGACATCTGTTCCTGTGTGGGGCAGTGGTGTAGGGCGGAAGGTGGGCTAGAAAGGTAGAAAGTGGTGTGAGGCCTTGGAATCACATGTGCTTGCCTTCAGTCCCGGCGCTGGCATTTATAATGTTCGGGCCGCTGGCCAAGGTTCTTAATCTCTCTCTGCCTGCTTAGTAAATCGGAGATAATCAAATGTGCTTCCTGGAGTTACTGTGGAAACCAAATGAGATTGCCCGTGTCAAGAGCCTAGCCCAGTGCCTGCTTCCTGCACATGCTCGCGAAGTGGCGAAGTGGCGCTCCCCGCCTCCTCGGCCGTCCCCAGCCTGCCGCCTCCGCCTCACACAGCTCCCGCTCCAGCTGTGGCAGACGCGCCCCGGGACCAGGTCTGCACTCACGACCGCCTCTCCCCAGCGGGCGCACGGGGGCAGCTCATATGAAATTGCCAATTTTCAATTTTTTTTAACCTCAAAATGGAAATGTCACCTGGCCCTCTTCCAGCCTTTCCCAACCTCCCTGCTAATCCTATCCATCAGCGCTCCCTTCACTCCAGTGCTGCCTCGGCCTTGCACCCCTTCCCCAACCAGTGAGCATCTCTTTTCACCCCGTGCCCTCGCAGGATGCGCACTTGAGCCCACCTCGAATTATCATCCATCCGTCTCCTGTGGCTACCAGGTTATAAGCTCCTGAGGGCACGGGTGGCCTCCCTTTTTCTTCAAGCACCTCTGCACAGGACCTTGAACATACGAGGTGACATGTCCTGCGTTTCAGGCCCCAGGGAGATTAGTCAGAGACTCGGCAAGCTCGGAGGTCAGGAGGTGGAGGGGGCGCTGGCCAGGCTCGCAACCACGTCGGCCAGTGCCGGGGCGGAGGGCTTTGCTCTCCACCGCGACCCCTAGACCCTGTGCAGCCAGTGGGCTGCTGTCACGTCTTCCTCCCCTCTCTCACCTCTGCCTGCCTGCTTAGCAAGTCAACCAGAGAAGAGAAACACGACGGACATGCCTCGAGCCTGGCAGCAGGAGGTAGGGTGGGATTTCCTATTTTGAAAGATGACTGAGTTTCTGAACCTCAGTTGCTTAAATTTAAGAACGATAAATTTGAACCATATGAAGCTGACGACGTTCAACTATTTTAGCCTACCGAAAAATAGGACTGTCAAAGGGTTCGGCCTAGTGTCTTGGTTTTAGGCTCATTCGCAGGTGACGTGGTCTGATCTGTGTGTGTGTGGCCCACCCAGCCTCCCCAGCGAGGCTACTCGGAGCTTCTGATGGGCCCACGGCCTTTGGTAGGTTCTGCTATTGCTTATGGCGTTTCCATCCTGGGCTCTGGATTCAAAAAAGGCGACTTCATTTCCCTTTTCCCTGCAGGTGCCAACACATGTGTTTGATCTCTGGGATAAATGCCAAGACCTCCGGGCTTGAGTTTTCAAGTCTTCTGGAGATCAAAGGCTCTCCTCACACCACATGGCCTTCTCTGTGCTCTTACTCAACAAAGCCAGCCCAGCTCCTCTGAGGAGAGGCAGCGGCAGAGTTCCCAAGAGAAAAGAGGAGAAGGGCAAGCACGCCTAGTTGTAACATGTGAGGCAGAGGAGTGTGACGGACAAGCAGGCTTGGATGTTTTTCTCAAATAAACTGTAAATTCAAAACACAGAATCTTTAGGTGAATTTTAATTATTTATGGACTAGTTCCACCCGAATGGGGCGTGAGGACTTCTCTCGGGTTTCTCGTGTTGTGGAGCCGAAGGAACATATGGGCCCTTAGCGGTCACTGCCTTCAGTACTGTCAGTCCTTTCGCGTGTCTTTTATTTTTTTATTTTTTTTAAGATTTTAATTTATATATTTGTACAAGCACTGGATACAGTCAGAAGTGCGGGAGGGTGAGAGAATTCACCAGAGCCAGAGCTGGGAGCAGAACAGGCAGACTGACAAAATACACTGTTGAGGGGAGCAGCGGGCGCGGCAGGAGAGGTCTGCGCGCCATGTGGGACCCTCGCCTGGTGGCCAGGGATCGAACCGGCGCTGCAGAGGCTGCGGGCAGCTTCGCAACCCAGTGCTCAACCGCTGTGCCACTGGGGAGGCCCTCGCGTGACTTTTAAACAAAACAACGTTTCCTATACATTTCTGATCGAAGATATATCCTAGAGACAAAAGAAAAACAAAAAGAAACGTTACACCGCATTCAGTAGTCTTAGTGTAGTCATTTTGAGACTATTCAAATAAGAAATTATTCCACTGTCATTAAGAATCATGATTTTCAGCCTAAGAGAAAAGAGATCAATTATAAAATCAAGGAAGTTAAATTAAAACCTGTAATCTTAGATTTGAATTGGAAATGGTGGTTTAAACTCCTGATTTATTTTCACCGTCTGAGATGTACATATTTTGTAGCTCTGTCTACTGGAAAAGGCCAGAGTCAGTGGCCACGTGGCCATGACAAACACCCTGGTGTGCGGTGTGCATCTCAGCCCGTTGCCTCTGAGGGAAGCCAGGGCTTCCCCGAGACAGGGCCGCTCCCAGGTCTGCGGCAGCATACATGCCGGAAGAACCTGGGCCACCTTATGATGCCTGAGACCCCAACAAGGGTGGAAAAGGCCTCCAGAGGTCCAGTGGGTTGCTCAGCTCCACACAGGATGCAGGGCCCCCGGTGTGGGCAGAGTGGCCCTGAGGGAGGCAGTGTCTCCTCAGCCTGGCCTCCAGGCCGCGCCCTCCCAGCTGACATTCCAGCCAGCATCTCGAGCCCTCTGGCAGGGTTCTTCACTGCCACCCTCGGGGATTGGAACAACAAATCCATTTGAAGCTACTTTGGCCTTGGAGGACTTTTCAAATTAGCCAGCTGCACAGTCAAGATACCCTGGATTCCAAACACACGTGCTTGTGTGCTGGGAGGGTTACATGCCTAAAACCCCAAAACTATTGGTGTCCTGCCCTTATCAATTCAGGGCACAGGCACTGGTTGACATTTCCCAGGATCTGTGTTCTCGGCCTAAGGACTTTTTCTGGCGGGGGTGGGGGGGTGGCAGGGGGGTGGGGATGGGGTGGGCTACTTTTCCAGAAGGAAAATATGGCTCTGGCGCCTCAGCAGCCTTCAACCAGGGCCTGGTAGGGAGTGGTAGATATTCCAGCTCCCTCGCCTCCAAGGTGTGTGTTCAGCACGGGCTCCCAAGGGGATCTGACCCCACTTACCCACATCCACAACGTGCTCAGGAGCCACCCTTATTGACTTGCTTCCCTTCTCCTTCCCCACGCCCCCTACCGGTAGCTCCAGAGCATGTCCCCCTAAATGAACTAGACTTGTCCCTGAACCTTTGTCTCAACGCCTGTCCTGGGGGAACCCAACGCCTCTTTTCATTCTCAGAATCCGTCTTCCACAGGCAGACAGAGGGAAAGAACTGTCCATGGAGAGCAAACCTCCCTCGGTATCACTGCAGACTCAGCTAGACTCGGGCTAATTGAGTCACAAGAGAACACATCTTTTCTGAGGCCAGATTCAATATATTGTGTGTTAAGTATTCCCCACGTATGTAGCTCAGACAATGTCTTTTATAGAAAGCACAGAACTCATTATAAATATCTAGCTTTTGGGGTGGAAAGGTCCTTGGAAAAGAATGCTTTTGGTTTGCAGGCTCGTGTATTTATAGCTGCTTTGTTGGCCCAATAAAGGGCATCACTTCTCTCCTACCTACAAAGATACTAATTAGCAAGTAATAATTCTAAGTAAGTGCAGTGGAGGTGGCATGTGGGGCCTTTTTGTAAGTATTTTAAAATTTTCCATCCATGCTGGTGATCTCTAAGTAAATTTTCAGAGACTAACCTCTTCTAGGAGAAGAGATGTATTAGCATAAATAATTGGATGTCACATGTTAATTCTTACTGCTTCACGAGTTCACTGAGCCAAGGACATCTGCCCAGGAGGACGAGGGCGGCTTTGTACGCCGTGTAGGAAAACAGTCCCGCCGCCTCTTGCATCCAGGCACAGTGTGCTGTGTCTCCTGGATGGAAAGGTGATTTCACATGCTTTTTTCTGCCCTGGATGTCACGTGTGCCTGTGTTCACAGCATCGCATCAGTTACGTGGGCAGGAGTGAAGGGGCTTTTCACCCCGTATTAGTCTTTATGTGCTTCCTTCCTTTCCCTCCGCGGCTTGCAAGGAACCGAGATGACTGAGGACGACACTCGCTGGAGCAGCCTCGATAGGTTCTTTGCAAATAATGAAAACAGATTTGTGACATTCACCCTTTTCTGGACCTTGGAAGCATTTCTTAACTCTCCATTTGGTGCTCCTGAGATACAAATTCCTACTTCTGATCAGGATCATTTTTTCTGTATTTTAACTTGTTTTCAAACTTAGAAAACTGCCGGCATTTCTGGACGGGGTGTGGGGCTGGTGAAGCAGGGCTTCTTGCGCTCTGACTCAAGCACAGGCACGCGTGGCCTGACAGCTGGCACAAGTGGGTCATGACTTGGTGATGGTTGTTTTCGGTCCAGGTTGCTGGAAATCGAGCTCTTTACCAGCAACAGCACAATGACCCCCCTGGTGAAGCTGACAGGGAGGGGGTGATCTAGTTACTAGGTCGAGCTAGTTGAGATAGACTTTGTAGGTCAGAACAGGGGACCATCACTAATTTAATAGACTCAATCTAATACCTACCCTGGGCCTTGCTCTTTGAGTGCCACTCAGTACGAGGTCTGCTGACAGGCAGCAGGCGGCCTCCTGGGGAACTAACTTGTTTGCTCCCTGGGCCCAAGCGCGCCTGAATCCTAAAACAAAAATGGCTGGTTTCTTAGAGAACAGTTGAGGGTAGGTTTTGGGAGAAAGGCCAACCTAATAGATGGGATAGGCAGCAAGTGACGACTGAGAGAGATGAAGGGCCCAGAGGGCAGGCTGAACATCGGCACGGGAGGAAGAGGCTGCAAGGGGGAAGCATGGACCCGGGCTCAGGAGGCCTGAGCTTTTGTTTTCGCCTTTTCTGAAAATCAGCTCTATGATCTTGGGTCAAATCCTTGCGCTTCGATTTCCTCCGCAGTACATGAGAGGGGCGGCCTAAACAGCTTTCAGCGTGTTGACAATACCCAGAGCGTGAACCGCATTTGCGCCTCACAAGGCAGTGTACACAGATACACACATGCACCCACAGGTGACAGAAACAATAGCTTCGCAAAACAATACTTACTACGTGCAGCGCGCCTTGGTATTTTCTGTTTGACTGTATTCTGTTTCATTGTTTTTAAAAATGCTAGTCTTGATCTGCTGAATGGATCTCACAATCCACTAATGGGTCATGCCCCGCGGTTTGAAAAAACACAGAATTCCGTAATTTCCAAGGTCCCTTCCAGCAACAGAATCCAATGACTCTGCTGGATGCCTAAAGGAATTTCCTTAAAACAATAGCTGAGCTGTGACAGATGGCTACGTGCTTACATTCTGGGGGAAATGCACGGTGTAGAACATGGCAATAGAATGACCTGAAGATAAACAAATAAATTACAAACCGCTTCTAAGGAGAATGGATAGTGTGGCGGCCTGACAGGGACTCAGAGAGCCAGCATGTCCAAGTCAGTAGGCTGAACTCGGCCCAATGCAACCAGCTTCAGATAGGGGGCAGCCCCCCCCCCCGCCCCCGTCAGAGAGGCCACAGGCTCCCTGACTGTGGGCAACCTTCCTTCCAGTTTCCAGAATGTAAGCCCCGCCGCCCCCACCCCGAGTGCTTTCTGTGGCCTCATCTTGTTTATACTTCACTCACCAAGAAGACAGGAAAATAAAGAGAAAAAGAAACTAGGAAGGCTCCAGACTTTGGTCTTTTTTGCACTTGGACCCCAGTCCCGGCCTCTTGGTCCAGAGAAGGGACTCATCTTTCACAAGCAGTGACACACAAGGACTTTGTCATTTCGTTGGCTGCTCAGACCACTCTCTGAAGGCTGTGTGCTCCCCGCTTGCTAGCAGAGGGTACAGAGGCCGACAGGGGTTGCTCACTCGTTCTAGATCCACTGCTGCTGGCTCAGTGCCCACCTTTCCATCCTGGCGCCCAGGGACTTCCCCCTGTGCCCTGCCACAGCTGGCCCGCATGGTCTTTCCGGTGGGTGAGGCGACCTCTCTTGATGTTGGTGCCTCGTAGAGGTACATGCAGAGCGGGCGGGACTCCGAGCTGGACTCCAACCCTCACTGTAAACTTGACCCTGGGCCGAGCCATGATGTGCACAAGGACATGGAACTACGAGTCCAGCCCACGCTTCTCCGTCTTTGCACAGGAGGTGGACATTAAAGGGGCAATAGCAACCGCCATGATTCAGTGCTCCTCCTGGTGTGAAGTGAATTTGTTTTAGAAGGTGAGAGAAATATTTCGAGGGGGAAAGCCCGTTCTAGGTCCTTTTAGTGCATAAAGAAATACAGCAACGTGTTCTAGTCTGTGGGTGTGGGGCTCTTTCAGGGCGCTGCGACTTGTTGGGAAGCCTAGATGTTTCTGAAGCAGAGGGGTCCGAGGTGGATGCTTTGTCCGTGGTGAGGAACAAGTCTGAACTGCTGTGATTCAACAGAAAAGGACGCCCATCGGGGCAGGCTGTGGAACCTGGCCCCTGAGGTGGGCAATGCCGCAGCTGTCGGGCCCCTGCTAATCCTCCCTCGTGTCGCCAAGCAGAGTGTGCAAGGGAACGGTCACCGCGGGAGCAGGGGCAGGTGGGAATGAGGTGTTTCACTGGGAGCAATCCCCTCCACTGCCCCCCAACAGAGCAGAGAATTTGGGCAGCAGCCGTAGAGGGCTTGAGTAGGGCTCCATTTGGCTGCTGAGGCTCGACTCGGCCTAGCAGGGCCCCGGGTGGCGTCGGCAGTCCTGACCAGTTCAGATGCACGTTACTCTCTGGCTGCGCTCACTCCTTACTGCTTTCTGTCACAGGCCGGCAGACTGGATGGTCGGTGGAGGGGTGCGTTCCCAGAAGAAAGTTGTGTGATGGGCTGTCGAGGGTGGAAGGGCAGGAAGGACAGAGTCGGCAAGGCCTGTGTGGGGAGTCCATCCTGAGAGCATTCTTTTAGGCCCCTTCTCTCTCCTGAGGGATAGGAATTCCATTTCTAAATCACCTGGCACATTTTTTTCTGAAATTTTCACCACCCCTCACATTCAAACTTTGTTCAGCTGTCATAGTCCCGCTCTGGAGTTGTCGACAGCCTGGGACAAGGGAGAAACAGCAGTATGGGGAGACCATCAGCCTCAGGGGTGGACACTGGAGGTCGGAGAATCAGCCCTTTGCCCTCCTGCTTGGGGTCATAGAGCTTGAAGGCCCTGAGATGCTCAGGGGGCCGGGAGAGGTGATAGTAAGCAAGTACCAACCCCAGCAGGGCTGGGGGAGGCTGGGGCTGATGAGGCCTGGCGCCAGATTGTATCTGTCCCCAGTTTTTCCCCTTCCCAACAGTTCCTAAGCCGGAGCCTCCTCCAGCCCTAGAAATGGGCCTGGTTTTTCCAAGAGAGTAGCGGGGCCACTAGCTTTCCTACCTCCACGTCAGCTCATTTCAGACAAACCCAGTGACCATAACCAGGCTTTCAATACATCACTATGAATCAAGGTCTAGACAATTCCATTATCTCGAGAGTTTCACAGGGTAATGAACTAAGTTCAGTCTATAAAGACTTCGCTGCCAGTGGACCTGGCCGATGCTGGCATTTTCTTGCGGCACTTTGGTGGTAGAGTCTATTCGCGGTGCCGTCTGTGTTCCTGGACAAGCCTTCCCTGGCAGGTCTTCCCGGCACTTTCTGAAAGACTCCCCCATGCCATGGCTGAATCAGAGAGCAGCGATGCTAACTCCTTTGTTTTGGTTTGGACGAGCACTAGATGCTCTGGATGTGGCCGACAGCCCGCTCCACGCGCCCCCCAATCGGCCTGAGTTTAGACAAACTTATGTCAATATTAGTTTGGGAAAGAACAGCAGCTTGGAAGCCAGAGATGGTTTCTAATCCCAGATCTTCCACTTAGCAGGTATGTGACCTTGGGAATTACTTACCTACTCTGAGCTTCCGTTTCCTTAGCTGCAGAATGGAAGCGGGGGTGGGGGGCGTGAGGATACCGTGCACATCATGCCGTGGGTTAGAGCTTCCTGCAGGAGCCCACAAGCTCGGACAGGAGCAGCGATACGGGCACATAAGGAGACCAACCACCCTATTCCCCATTGTAAACTGTGCCAGCAGCTGCCCCTTCCTTGGGGAGCAGGGCTAGAGAGAGGAGGGACAAGCCCCAGGCCAGGCAAACAGTTAAAATAGTGGGGGAGTATTGGTTTTCTAGTACCTGGTAATAAACTACCGCGAATTTAGCTGCTTAAAACACCATTGATTATCTCGCAAGTTCCACAGGTCAGGAATCTGGGCACAGTTTAGCTTTTACGAAGGGCCTGACTGAATTCAGTTCTCCGAGGCTTGTAAGCCTGAGGTCCTCAGCATCTAGGACCACCCACCATATCCTGCCATATGGCTGCTTACCAGGCCACAGTGTGCTTCTCCAAGGCCAAAAAAAAAAAAAAAAAAAAAAAAAACACAAACAGTGTCTCCCCTACTTTGTGTCTTTTTTGAAGGGCTCACCTGATTAGACCAGACCCACCTAGATCAGTCATCTCCCAATGTATTCAAAGTCAACGGAGTGGGGACCTTAAAATCCCCTTTGCCATGTCATGAGCCGAATTCACAGATTTCCCCTCTACTCTAAGGGAAGGGGCTGTGCAGGCACGTGCCCCAGGGGGCAGGAACAGGGAGGACCTCCTGGAACTCTGCCTACCTCGAGGGGCCTCCCACCAGCGGAGGAGAGACGTCTCACTTCTTTCTGTGTCATTTATGAGAAAGAACATTACTGGGGGGACTAAACCTGCCATCTTGCATGGCCCAGCTTTGGTAATAGTGTTAAGCCAAGAGGCAAAAGGGGCCGGGTGAACAGAGGCTGGGACCGCCCGGCAGTGGCCGCGGCACAGGAGCTTATGGATGCGTGGATTCAACTTTCGGTGAACTGTTGCTTAGGAAAAGGAATAGACTTTTTAAGGAAGTGAATGGATAGTTCGCCCTGGCAGAGCTCCATTAGTGCCCGTCTGTCTGCCTCCAGTGGACACATAGTACTAGTTAATGCTCTTAACCAAAGGACAAAACTGAAGGCAAAGGCATTCAAGAGTTTCCTTCCTTCTCTGTCTAAGAGGTAAACCCTGTCGCGGCAGCTAATGAGTGAACTGTTCTCCTGCTAATGTGTGGCAGAAATCCATCGTAGCTTCTCAGCAGACAAAGGCTTTGGACGAGAAGAGGTGAGGACACCGGGCCCCGAAGCTTGTCCTGGTGAGAGCTGGCTCTTCCCAGGAACCACGACTTGGCTGCCTGAGCAGGAACTCAGGTGTCAGTCTTCGCACCTGCGAGCCCACAGTCCTAGCAGTGGGCAGAACTCAGCCGCCCGGACACGCAGCGCTGGCAGGCCCCGTGGTGCCGTAAGAATGTGTTTAGAGCAGCAGCAAAGAAAGGGCACAAAAATAGGCTTGCAGAGAACTTGACTTAATTTAATATTTGATGAACGTCTTTGCTTTTCTTTTATGATATGTGAACTTAGCCTTTCGTTTGGGATTGCCTACTGCAGAGAGGTGGAGGTGGCGGAGTGGGCACGACCTTTCCGGGGTTCAGGGCCTTTGGCGTCGAGGCCTCGGGCCCTCTTGCGGGGACGTGGAACACTAAAGCAGGAGTCTGCCAGCTGCCCCACGAAGAGGTCACTTCTCCCAGCCTGTCGCTTCCAGCTAGAATTGCGTCTAAACCATTTTCACCTAGAACCAGAGAACGGATGCGCCCCGCGGCAGGGACCCTGGCGTGCTCTGTTCTGCGCCATCCCAGGGCCACGCGTCGTGCTGGGACGTAAGAGCTGCTGGAAAGTGAGGACGGGGCCGGGGGAAGTTATTATTTTCTGCCGTCTCTTCCCTTCGCCCGCATTGCCCTCTCCCTTCACGCCGTGACTCCAGGGTGTCATCAGATAACATCTTGTGTTTCTCAAATTTGCCTGACCATAAAATAAATAATCTGGGGGGTACTTTTCAGATATATGGATTGCCAGGCCTCTTTGTCAGAAACCCTGCTTCAGGGAGTCTTGGTTGAAGCCCAGGAATCTGTGTTTTGACAAGGCTTTTCTTTAGAATAACACTGAGGTGAACGGCGGGAGCTTAGCTCTTCCCCACGGAAGACTGAAGAGTGAGGTCTCTTGACCTGGTCTCTGAGGGGCTATCAAGAGTTAACGCCCTGGGCTTCTCGTGAGTAATGCTGAGGGATTCAGAAACTCACGAGTCTCCTGGTCTACCACCAAGTCACCTGCACCTCGCCCCGAATCCTGGTTCCCACCTTCCTGTCGGATGGGCACGAGAAAGGAGGGGCTCAGAAGCCCCTCTACTTCTGGGGCTGCCCTCTGACCTTCCTGCCTCTTCCTTCCACCAGGCAGGCTTTCTGTTCCATCCCTTCTCCAGCTGTCATGTGCATGTGAATTCGTGGCCACCTCTGTTGGATTTGGTAATGACCTCTGCCCTGTTGAGCTTGTCTTGACCACTGTCTCCAGGGAGATGCTGACTTTTAAGACAATCCTAGTCACAGAACCAGGGAATTCCTCCAAAGTCATGAAAGCCTCTGCCTTCAGCATACATAACACAGGAGAGAGGGAACAGGGCACTCGATCCACATATGGCCTCTGCACTTTCCTCCCCACGGCGTCCCACACCTCATCTGAGCCTCACAGGCAGGCAGGGCTGGGGGTCGCCATTCTTGAGGCTGGCTGGCCACAGGTGCTCAGGAGGCCCCCTGTGCGGTGGGCCGTTCCCTCCTGCTGGGAGCAGCTCTGTCCATCAGAATGTATCTTGTCCTCATGGGTGATCTCCATGCTAGGCTCAGTGTGTGTGGAGACGGTGTGGGTTACGTGCTGTATCAGGGGTGGGGGGTGCCGCTCCTTCCAGACCCTTGGATGAGTTGCGAAGCACCGTGCCCCCCTCCTCGCCAGCCTTGGCTGTGGTTTCCCTCCCTTGACCTGTAATGCTTTCTTTAATGCTGGGTGACACTTCGGAAACTAAGCGATGCTTTGAAAGATGGCAGACAGTGCAGTTGGCGGGTGGAGAGCCGGATAAGGTAAAATAGTGAGGCCAGAGGTCACAGCAGACAGAAAGCAGAGCAAAGGGTGGGCCAAAGCTCAGGAGGGCATCTGGGAGCAAAGGTATCGAACTGTACTTCTGAGTCCCTTCGTCCCGACGACTGGTGCGGGGGCAGACTTTTCCATTTACTGTGGAGGTTTCCTTTCTTTTCCTGGAAGGTAGGACCCCCCCACCCCCCTCCGCCCCCAAGCATGGTGGGCCAGTGCTTGTCCAGACTGATGAGCATCTCTGAGAATGCGAAGTAAAGGTGTGGAGAGTAAATTAGCCAATCACAGCAGATGGTTGGTGTCCTGGGGTCTCTCATATCTTAGCTTGGGGGCAAAGGTTGCCCCCATCCTTATTGTGAGCGTCAAACCTTTCTCCAGCCTGGAGTGAATTCCAAGGAGAAGGCAGCAGTCTGGACCCTCTCTACCCGGGCTCCCCCCGACCCCCACCCTCCCAGAGTCTGCTGAACACACAAGTTAAGGCGGCGAGCTATAATGGTCTGTCCCCTCTCTGTCTTGCAGCCGTCTCCAACCTGGACGCCGAGAGCAAGCTGAGCGTGTACTACCGAGCGCCGTGGCACCAGCAGAGAAACATCTTCCTCCCGGCCACGAGGCCGCCCTGCGTGGAGGAGCTGCACCGCCACGCCCGGCAGAGCCTGCAAGCCCTGCGCAGAGGTGACTGATCCCCAGCTTGGGGGGCTTTTCAGGGAGAGAAGTCAGAGCTTGTCCCATCCAGAGCTTCTTGCCTCCCTTGTGATAGCCAGCACTTGGAAATGCCCTGAAGGGAGATTCAAGGGTGCTGGAAGCTGCCTAGACACACAAATGAAAACAGTGGTATGGTCTAAATGTAAGAATAAAAGGGAAATGATTTATAACAATAATAACAATATTTGCAATATGCAAAGGCCCCGGGACAACTACACTCACCGCAGTGAGATGTCTGCGCCTATCAAAAGTAGGTTTGCATTAAGTGCAGATGATCAGAAGCCATTCTGAACCAACAGCCTAGGCCAATGGAGAGGTCAGGGCAGAGGGACACTACCCCAAAACCGGTGCATTCTGCGTATAATAAACACAAGCGGAAAAAAACCCAAAGTTGCAATTGTAATTAAAAGGGAATTCGGTTTGACTCAGAAATAGGTTCTAGGCTTTCTCCTTTATGAAAAATTCGGGTGGTATTTGTGGGATCTGGGGCACTGTTTCATGTTCAGAACTACCCGGTGCCTGGCAGGATGGCCGTCATCCTTGTCTCCCACCCAATCATCCAGAACCTTCCCCACAGGACTCTTCATTCCACAGGGGAGCGCAGAGGCTTGGAGAGATAAAATTGCTCACGGCAGGTCAGGTGCAGTGTGGGGACCCCGACTCCCACCCACACTCTCTTCCTCCTCCTACAGCCTGTGTCCTGGGGAAGCAAGTCAAAAAATATTTCACTTTTTAGTTCTCTCACAGTCACAGTCCTGAGAAAGCCAGGGATAGACATACAGGAGTCAACTTTTTTGACTCTGGCTACTTGTCAGTGCCTTCTAACCATTCTAATTAGGACAAGGAGACTAAGAACCCCCTAAATTAGGGAAGCAGAAGTAGGCATGCCAGCTTTTTTGGCCTTTCGGTGCTTGCTGGGGAAACAGATGGTGACAGCAAGTGTCTCTGTTCTAAATTCCCACCCTCTTTTATGGAATGGCATTTTGCAAAGGTATTAAAATCCAAATAAATATTTTAATGTCACTATCAAGATGGAGAAATAAAGTGACAAATGTTTTCAATTGATTTTCTTCCACGTGTGTGTGGCTTCTCCCTTTCCCCTGTCCCTAGTGTTCCTTTTTTTTTTTTTTTAGGTTTATTTATTTATACAAGAACTGGGGCACAGGCCAGAGGCGTGGGAGGGTGAGAGGATTCTCCAGAGACAGAGTGGGGAACAGAACAGGCAGACTGACTGAAATACACTGCTGAGGGGAGCAGTGGGTGCGACAGGAGAGGTCTACCATGCCATGTGGGTATCTCCCTGGCCGGCCAAGAATCGAGCCCACGCTGCAGAGGCTGCAGACAGCTTCACAGCACGGCGCTCAACCCACTGCGCCATCAGGGAGGGCCCCTAGTGTTCCTTTTAATGAAAGAGTTAACCTACTGACACACTAGTGCGATGACTTCTAGAAATCCCTCCTGGGTCATCAGCAGCCCGTACTCTGCCATTTACAATACAGCCCGTACTGTGCCACTTACAATGAAGGGTGACCATGGGTATCCTCCAGTTTCTGGCATTCTTACTGTTCACTGTAATTTTGTGGTTGGCTAAAAAGTTCTTCTTTAACAAATTTCTAGTGCAAGCTGCCTTTCGGAAATCCCCCTTAACATTCCTGCCTTTCCTTTGCAGCTAGATCAGGCAGGAGTCCTGTAATGTCCTATGTCCCCTCCCCTCCAGCCACTCATAACCGTACATCCTGTCTAACCTCTTACGGACATGCCTTCCACCATTAATCCTATTATTTTTTAAAAAATTTCCCAGTCTTTAGCGTGAATCTGACATATCGTAGGTCCTCACTGAATATTTGTGCAACTGAATCAAATTCTGCAGAAAATCAGTTGAGCATTGAGGCACAGAATGACTGTCCAGGAATCGATCCTTCTCATTAAATACTTTCTCTGATCCCATCATTAGACAACGTGAGTAACGTTAGTCCTTTACACTAATTATTTCTATCCCTTTATTATTATTAATAAGTCATCCCTGATTAGATCTTTCCAGATACAACCAGATAACATTAAGCCGCTCGTACACTATCACATTTCACTGCGTTGTCAGATTTGGACTTAATGGCAGAACTGAGAAACAGCAAGTGCCAATATCAATTTTTTCGGCACTTCCTCCTGGGGCTGAGGGAGGGATATGGGGCCTCCTGGGGTTTGGAAGGAAGACCCAGGAGCTGCGTCTTGCCCTCCACAGACTGGCTCGCTTTGTGGTTGTCTCAATAGCAAATCTTGGGTGTAGTAGTTTTAATAGCACTGCAGAGAACCATAAACAGGAATTATAGGCATCATAGAATTAAAAACATGCAGTGTAGAATTAAAATTAGAAAGTGGCTTTTTTTTTTAACCTTGTCCAAGAAACACAGTAGCTCAGCCGTGCACTCATCGGAATACCACTTGTGCCATCTGGTGGCCGGGACTCGTACTGACCCGTCAGAGGACGGCCTTGCTCAGCAAATGCCGCAGTGAGTGTCCCTGAGGGGTCTCTGTTTGGACAGCTGGAATACCCTGGCTCCCACCAGGAGGGAGTGGAAAATGAAGCACAGTCAAGGGAAGCTATGGTGATAGCAACCTTGTGCTCCTTCTACAGCTGAGGCCCTCAGGAGGGATCTGGGGAACTGAGATCAGAACCTGGAAACTGGTCTGTGCAACAGCGACCAATAAAATTTATTGAGGGCCAGGCATGGTGCTAAGCCTAGGATCCAGAGAGCAGTAAATCAGGTTGCTGGTCACAGGAGATTCCTGGTCTACTGAGAGACAGGCAAGTAACCAGGTCATTTCAACACAGTGATGGGCGCTCAGAGGAAAGACACTAATCATGCCATCATGGAGCTTCAGGGAGGGCTCCCCAGAGGAGGTAGCACCTTCATGGATTTCCAGTGAGTTAGAATCCGGTTCCTCTTTACTTCCTTTTTTTCCTAGCAATTCTTTAATGCGCAGAGCTAACAGTACCTTTAAGTTACACCAACATTTATGTTCATAAGGGAGAGGGGAATCACCAAGTGACTAGAGAGAGGTAGTTCTGTTTTATATTTCCTTTCCTTTCAAGTGTCAAGGCTGGGGCCTAAATTCCGTTGGTCTCAAGGTGTAGTAAGAGCAAGAGGCCTGTGGTTTCAGGCGCTAGTGGACAGATGTACTCCCACCCTACCCCTAAAAAAAAGATAGAACTACAGGCCATTGCTTTACCTGCCTACGCCTGGCCCAGGATGAATGAAAAAGATGTATTTAAGAAAGTGTATGGGCCTCCCTGGTGGCGCAAGGGGTTAAGACGCAACCTATGAAGCAATTCACAGCCTCTGCAGCACAAGTTCAATCCCCGGCCAGGGAGCAACCCAGATGGCGCAGCAGACCTCTCCTGTCTTGCCCGCTGCTCCCCTCAGCAGTATTGTGGTTAATCTGCCTGTTCTGTTCCCCACTCTGTCTCTGGTGAATCCTCTCACCCCCAAAACCTCTGGCCTGTGCCCCAGCTCTTGTATGCATAAATAAAAATAAATCTTTAAAAAAAAGAAAGAAAGTGTAGGAGGGGAGTAATGGGAAATTGAGTTGATGTTTCCCTCCAAATCCCTCCCCACCTCCACCTTTTTAACCGCCAGCCCCTGCATTCTACTCTTCCTTAGCAATCGCGGCCCCGAAACATTTCTCCTTGTGTTGCCCATTTAGAAAAGCCCAGTGCTTGCAAAGAAAAATGAAGGTGGCTCTGGTGGTAGACACTTGAACAAGGAAGACATTTATCTCAAGAAGGCTACCTGATAAGCGGGCTGCGAGGCTGTTTAGCAAAGACGACCTACATGGTGACGAGGGCTCTTCTCTGCTTCTGAACGGGAGTCAATATTTGCCCAAAGAATCCCAAACAAAGGACGACAACGAGTCCTGCCACATTGCTCTGTCACAGGCAAACTTGGGGGTTCAGGCAGGGAGGCCCAGACAGGCCACGCAGATGTGGATGGAAGTGGGAAACCTGGCTAGTAGAGGGGTGTCAGCCTGCAGCACTTCGAATCTGGAGAAAGTGAACAGGCCAGCATCAGGGCACAGTGGGGAACAAACAGGGCCTTGGAGAAGGGCCGGAGAGTGAGGGCACAGACAATGCAGCCTGGGAGCAAGACAGGGACCAGGAATGCCTTCTCATGCTGAGGACTAGCCTTCAAGGAAAGCACTCAACCTTTCAGCCTTTCAACAAACACTTACTGAGACCCACTATGTCACAGGTACGCCATGGTACTGGGTTTAAAAGCTGAATAAAATACTGTCTGTCCTCCAGGGGCTAGCTCCTAGTGAAAAAGGCAGACAGACAGAAAGATCATGACCTTTTCAACGCCCTGGGCATTCAGGGCCTTGGGGGAGAGGGTGCCAGCCTCACCCAAGAGGGTCAGGGCACTCACTTCTGTCTGCTGTCATGGTCACAATGTCACTGGTGGCATAGGAGCTGCCAAGCATTCTGTATTATCAATGTTCTAAGCATTCTATATTATCAATATTCTATATTTATCAATGTGATAAAATATTTGAACCAAGCACTATCAAATCCAGATAACCTGGCTCTAATGAGTGAAAAGGTGTGTCATGACCTTAGAGTGCCTGTAGGTCAAATAGTGGGCAGAAGTGGGCCGGAGCCCAGCACGTGCCTCTGCCAGCTTGGCAGCCACATGGGCTCCTGGAGTGTATTTAGGCATCTGCCTAGGAGAACAGGGACGGGGCCAACCTCGCAACGTTGCTGAGATGATAGCAAAGTGTCTTTGGCGTGTGGTAATTGCTCCATTAAATATCTGGCATCATGATTGTTATTGGCAATGTACTGAGTCATAGTGATTTTAAATAACAGATGGGCAGAGAGCTTAAGAAATCTGCAGCACAAATGTGTGCCTTGGTTATGAGTGTGTCACCAGATTTCAGGCCCTGGGCATGAGTGTGGGCAGGATTTTGGCAAGAGGGGTGCCTTAGATGTGGCGGGCGTGGTGGGTAGGGTGAACTTTGGGCTCATTGAGACACCCAGAAAGCTAACTTAGCTTTTCCCAGAGGTGACTTTATTCCTAAATCAGGTAACTGTTGTCACTGGGATCCTTTTACTTTGTGGGAGCCCCGGATTTCAAAGCCCCCCGATTGTTGTGAATGGCAGGGCTGAGCTGGCTGCAATGGTGTGCTGGTTACAGACGCTGAAAAAAGAAAAAAATACAATAAAATGGAATAAATAACATCCCGGATATGTTCCACCTGCCAATTTCTGTGCTGTAAATACTCCCACCATGGTGACCAATGGCTTAAAAACTGGCTCGCAGAATTCATGAACACACAGCGAGCCTCGTGCCTGGGCCAGTGTGGCCACAGCAGCTGAGGGTGGCAGTGAGTGCCTGTCCCCAGAACTGCCTGGCCAGCTCTGGCGGGTCTGTGCCCACTGTCCAGCAGTGATGTCAGCTCACCTTTCACCTCTGTTCCAGATTTTCTTTTTCTTTTTCTTTTTTTTTTAAAAAATATTTATTTATACAAGAGCTAGGGTACAGGCCAGATGCGCGGGAGGGTGAGAGGATTCACCGGAGCAGAGTAGGGAACAGAACAGGCAGACTGACGAAATACACTGCTGAGGGGAGCAGCGGGTGAGACAGGAGAGGTCTGCCGCGCCATGTGGGATTCTCGCTGGCTGGCCGGAATCGAACCCACGCTGCAGAGGCTGCGGACAGCTTCACAGTGAGGCGCTCAACTGCTTGCGCCACCAGGGAGGCCCTCTTTTTCTTTTTTTTGTTCAGTTGTTTGGAAAGGAGGCACATTGGGGAAAACTGCCTTTTGCAAACTCAGAGTGAGCCATCCAGTACAAAGACTATGAGCTGGGCCCGCTGAAATGTAGGTGTCCAATTTCATTTTAATATGACGTGAAAGTCATCTGGAAGCATCCTGAAAACCTTATTTGGTATATAAATGAGCTAGATTAGCAAAAACTCACTTTGCCCTCAAGCCTTTGCTCATCTTCCCAAGGAGGCGAGAGAAACTGAAAGTGCCAAGTGTGTTTCAGTATGATTGTTTTTCTGCCCCCAGAGCACCGGAGCCGGAGCGACCGCCGGGAGCAGAGAGCTGCTGCTCCCCTCTCCGTAGCAGCCCCTCCGCTGCCAGCCTACGGCCCAGCTCACAGCCAGCGGAGGCGCGAAGTTAAGGACCGCCACTTCTTAACGGTGAGCTGGGCGAGCGGGACTTGGAAGTTGCTGGAAACAGATCATGAGCATTTTACAACTGAATTTACCCCCTTTCGGCATCCGGAAAGGAATGCCTCTTTTTTGGAATAGAGTGGGACAACAGGCCTATTTCTTTCTTTTTAGTTAACTGATTGCACAATGCAATAAAGTAATAATAGTCAAGGACTCGAAATCAGGGGAAAGTGCTTCAAATCCTAGTTCTGCAAACAAGCTGAAAGATTTAGGGCAGGTGACCTTTTCTGTCCTCAGTTTTTTCATCTCTAATATGGGAATATTAATAGTACCCAGCTTATAGCATCTGCAGGTTAAATGAGATGAGGCATGGAAAGAGCTTGGCGCTGGGCCTGGCACAGACGTGCTGCACCCGCTGCTACATCACTAGCCAGGTGACCGCCGTCGCATCCTTGCCTCCGTGGGGCATGCTGGGAAAGAACTTGAATAAGTTGAAAAAGCTACCATTTGAAGACAAATCACCCCAGCATTTCATGCTCCCTTTCATCAAGGGAACTAGTTATTCAGAGGAACTAGTTACCACCGCGTTGTTATCACCACTGGTGACTTCAGCCCCGCCTGGGTGGCTGGGACCCACGTCCCCAAATATAGATCACAGATGACAAAGTTGAGCTGAGCTCAGGACACCTGCAAACAACCCCTTCCCCCAGGTGTATCTTCTGGAGTCTCCGTGGGGACAAGTGCCTCTGAGCAGGGCATCCTTGAAGTGAGGGGCTGTGTACCCTGTGTCCAGACCAGCCCGCCTGGTCTAGATGGTGCACCCCTGCTCTCTTGTCATTCTGGTTTGAGGCCGAAAGTCTAAAGAAGTTACAACGGTGTGGACATAAATTGAGGCTTTTATCTGAAACTAAATTTGTGTGTGTAGCTAGCTGTAAGCCCTGCCCTGCACCCTTACGGCTTTTGCAATATGTAAAATAGGTACAAAATATTTGGGTCGCATGATGCCAAACATGGAGCTGACAACAGGCTTCTTTTCAGTGAATCTGCATGACAGGAGCTTTGGTGGAGAGTGCGCGAAGCATGTGCACATATGAAGGTGTGAAGATATACCCCCCAAAGTAATAGCGCTATGGCGACCACTGAAAAATTAATACAATTGAGGAAAAATTTTCAAAAATCACAAATGATTCTGCATGATAGAACATTGGCAGCTCAAAAAGTAAAGGGTGGTGCACAAGATGTAGACATTTTCCTGTTTGTGGCTGAACAGGAAGCCTCACAAGTGTCTAGGAGTGCCAGGCCGCACTCGCTCCATTGCGGCCATGCAGCCCAGGGATAAGGAAGGCAGGTAAGAGCCTCTTAGGGCTTTCTAGGTCTTTCTAGAGAGTAGTTACACATGCTGGTGATTTGTTACAAGAGCCCCCCCCCACCCCCCACTCTACAAAAGTTCTTATTAAGCTCAAATCTGCTTGCTGAAGCATTTGCTTTTAATGAGGCATTTTCTGCATAAAAATGCTAAAAATATTTTCCCCTTCATTATAACATGTTTTGTGGCTCATTAAGTTGATTTTCTTGGGGGTTGGGGTGGGGAGGTGGGAGAGAAGAATGTTAAGCATTTACAGAGATGACATAAAAATATTACCCTGTGTCATAATCTGCATAATTGTTAATAATGTCTAAATACCAAAGTAAGACTATAGCAAAAGGCTTAAAATAATGAACAGCAATGAAGGTCCTTTATTTACCCAACAAACATCAACAAGAAAGATCATACTTAGGGACATGTTGGAAAATCTGTCCTTCGGGAGTGGTAATACTCAGTATGTCTAAGTCATTTGGAGGAAAATTTAACTGTTTCATTGTTCAACTGATTTTGGGTGGGCAAGCTCTTTAGAAAATTTCCCCTTCTAGTTACATTCCTCAGACCCAAGCTCTCTTAATTAAGCTTAGGAGAGCTGTGTATAGCTGTCAGCGAAAAGGCTGCGGATATAGGGACAGGAAATCTGCAGGAAGTTGCTGGATAGACACTTTCTTACACACCAACTCTCCTTCTTTCATTTAGTAGACTTGAGCTAAGCCATTATTTTCGTCCTTTGAAAAAGCATTTAGAATGAGATTCTGATAAACAATCTTCTATGACTGTGCAAACTATTATACCGTATTTTGGTCACTAATGGCATGGGCTGTGGAGCCACATGACCTGGGATTTGACTGCCAGCTCTACCACTTACTAGCTGTGTGACCCTGGGCAAGTTCATCATTTCAGTGGAGAAGAGTAGACAGCACCTTGTAAGTTTGGAACGAGGATTGACTGTGCCTGATGCATAATAAGCACTCCATATGTGTCACACGTCATCAGCATCATAACCCAATCAAGTCTCTGAGGTGTCAGTCACAGAGTGACATAGTGATGAGATCATGGGTCCAAGTAGGTTCAAATACTAGCTTTTAATTTCTCAGTTGTATGATTTGGGGAAAGTTAATGTATCTTTCTGAGTTCCCGTTTCAGTATCTGTAAAATGGGGATAATCCCTTCAATGTCACAAGGTCGTTAAGAAGACGCAAGACAATGTTATGTAAATTTGATTCAAAGGTGGGCCCAGCATGGGACCTAATGTACATGAATAACTGAATCCAGATGTAATAAATAAATAAATAGATAAATAAAGTGGTTACCATCAAATGACAAGTCTAGCACGTGCGCTCATCTATGAGGCTGGAGGAAGGATAAGTCGTTCCATCCTTTCACAATATGCCAATATTTATCAAGACTCTAAGATCCATACCCTTTGGTTCAGCAGTTCTAAATGTAGGCATTCATCCCAAGGCCATAATGTGAGTGTATGCAAAAATTTACTCACTAGAATGTTCATCAAAGCAATGTTTACAATAGGAAAAATAATTACAAATACCTCAATGTCCAATGATAGGGACTTAGCAAATTTTAAGGACATCTGGTGACAGTTCCAAAGTAGCCACACAGCTCCTACAAGAGGAAAGAGGGAGTGCTTAGTTCCTTAAAATTTGCTGTATCTCAGGAGTTCTCACAGGAAATTGGCCCTTCTGTTTAGCTTAAAACCCCATCAGCTGCAAACTCAAGGGCTGTCTCCTAATTAAAGCCCATCTTGGGAGTTCTCCCTCATCCACAGTGACACCAGGTGACTTCAGGGGACAGGGCCCTAAAAGATAATTAAATTCTATAACCAGACACTGTATATCCCTTCAGGAAATTTTGATTCTTTGAGACATGACACAACTGTGGACTTGAGCTAAAGAGAAGAGATCGGGACAAACTTCTCCAAATTGACATTTGTCACACAGCGGTTTTGCTTTTCTTAATTCCCCGGAGGAAATCCCACTGTAAACTGGTAAAGGACCTGAAGAGACGTTTGAACTTGGCTGGGAACCAAATGTCAAAAGTTTCTAGTAAAAGTGCTGTTCCCTAGGGTCACATGAAAAAGAAATTGCCGGGATCAACTTCCGTCCACATGACTAGATTCTTGGCTGCAAATGAACTTTTAAGTAGCAGGATACTGATTATTAGGGGGTTGGGAGGGAGGTAAAGAGAGAAAAGGGTTCCCTAGTCGGGTGTATATGTACTAAACAAGTAGATATCAAAACAAGGAGCCTTTGCGAGAGGAACAGGCCGCCTGCTCCCTGCAAACCAAAGCACGTGTCTCCACTCTTCTTTTTTTTTTTAGATTTATTTATTTTTATACAAGAGCTCGGGTATACGCCAGAGGCATGGGAGGGTGAGAGAATTCACCAGAGACAGAGTGGGAAGCAGAACAGGCAGATTGACTGAAATACACTGCTGAGGGGAGCAGCGGGCAAGACAGGAGAGGTCTGCTGTGCCATGTGGGTAGCTCCCTGGCTGGCTGGCTGGGAAGACGATGGTCATACCAGAGGTCCCCACCTCCAATAGTTCCTCCAAAATGATCTAGAACAATGGTAAGGGGGAAATGAAACTATAACAAAAACATACCATCAGTATAATTTGAGGACAGAGAATGCCTAAACATCAAGTTAACTGTTAGGTAAAAAGAGAAAAAAACGCCATCTTCATGTGTTCCCTCATGTTACAAGGCAAGAAAGGGTAGGCTGGAAAAAGACTGCCTAGAAGAGAATAGCCATGGAGCCAGTTGATCTAAAACCATCATTAGAAAAACTAAGTGTGTTGTAAGTCTAAAGATACTAAAAAGTTGTTTAACTAGGCACAAACTACAGGAAAAGGACTTAAAGGTAGTAGGGATTTTCAGGACATACATTTTCAGGGAAGACAAAAGGCAAAAGGAAGAAATATGCCCTTTGGCTGCTGGGGGTATATTAGCCAACTCAGGCAAAATCCCATAGAATGGGGAGTTTAAACAATAGAAATGGATGCTGGCCACCTTAGTTCCCGGGGTGAGCATTCTTCCTGCATTGCTAATGGCTGACGGCTGCCTCTGCCCTGTGTCCTCACGTGGCCTTATGGCTTTATTTGCCCTATATTACCTCCTAAAGCCCTTTCTTCAATTACAGTCACATTGGGAGTCAGGACTTCAACATATGAATTTTAGGGGGACATAGCAGTGCACAGCAGGGGTAAAGGAAAAAAGAAACAAGGTATGTGTGGGGCACAGGGAGTTCCAGGACCCTACAAGACAAAAGAAAACCAAACATTTGGAACACAATTCCTGCCCCACCACCAAACACATACAAAATATTTGGACCTTGATATATGGACAGAAGACGGTGCATTGAACTCAGGAATTTTGTAAAACACAATAATTCCACCAAGATGAATTAGAAATAGATCTGCAGAACCACACTGAATGATTGCAAAAAAAAAATGAATTAAAGACCATGTAAAGCAAGGATTTTATGTGCCGTAGAACTGCCCTCCAAACACCAAGGCTGTAGAAAAGAGTTTTAAACTTTTAAGAACTAAGAGAATTAATCACCCATAAGCCTTTGTTGAGGAATCCACAAGAGGACCACCTTCATCCAACCAGGAGATGACTAGGAAAATGTCAGCAAGTGTCATCTTGATAAATGTAAATGTAAGACTAAAACCACAGAGGGGATGAGGCTGGAAGACGACGTACAGATCTTAAATGTCATGACAACAAAGAAATGATGCAATTAAAAATGGGAGAAGAGAAGGGTAAAAAAGAAAATAAAATAAGGTGATTGATTACTGTGTAGACAATAGATAGGTATAAAGGGTACCAATAGGAACTGATCAACCAGATAGTAAATAGTAACACAATAAAACAAGCACTCAGGCCATTAAAATGGTATATGTACAAAAATTACTAGAATAAACACAAATCTTCCTAAACACCAAAGTACCTAATTTTATGAAGTTAAAGAGCAAAGGCACATCTCATAAAAAAAAAGAAATATAAAAACAACAAAATACACATAATCATAAAATATATCACAGTTCAGTCACATCAATAAATGTGAGTGGGCTCGAGTTACCTGTGAGAAGGGAGAAAGCCTTCAATTTGGCTTGCCAAGTCAGCTCAGTAGACAGACACACCCTGAATAAAGTGGTTCAGAAAGACTCTGTAAGGAGATGGACAGAGCTAGGGCAGGCAGGAAAGCAGTGGTTAGTGACCCTGACATCAGAAAAAGTAGCTCCGGGCCTCCCTGGTGGCGCAAGGGGTTAAGCACCACACTATAAGCAATCTGCAGCCTCTGCAGCATGAGTTCGATCCTCGGCCTGCCAGAGAGCAACCCACATGGCGCAGCAGACCTCTCCTGTCTCGCCCGCTGCTCCCCTCAGCAGTGTACTTGGTCAATCTGCCTGTTCTGTTCCCCACTCTGTCTCTGGTGAATCCTCTCACCCCACACACACCTCTGGCCTATACCCCAGCTCTTGTATACATAAATAAATAAATAAATAAATAAATAAATAAATAAACCTTTTTAAAAAAAGAAGAAAGAAAGAAAGAAAAAGTAGACTCCTAAGCCCCAAAGCACTACATTTGACAAAGAAGGGCACTTTTAATGCGAAATGCCATAATTCACAAATAAAATTAAGTATTTGTGAACATGTAGGTACCAAACAGCACAGCCACTACCATTATGAAGCAGAAACTGCAGGGGAAACCAGTAGAAATACAAAGAAACACTAATAATATACATGCCCCCTGAACAGGACAGATCCATTGGATAAAAAATAAGTCAGGGGGTAGAAGACACAGTATCATCAAGTGAACCCTACACTCTGACAATACAGAAGGCACCCTCTTCGAAAGCACCCATGGGACCTTCACAAAAATTGATTATAATTCATTAACAAAAATACAATTAAGTTCTATAAAAATATGTAAATATTACAAACAATACTTTCTGATGACAAGGAAATAAAATTAGAGATGACCAATAAAAAAGAACCCAGAATACGCTTCCACCTGAAATTTTTAAAAACCTTCTGCCAAACAATTTTTAGGTGCAAAGAATAATGCAAACTGAAATTACATCATTCTTAAAAATAATGATGATGAAATATTATACGTTAGGCTCCAGGGAACACACTAAAGCAGCTATGAGAGCAAAATACATAGAACAAACTATAAAATGAAAATCAACTAAGTTTCAAAAATTCAGGAAAACAACAAAAGAAAGTGTAAGAAGAAAATGACAAGCTAACGGTATAAATTAATGAGGTAAAGAGTAAAAGAACAGTAGACATATTAATAAGTCAAAATCTTGCTTGTTTACAAAAACACTAGAATCATATTCACTAAAATCAGGGTCAAGGCAAGGACACTCACTGTCTTTGCTATTATTAAGTATTATACTAAAGGGATTAATGAATGCAATTAGACAAAATTAAGTAATTAGGGGCATAAGGATTGATAAAGAAGAAGTAAACCTGTATCTATTTGCGGATGATATAATACTATACCAGGAAAATCCTAGAGAGTCAATGATAAAACTAACTCAAACAATAAAAGAATTCAGTAAGGTATCAGGATATAAACACACAAAAATCAATACCATTTATTTACATTTGCAAATGATAGCTAATTAGAAGACCTACTGGCAGAGAAAAGTCCAATTATAGCAACAACAAAGAAGATTAAATACTTAGGAGTTAATTTACTAGCTATGTGCAAAACCTAGCTAAGAAAAACCTTACCGCACTCCTAAAGGACACGAAATTAGACTTTCTCAAAGTCTAATTCTGTTCTTGGATAGAATGATTCAATATTATAAACAAGTCAATTCTCTCTGTGTTAATTTATATATTTAACACAATCCCGAAGTACCAATAAGCTTTTCTTTTAATGGGGTCAGACCCACAGATATGAAAATTCATATGAAGAAACAAATATAAAGGAATAGGCGGGAAAACATGGAAAAAGGAACCCTGTTTGGGGTGAGCGGCCTTACTAGACATTCAAATACCCTGAAAGAGTCTGTAATTACAATAGACACAAACCAGTACCGTGTGAACAGTATATGGGATGAGGTGCCCTCCCAGATGCCTGAGGCGGGAGGTGGAGCTGGATAGCTGCTTGACAAAAAAAGACAGGCCGTTGCCGTTTCTCCCCTGGGCAGGCAGTGGCGTTTGGTGGGAGACTTTGCTGTGAGGACCCTTGCGTGCTGTGAGGTGTTTAGCAGTGTCCACTCCCCACTAGACGCCAGGAGCATGCCTCTTACCAGTTATGACAACCCACAACGTCTCCAGATCCTGCCCCCTAAGGCCACAAGGTTGCCCCTGGTCGAGCACCATTTAATTGGATCCATACTCCACTCCATCCACAAGATTGAACTCCACATGGGCCGGGGACCTACACAGGGAAAAAAAAAAGAAACCATTTGAAAATAGGATGGCTTTCTCTTGACCTCAGTCTGGGAAAAGGCCTTCTATTTCTAATTCAAACTACAAAGGCGATAAAGGAAAAGATGGATAAATTTGAACAGTAAATGGTTTTGCATGCCCAAGCACCATACATGAGGTCAAAAGATAACCAAAACTGGGAGAAAATAGGTGCCACCTATGCCACAGCAAGTACGAATGTCACAGATAGAGAAACCCCTCTCACGAATTGAAGGAGAAAGGAGAAAAAAAATGGTCAGAAAAGTGGACAGAGGAGACAGCTTGTCCCAAGACCGCCCACCTTTGACTGTGCACGTCTCTTCACAAACCTTTCCCTTTGTCAAGCAAACAACCCGGGGGGGGGGGAAGCAACATAAAAATGTTCCTTAAACTTAAGCAAAATTGTTCAAATTCATTCATAATTAGAGAAATGCAAATACCACCAAGATGGCATTTAGATTGTAAATGGTATTTCCCGCTACATGGGCAACAATGAGACAACAGGAGGACGTTTTGCTGGTGAAATGGAGAGACAGAGGCGCTCATGCACTGCTGCGGGAGATACAAGCTTGGTACAAGCTATCTGGAGGGAAATTTTTGATATCTAGCAAAACTGCATCTACTTTTTTGCTCCAGCAATCCCACTAAACATACACCTCCAATAATACCAAAGGTTATTCTTTGCTGTATTGTCTACAATAACAAGATATTGGAAATAGCAAAGATGTCTATCCATAGATGGATGGATTCAAGAGGTATTTATCCATTTGTGATACTAGCCCCTTTTCTGTGCTACATGCAGTGATGCAATAGATTACAGGATATCCATCATCGAGTACTACTCAGCCATAAAAAAGTAAGATCTTTATGAACTAATTAGCAGTGCTTTCTAGGACATACTCTTAAGTATGTTTAGGGCAAAATCCCAAAGAGCATCATCTATATTTGCTTTCATGTTTCATCTTAGAAAGAAGGGTATATATAAAAAAGATACAAATATCCAATCACTTGTATAAAAGAAGTAGTTCATTCTGCTATCACACAACATAGGTATCCCTGAAATCTCCACACTGTGCAAAACTACACAATAAAGATCAAATTTGGCATTAGGGGCGCAACATTCACCAATCTTCCATCACACATGCACATGCACATGCACACATACATGCACAATGATGGCAACTTAATAAAACAGTGGCGCCGTTGTGCACATGTTAAATGGTTAAAAAATACATAAATCATGCAATAAATCTGTCACTTTACCTAGAGAAAGGTCTGAAGTTTACTTGTAGAGTGCAGGAGGGGCTGTGAGCTACTGTGAAGGACTGGAAGGTCTGCAGTCTGGAGGAGGCCATAACAGCCGCAGGTGGGGGGGGCAGTTCCTAACCATGGGGCGAGCTGAGAAAGCTAGGAGGTGTTTGTGTCATGGGAGTTCTGCACAGTGCAGGCCAGGTGGGTGCAGTCTCTGCTCTTGCCTAGTTTCTCACTTGCATGAAATAGAGGATAAGCAAACTTGAAATTCACATGAAGCTCGAATTTTTCTCTAAAGTATTAGTCATGCTGGAGCAAGTAAGCTTTTTCGAAACAAACACTCCAACAAAACTGACTGTCCAGGAAGCATAAACCAGAAGTTAACAAGTTAGTTTACAGGCAGGGGGTGGGTGGAATAAGATGGAAAAAATGGGGGATGGGAAGGAGGTGGTAGGGTTCAGAGGGAGTGACACTTCACTGGGCATATTTATTGTTTTGCTGGAACTCTTAGAACCAAGCTAATGTTTTTCATACAGCCCAATAAATAAATAACTGGAAATGGAACAAACAGTAATAAATAAACCTAACTCTATCACAAATGAACAGCATGAGCATTCTGGAGGAGGTAAAGAAAAAAAGAGCTCATCTAAGTAACTTTGGAAAGTCTTTTTCTTCTTTTCTGTTTTGAGCACAAGTATGTATTGATGGCTGACGAATACAGCTTTATGTACAACAAGGGCACCACGGTGGATGAAGTCAGTTTGCTATGCCCCCAGAAGGAGATGAACCCCGGACTTAGAACGTGAAATATACAAGTCGAAGAGCCTCTGAGATGCCGAAGAGATAGATGAGTAGCAGCCAGTCCCCCTTGGCACAGGTCTGCATTCCACCACCCCATCCCAAAGCCAGGATGATGCAGAATTCCTCATTCATTTATTTGTGAGCCATCCAGGCTGGCCACTCCGCCGCCCCTACTTCTTTCCCATCCCTTTGCAGGGGGCTCATTCGCTGTTCCCCTCTTAGAGTCGTGTGCACATCGTCCTTCCCAAGCAAATGAACGAGATGAGGGAGGAGTCAGAGAAGTCAGCCCCAAGCAAGTAAACGAACAAGCAGACATAGATGTTAGAATGGCAAGTCTGGTCCAGTGAGGTCTTACACGAAGCTGACTTGGGCAGAGAAGCTGCTCTGGCTCACCCCAAAAATCTATACTGCCACCTCAGGTAATGCCACTGCTACCAAACCCCACATTTCTGGGGAATGAGCAGTGGCCTGCACAAGGTAGGAAGCCCACATACCAGGCACCTAATGCAACCATCCATGGGATGCTTTGAGCTTGTACTGGCTGCTGGCTGTGGGTTCCAGCATAGCCATATGTCAAGCACATAAGCGTGCAGGATGCTAAGGATGCCCTCTAGTTCTCTTGGACAGGACACGTTAGGCATGTCCCTAACACTCTTCTTCCTACCTGGAAATGTGGAGTGGAAAACACTCCAGGAGATGCAATTCCGAGGCGTCAGCCATGCAGCGGGGTGGGGGTATGGGAGGCATTTCAGGTGCCCATCTTCCATGGGCAGAAGGCCCGGGAGACTCCCCAGGCAGGCCATCAGAGCGGTCGTCCTGGTGGTGACGGTGCCCCCAAGGAGCAGACCTGCAGGGCTCACAGGCTGGTTTCTGCACAACGGACACTGCGTTGAGCAGAGTGGCCAGATAGCGCTGTGCGTGGAGTCAGGGCCAGAGGCCAAGTGACCTGGGCACTACACCCCAAGACTTGGCTTCTCACCTTCTGCCTTTTAAGAAGAACATCTCCATCCAGCAGCCTGTAGATGACAGAGCAGGTCACCAAGAAATGGCACCATTCTCCTGAGAGACATGCTGGCTGCTCCAAATCTCCTGGGGGACACAGTCCCGGAAGCTCATTTCAGAGCAAAGGAACCGGAAAAACTACCAGAACATGGACCTTCTCACGTGTGAAATATATTTAACAAGCATAGCTTGGGGTGCCAGGTGGAACAGAGGGGGCTCTGTCTTCTGAGTGCGGCTTAGAAGCAGCAAGACTGGTAGTATGGAGCACACCTAGCTCAGATCTTATTTCTAAGAACCATTCTCTAAGAAAAGAAACCAGGTTCCTTGAAGAAATTATTTGTTCTAGGGCAAAATGAAAGGTACACCTGGAATATCTTCACACGCCAGGAAACAGGAAAATGCTAAAGAATCACGCAGGACTTGTCAAAAGGACTTGTCAAGTTGGCACAGGAGCCAACTTGCAGAAACTGCTGATGACCAAATCTGGGACACTGTGAACAATAAAATAAATAGTGATAGAAATGGATTATAATCCAAAGAATAAAGTAAATATCCATCAGTTCATAATGATACAAATAAAGTGGGATAAGGGGGTAGCTCTTCCTGACAGAAGAATTCTAAGCAGTAAGTGTAGAAATATTGATGGAAATTTAAAAAGTCACCATTGGCTAAATACAACAGTAAGAATTTTGGCAGGCAATAATCATTAATGTATGCTAAAATGAATTGCACGAAATTATGCTGAGAAATAGGATGTTTGCGTATTTTCAGTTTCTTCCCACAAGGTATTTGTTGATTACAAAAACAAAAATAATGACTTCAGCAGCTGAAACCGGCAGATGCCATCTTAACCTGGAGCACCCCTGTACTCAGGCCTCCTGCTCTGATGTGCTGAGATGACACTTCCGTGGGATTTTTGCCAAAAATGTGTAACCTCGATCTAATCACAGAAAACATCAGACCCAAACCCCAATTGATGGGTAGTCTAGAGAATACCTCGTCAGGACTCTTCAAAAGTGTTGAGGTCATGAAAAACAGAGGTTGGAGGATTAGCGCAAACTGAAAGCAACTAAGGGGAGTTGATAACTAAGTGAACAGTGGGGCTCTGGATTGCATCCTCGACCAGAAACCAGATATTAGTGGGGAAATTGGCAAAATCTAAATACGGTTCATAGATAAGTTAACAGAATTTATCGATGTGAGTTTCCTGGTTTTATTTTTTAATTTTTTAATTTTTTTAAAGATTTATTTATTATTTATTTATACAAGTACCGGGGTACAGGCCAGATGCGCGGGAGAGTGAGAGGATTCACCAGAGACAGAGCGGGGAACAGAACAGGAAGACTGATGAAATACACTGCTGAGGGGAGCAGCGGGCATGACAGGAGAGGTCTGCCGCATCAGTTTCCTGGTTTTAATAAATGTACTATGGCTATACATGATGCTAACATTAGGGAAACACTGGGTAAAGAGTATCTGGGGCTCTGCACTGTTTTTTCAACTTCTCTGTAAGTATATTATTTCAAAATAGAAAGGTAAAAACATATAAACACATTTACATTTAACCATGGGTATTTTAATGCCTGGACCGGGGCCTATACCCAGTGCCTGTCAAGGAAGGTTAAGTTCAACCAGGAGATGCTTGGTTGAGAATTTCTTTACTTTAAATGACAAAATCTAGAAGACCAGAGAATCTGATCTAAGATGGTGAGAAGTCGCCATGGTATTTGACACTTTGGCTCCCAGCACACTTTCATGGCCTAGATTCCCAGTGCAGAGTGAGAAGTTGATTGGTCATAGCAGTTCACCCTCACCCTCTGCTGGAGTGGAATGGCCAGCTCATCTGTTCTGGCCTATCAGGTCCCTTGGATCAGGCCCAGATCTGCAATTCCTGGAATATTCACCTGCTCTTTCCACCTGCGAGCCCAAAGCAGGCATTCCCAAGCATTCACAACACTATCCCACATCGTACACACAGCCACTGCCGATCCAAGTTGCCACTCGAATGGAAACATCGCCTGTTGTTGCACTCAGTCTGAAGACAGGTCCATGGTGGCCCTGGAAGGCTAAGTCCCTGCTTACATGCTGAGGTCTGGACAGATAGGCAAGGAAGTCACCGTTTCCAGCAAGTGCCCCCATCTAGGGACAGAATGGTGAATGGACTCTGTGGTCTTGGATGAAGATGCTTGACGTGAGCTGCTGCCCTGGGGCAAAGTTCCTGAGGAGCACTGAGGCCTAAATCCTTATCATCAAGATCGTCAGTTAACTAATTCCAACATATTGTGCTCACAGTTATATTCTTTGCCAGACTTGATAAAATTAACCAGGAAAGAATATCAGGGATTCTTTGTCATTCATGAGCTTGATAATGGTTTTCCGGCTTATCACACTGTGGCATCCAGGGATTTTAAAACAAAGACTGTCAAATTGTACTTTTCTTCTTAGCCAGGAAGTGCATTTGAAGGACAGAGGTCTTTCCAACAACCTTTTTGAGAAGTAAATGGAGGAAACTGACTCACCCTCAGACCTCCTTTGTCATAGTCCAGAGCTATAAACAATGCGTGTTTACTCTTGCATTTTCTATCAGGAAGAAAAAAAATCAGTCTTAGGGGAAAACGGCTTCTGAGAAAAGCTAAACGAGCTTACAGAAGAATTAGGAGACTGAGAAAGGAGTTCTGAGTCAGGAGAGAGGATTAAAGACTAGCGCTGACAGGAAGGGTATTTCAATACTGTTTAACCTGCTGGGGTGAGCAGTGCCTGTTCTCACTGCCTCTCGTCCGCCCCCGCTTTTCTCTTATCCAGCCTCTGCTCTCCTTCCCTTTCTTCATGGGGCTACCTCAGAGATTTCCTTTTTTCTTTTTTAACGGTACTGTATGTATTTGTATTTTTATTGCAGTAGCAGAGCATTATAATAGTACATAAGTTTCAGGCATGCATTGCTGAGAATCAACATGTGTAACTACTCCATTAAGTTCATCGCTAAAAGGCCAAATCTATTCTCATACGACTGGCCCGCTTTCCTGCCCTCCCTGCCCCTCCCTCCCTTCTCTTCTGGTGACCACTAATTGGTCTCACAGTCCAAAAGAATATTTTTGTTTTATTCAGTTCAGCAGCTTGTTTACTTTCTCCATATACCACATAGGACTGAAATCCTACAGTGTCTTTCTTTGAGTTATTTCACTTAGCATGATCCCTGCTGCGTCCATCCGTGTTGTTGCAAATGGCAGGATTTCATCTTTTTGTATAGCTGGATAGCATTTGAGATTTTTGATTTTCAATTGGTATGCAGAAGTGGAACTCACAAACCCTGACCAAGTGTTTCCTTTTCTGTAAACGAATTTCACATGCCACAGTGCCCAGACGGGTCTTATTTCACTTTTATAAAGTATCTTCATCGTTTTGCAAGCTCTGTCAGTTATTCCATTGTTTCACGTCCTGTCTCAAAACAGTTTCCCTCTTGTCTCCAAATTAAATGTCTCTTGCTTTAGCCTAGGTGTTTCCCTAATCTCATCTAGCTTGCTCCTTTAAACCAATTAAGAAAAACTCAAACCTTGATATGAGAAGCTTTGACATACAAATTCTTGCCCAATCCTAAACCTTCCATTACCAGTACAGTCTGGTCCTGACTTAGCTTTCTGGATAGATTTCCCACCTAGTCTTTGCACAGACCCTAGACCTCAGCCAAAGCAAACCACGCTTGCTTTCTGGAAAACACCCTGTGCTCCCGAAACATAATCTGCACTCGGAATGCCCTCTCTCCCATGTGGCCTCTCGTTTATTGCTTCATTTTTAAAAGAACGGAGCACCTACTATTAGTATTAGTTGGACTCGGAGGACACCAAAGCAAGTGTGACATGACAGGAAGGGTCCGTGGCTAGGACAGGAAATGATGTGGGCGGGAATCTCATCCCTGATTGGAGCGTGGCGTTGAGTGGGTGGGCGCTAGAATTACACTTCCCGGAAAGGTAGAATTTGAGAACGCCAGGCACGTGGTAGAATTTGAATGTGAATGCTGGGAGGCAAAGAGTTACACTGTGAGGAAACCACAGTGCAGCACACAGAGGCGGGAGGAAATGGAACGCTTACAGATGCATCGAACTACTTTTGTTTGCCTCAGTGTCTCAATAGGCCAGATCTTGAAGGATCTTGAATGTCAGACAAAAAAAAATCTCAATTTTTTTTCCATAGCCTCGGGAAATTACTGAAGGGTTTTGAGCTTGGAGATAACATCATCGGAAGACACTGGCCAGTGCATGTCTAGGATTCATTCCCTCTATTTCTAGAGGCTCCCTCTTGGATAGCGGAGCTGGGCTAGAGGACTCTGACATTAGTTTCAAATACAAGGTTGCAGGAGTAGTGGTGCCCATCACACTGCTTCTGGTCTTGGCAGGAGCCAGGTGGGTCTTGGCGCTGGTTGTTGCAAGTGTGGAGCTTTAATGGTAGCTGCTGTCCTGATACAGCATCTTTCTTGGAGCAAATGAGCACAGCACTTGGCATGTAGGATGATACAGCTATTGAGGCCCCTTTAATACTTTTTCCCTCCACATCCATTTTGAAGGGTCATGGGAAACAGTTTGCTTTTGAGACTATGTCAGCTCCCCTGCTCTGCCACAGCGGGGGGGGAGCACTGTCATCTCCCCACCCCTCAGACCAGCATGCTGGTTCATATTTTCCTGGTTGGACGAGGACCCGAAGTAGCAAATATTTAGATGCCTCAGACACAGCAAGCCGAGGGGGGATGTCTGTACCACGTGCTTTACTAGGAAGCTCCAGACAGGAAAACCGAGACCATAGCAGTTACTTCAGCAGATAGAAATCAATATATGGAAGTTAGGGTGAGACCAACAAGGCAAAAGGGGAAGTGAGGTGACGCAGAGACTGGGCTGTGGAAAGCAGCTAGCCCTCTAGGACAGAGCCTGCCAGGGAGCGCCCAGTGAAGAAGACAGGTCGACAGCGTCCCAGCATCACAGGGTAGGTTTGGTGCTGAATAGGTTTGGCGCCGGGAGGCAGTAGCATAATAGCTAATGAACGCATGAGCCAATGAGCCCAGCTTAGTTGAAATATGGTGAGAAATAAAAAGTAAAAATTCCTTGCTGCCTATTTTAGTTTTGAATTCTTTCTTATTTAACTCCTCGCCTGACTGGGACAGTCAAGAAAACCACTAGTCTGTACACATCACCACAGAATAGCCTCATAATGCTGTTCTCTTGCATGCCTGAGACACTTTCAGTGTGCAGGGTGTAAGCAGACAGTGGAATGCTGGTCACAGCCAAGGGGAGCGAATTACCCACACACGCAGCCTGGGTGGCAAAGGCACTCTGCTCAATGAAAGAAGCCCATCCCCAAAGGGATGGTTCCCTTTATAGGACATTTTCAGAAAGACAAAATGATAGAGTTGGAGAACAGATGTGTGGTTTCCAGGGCCCAGGCCTGGGGGGGCAGCGTGAGGAACTTTGGGGGTGATGGAAATGTTCTGAACCTTGATTGTGGTAGGGTTGGAGTCTGTGCATGCGAGAACATTCACAGAGCTGTCCCCAAAATGAAGAGTCCAAAACAAAAAAAGGGAACAAAGGAGAGGCAGGCTGCATGGCCTATGTGTACAGAGGTCTTTTTCTCCTTTTAAATTTGCTGTGGGAAGGTCAAGTATGATGTTACATAGTTTTTGCCACATCTGGCCTGAGTTATGAGTGAGGAGCGTCACTTGGGGTGAGAATGACGTGCACCTAGTGCCTCTGAGTCCCCAGCCCAGGACAAGGCAGGATGGTGCTGGGGAGGGAGGCATTCACCCAACTGGGGGCTGCTCCGACTCCCCCAGCCAGCTCCTTGGACTTGGATGAGAGTATTTGTGCTCTCCACAGTAGTTCAAAGCCGACTTCTTCCCAGCGCTTCAAAGCCCATTCATGCCATTGATTTGGTGCTAGCAACCTCTGAGGACTGAGAGCTGAGTGGTCCTTGGCAGTGGCCCGGCTCATTGGCAAAGCTGGCGATGGGATGAATGAGATTCTCGCTGGCACCGACATCACAGCGCTCAAGCCCGGTGGGCCTTGCTTTGTCTTCTTCCTGACCGTCTAGAGCAGCAGTAGGAAGTGTCCTCCCTCCCTCTTGTCCATTCATGTGGGGACTGCTTTGCACACACACCTCAGAAGGGAATTTTGTTGTGCACCGCACATTTCAACGGCTTCATTAATAGGATACGATTAAACAGAGTGTTCTTGAATTTCAAAATACATAAAACCATCTTGCATTCCATCATCCTAAGAATTTTCATCCGGTCCTAGCTGAGATCTTTAAAAGGAGATTCTTTGCCGGACACCCTCCCTTTCTCTCTCGGGGTGCAAGTTGCTCCATCGCCCCTGCCCAACAAGCTCTGCTCCCCAGGGACAGGACTCACCCCAGGACATCTCTCAGTCTATCAGCAGGAGGGACTGAGACATGAAGGAGCAGGAGCGTGTGCTCTTTGGCATCTGGCTTCTTTCACCCCACATGCTTTTCTGGGGTCAAGGCGGCATGGGTTTTCTTTATTGCTGCATGGTATTCCATTGCGTGACTACAGTGTTTCATAACGTGCTGATCCAGTCTGCTGTTGGTATATATTTGCATTGTTCCTTGTAGTGGGTTGTGGGCATTTTTTTTTTGGCTTTTATAAATAAAACTGCTATCAATATTTTTGTGCAGAACTTTTTGTGGGCATACTTTTCTTAAGCCCTGTGAACCTGAGAGGTAATTAAAGGGTCGACACACAGTTAAGTTTATTGGATACTGCAGTTTCCAAAGTGGCTATAGCAACTGATGAGAGTTCTAGTTTCTCCACATCTGTGCCCATTCTTGGTGATATTAATCTTTTAAATTTTAGCCCTGCTAGTATGTAGTAATATGTCATTGTGGTTTCCATTTGAATTTTCACTAGGAAATTCCATTAAGTGCCGTTGCACATGCCCAGGGGTCTTTGGTATGCTCTCTTTTGAGGAAGTGGTGGTGGCACCATCTGCCAGGGAAGAGGAGTAAAGGCACGATTTGGAAAAGCAGACTCATCAATGATAAGGCTGTTTTTCTCAGCCCTAAATACTTAAGCACTGTGGTGTTTCCAATAGATATTAATGTATAAAGTGGTTAGCAGATGAACCCAGGAGGCACCAGTTCCTCTCTTCTAGCTTACAACTATCTTCCAGAATTCTCCTTCAGAGGTATATTGCTCTGGGTGTACACTAGGAGTTCTCCGCGTGCTAATGTGAGTGCATCTGGGTTGTTTTTTTTTTTCCTGGCCTCCCTGGTGGCTGGGAGTGCAGTGTGAAGAGCTTGGGCCATCCGGGTGCTGCGTTCAGAGCCTTTGGGGAGGCATGAAGCCCTGGCTACCCCAAGACAGTGGTGACAAAGGCTAAACCCGAAATGGGAAGAAAGGCTTAGATCACAGACAGAATGGGATGTGCCAAAAACTCTTACTTCCTTTATCATCTTGTTCCTTTCCCATGGTTGTTTACATTGGTAAGGGCTGAAGCTAAGATAGAAGAAACAGGAAGTGCAGGATGAGTTTAAGATAATGTTATAAGACATATTTGGAAAATAAAAACACAGTGCCAGCCAGTGGGAGACTTTGGGACAGTCTTGAGGAAATAAAAGTGCTATGGAATTGTAGCAGCAAGAGTGATATGTGAAGGAGGCATTGCCAGACTCCTTTAAGCCTTCCAGAAGGATCATCGCACCTCATATTTATGTATAACACATGCATACTCTCCAGCAAAGAAAAATGTGAGGCAGACAAGGTCCCTTCCATCTCACAGACAGGCTATAATAGGAGCAGAAATGCAGGGACTGGGTCTAAGGACAAGTAAGTACCGTGGTGGAATGAGAGTAATATTCCAGATCGCGGGGAACCGGGTGTGGCTTGCAATGGACGTCTTTCCTCTAAGTTTTAATGCCTGTATTTGAATATACCAAGCCATCCATTCTCCAGTGAAGATTTCTCATGTTTTAGACAGGATGATAGTAATAAATCAGCTCTGAAAGTCGACTGCTATAAATGCCATGTGGTATTGGTTAGATCACAAGCCAAAGCCAATTTTTCAAAACATTTCCTGCTGGAATACCCACAACATTTTAACAGATGTCTTTTGGAAAGTTTTGCAGCAAAATAAGCCCCCATCAGCATATAAAATGAAACCTAAAAGAAGGTAAAATATGGAGTGGAAGGATTCTTTTTTTCTTTTGGCAGGAAGAGAAAAGTTGGGGGAAATCTTGAGATCTCTGCAGAAATGTTTGTTCATTGCCACAAAAGTGAAGAAATGAACTTTTGTCACACACACACCAGGGAAAGATTGGGGGTTGGAAAATATTCTTTCATTATTCACCAAATACGTTTCTTTGACTGATCTGCAGTCTAATGTCTGTTATTTCTTGTTCTGAACACTTGTCTTAAGTATCACCGTAGCTTTTGTTGAAGCTGTTTCATGGGAAGCTTTGGAAAAGATTCGGGGATAATTGATGGGGCCAGTAAGGCCAGAAATGGGACAAAAATCATCCAAGAAGCATCTTTGTTAGGGACAAGCTGGACATGATGGGCGGTGGCTGATTCCAAAATGGTGCCTCTCAGAATCAGTGACAGAAGGGCCAGAGGGGAGCCTGGAAAAGAAAAGAGAAATTTCTTCTTCTTTGTTGTTTTTTTTTTTTTTTTGGCATTTTCTCCAACATTTTATAATGGAAAGTTGAAAGAATTTTGCAGTGAACTACTCATGAGGGAGAAATTATTTATCTGACAATTTGTTTCCGCTGAGGCCGATTCTGACCCTCATCACACATGATCTTGAATGAATAACTGATTGGCCTAGTTCCCCATACACTTGTTCTGGGGGAGTGCTGTTCCTGCATGGAGCGGAAACTCTCAAAGCAGGAAGCCTGTGAGTCTGTCTCTAGCATCTGTTGTTTTGAATACTTCTGGCTCATACTGGCTCCTCTCCTCCTTGCTTTGTTACCTTTCACTTTATGCTGGATGTTGTACTGATTTAGCGGGGATTTTTGTTTGCTTCTGCCAGGCACGTGGAGCATTACTGAGGCAGTAGGAATACAGTTAAGAACAAGAAGGGGTTCCTGCCCTTGCAAGTCTTATTCTGAATAAGCAATAGTACTCATTTCGTTCCCACAAACTTGATCGGCAGGCGGCTTTGCCTGACTTTTTGCACCTGCACCTTTCAGGAGTAGCATGCTCTGCCATGCAGATATCCTGAGGTAGCAGCTCTCTTGCAGGTTTATTTCATAGATAATTTGAGGGAAAAAAATTCTATGACTGGATCATTGTATTCGCCATATAAAAATCTAATCAGAAATAATCACAACAATTTTGCTTCCTTTGACCAAACACCCCAGAAAGGGGATGCTTTAAAACACTACCCGAAGGCAGTTACTAATTCGTGGCCCATTTGAATATTATAAGACAGTCCACAGACCCATCTGCGGGGACCTGAACACAGGGCACCAGCCTTGCAAATCCCAGCTCAAGGGCACCCGCTTTAGCTAAACCCCCCGCCAAAAGTCGGAGTCACTTGACTGAGAAGGGACCTTCAGTGGCGCCCTCCCATGGAGACCTTGATTTACTGCGCTCTGGCCATCCTTAGCCACTTCCCAGAGTTAACTTACTGTCTCTCTAACGGAATGGAAAGTGTTTCCAAACAGAGGAGAAAGAAACACCACTCCTCAGCTCTCACTCCTGAAAAGCACAGGGGATTTCAAACTACCCAAATGAATATATTAATAGTCATACGTTGATGTGTTCTCTACCCTGCCATTTCCTGCGGTGTAATTATATAAAATATTCCACAAGCCACCACCACCAAGACCTTTGGTTTCTTGGAAAGAGGCACCTTTTCCATGTGGGTCGTGTTTCCAGGCTCCCTTTTCCCTGCCGCCCTGAGGTTTCTATTTTGCATGCCTTAATGTCTTACCAGAGAGCCAGGTTAGTGCCTGGAGCCAGCCACCTAGCCGCCGTCAAAATGGTCGCTTTCAGTGAGACGTCCACATCCATCCAAATCCTTTGTCTTAAATGAGACCTAGATCAAAACTAATTGCATTGTATCCTGGATTTCTTGGATTAAATTTTCTCTTATTCCTCAAGAAGCGTTGCGAAGCATTCGTTTCCTTTCTTTACAACGTGCTAGTTAATTGTGCTTTTGGTTTTTACCTGTACAGTCTGACCGAGGGTCGCTATTTTCACATTGGTGGAGTTAATTCAATGCAGTATCAGCCATGTCTGTTGCCAATGAAATGATGTATGTGTTTGTATGAATATGAAGAAGAAAAACTTACATGGGCCTAAAAAGATGGCATTTGTTTTGCTTAAAAATTAATGAGCAACCTCTTATTTATAAAATTAAAAATATCAGGAACAGGCTGGGTAGGTGTTCCCTCCAAATTATAACTAAGAAAACTGCACTGTCAGGGTTGTTAGTAATAAAACTGGAATGGGCATGATATGAATTCAGGAAAGTTTACTTCAAAACCTGAAAAAAAATTTAATGAGCAACTCTGTTAGTTAAAACTTAGAAACTTAGAGAAGAATTAGATCTTGAACCCCCCCCCCCATGCACGTCTACCATAAATTTAAGAATACCTCCCATGGTGGCGCAGCGGTTGAGCGCTGGGTTGCAAAGCTGCCCGCGGCATCTGCAGTGCCTGTTCGATCCCCGGCTGCCAGGCGAGGGTCCCACATGGCGCGCAGACCTCTCCTGCTGCCCACTGCTCCCCTGAGCAGTGTACTTCGGACCTTCTGCTTGTTCTGCTCCCTGCTCTGGCTCTGGTGAATTCTCTCACCTCCCGCGTTTCTGACTGTACCCAGTGCTTGTATAAATAAATGTCAATCTTAAAAAAAAAAAAAATTTTATAAAAAAAAAAAAAAAAAAAGAATAACTAGGCCCAGCGTAGGTTGATACTGAGCCTCTGTTGGAATCGAGTGTTGCTTGTGGTTTCTTCTGTTTGCACAAAGATGCAAGTACCTTTAGATTTTCCATGTCTGCTTCCTCCTGAGGCCATATGAACCACCCTTTGAGCACCAAGGGTCCCATTGCAGTGGTGGTGTCATCCAAGGGCACAAGAAATTGGTTGAGCTATTTAACACTGGGGGAGGCATTTTGCCAGTGCCACAGAAGACTGAAAAAAAGGGAAAATTTAAATAGGGTTCCTGACCTCTAGGAATTCGTCTCGAATAGATAAAAAAGATGCATCCGAGGATCATTCACATTACATTAAAGCAATGCGCTGTGGAAAGTGCTAGAACAGAGCCCCATTTGATTCCAATGCTGATGTGGTCTAAAAGAGTTTCAGTATCTGTCTTGGTAGAGAAGACAAGGGATTCTAGTTACCAGATTATATTCCACGTAGGGCTGGCGACATAATTTGTGGGGCCCAGTGCAAAATGAAAATGCAGGGCCCCTTATTGAAAAAAAAAGAATTTCACAACAGCGACAGCATTAAATCAAGCACAGAGTCCTGAGCACGGGCCCCTTGTGACTATGGAGGTCACGTGGCCATGAAGCTGACCCTCTCTTCAAATACACTCTGTGAATATGTGAAAGAGGCAAATTTCAAGCAGTCCAGAGGAGGGAGTTTTGCACAGGAAGTTTTCTTCCTTCAAGAAAGTCCTTCCTTTCTTACTTCAAGTAAGTTCACAGGAAACTAAAATCACTCTAAGGCAAACTAGCAAATGGGATGTAAAAGATAAAAAAGTTAAGATTAGCAGAGACAATTTCACAACTACAAGGTAAGTGTAATAATAGTAGCAACTGAGATAGTATGCATAGAGCTTATTAAGTTCCAGGATTCTTCTAAGTCTGTTATCTATATTTACTCATTTAATCCTCAAAACAGCCCTGGAGGCTAGATCCTATTATTTCCCCTATCTCTGGGCTGAGCTTAGAGGTTGAGAAATTGCCCTGGTCTCTAGCAAATACATGGCAGAGCCAGAATTTGAACCCTTTAGTTCCAAAGTCTGTGCTCTCAACCACTGTTGATACTGCCTCTCCTGAAATAAAGATGCATTGGGGAGGCAGGGAGGGAGGGAGGGGGTAGGCAGGGAGGGAGGGAGGGAGGGAGGGGGAGGCAGGAAGGGGGGAGTTGTCGCAGTAGATTCATTCTCTAATACCACAGCCTTGGCTGGACGAAGCAGGGCATATTATGTGTTGTGTGCATGTTTTTACTTTTTTCTTTTTTTTTCTGCATTTCATGTTCATAGTTTAACAGCACGCGTTCGCCCTCCCCCACTGAGTGTTGCCACATGACCCCATGGAGTAGAAAGGTACTGGTCCCGAAACGTGCCATCACAGCCCTGCCCCACTCTCTCCAGACACTTTAACTTTCTTCTCTCTTCTAATTTTATGGCCAACTCTGATGCTTCTCACTAACTGGTTTTCTTTTCCACCCATTTAAAGCGCGGTGTTTTCCGATCTTGAATGAAGTAAAAGTCATTTACACAGCCGTACCCCTGGCTTTCCCCCCTCAAGTTGCAATGAAGGCTGTGCTTGAGACACCCTCCTGGACTTTGTAGTTCGGAGGAAAGAAATTCCAACTTGCCCTGTATTTCTCAGAACCCTAAAGCTTCAGCTTCTCAAATCAAAACAGGGAACGGGACAAAAGGATTCTCTGGCCGGTTGTCCCAGTCGCCACCAAATAAAAAGTGCTGTTGGCTGCTGCTTGGTCTGCAGTCAGGTCACTGGTCTGGCTTTGTGTCCAGCTGCATTGTTATTCAAGGAAAGGATCGCCTACAAAATGTGGCCCTGGTGGTGGGGTTGCTCTCCAGCTCTTGCTCCCTCTCCCTCTCTTTCTGTCTCTTTTGCATGAACCAACTTTTTTTTCCTTTTTGGAAGTTACCTAGGAAACAAAGTCTTTTGTGCTCCAACTTTATTTGAGCTACTCGCTTCACTGGGAAACTGCACAAAAGCTGAAGAGAGAGAAGGTTGCAATGTTTTACTAAAATGTTCATAGTGAACACGTTTTTTTCCAAGGGGGGAATCATATTCTGTTGGGTGTGTTGGGGGGCTTTGCAGATACCGCTGACAAGGTAAGCAAATGCTGGGGGTTACTTTAAATTAGTACTTTAAATAAGGCTCTGGAATCTTCTCTTTAAGGGGACTTGAACACAGTTCATTTGACAATATGTGAAATCTTCCGAGTCAGCAGGGCATAATGCTTCCAAATGTGAGGATGAGAATTTCTTTAAAATGATTCTGATTTTAGAACAGAATGTTATTAAAATTGAACTGGAGTAAGAGGAAAATATTTATTTCACACCCATCTTTCTCCAAATTGTGTGAAGAAATAAAACTAGGGTCTATGGGGAAAACTGGGTCTTTTAATCATCTGCTTTAGAGACCCAACCCTGAAATCAGGATCGAGATGAAGTCTTTTTAATAATCTGGCCTAGGAGCTCAACACTGAACTAAAAGTTAGATAATATAAATATCTATTGAAGGTTTGAATGGAGAATTTTCAAATGTCATATATAAGTGAAGGCCTCTAACTACACAGTTGGAAGGGAAACCTCACACTGTGAAGCTGAAAAAATTAAAGTAGGACTGTTTTACTGTCCTGAATTTGAAAAAGAGACCCCCCCCCTTAGATGGCGCCCCCACTGTAGCCCCAAGAACCGCATTTATATTTTCCTCTGTGGTTGGTGGGGGGAGATTCCTAGTCATCATTTGGCTTTTCCATGTGTACTGGGTGTTGATGAAATTGTGGCTTTAAAAATGTAATTCGCTAGCCCTGCAGTTCTGCAGTAAAAGTGACTCCTTGTGTTTGAATCCTGCCTGTCAGGTTAGGTTGGCTTGCCCTTCAGGTGATATGTTCTGGAATGTCTCCTGACTCCAGGTTTTCTGAATCTTTTCATGGGCATCTAAATCATCATCTCCCCTTGACCCTAGTCAACCTGAGCTCTCTAGACTCAGCAGGAATTTGTGGCAAGATAGATGTCCAGAAAGCAGCTCTGCCTCTCACTGGGTTAAAGGCTCATTTTTCTTCAGTTTTAAGTTTGAGGATTTCTGGCTCTCTGTCTCTCCTTTTAATTCCATTTGACCTGAAAAGCATGTTTATTTAACCCCCTTTTCCCTTTTCTGTTGCTTAACTATTGAAATAACTTTTAATTAGTTGTGCTTCCTATTTCTAGGAATTCTCCTTTCACCTAAAAGCTTATTTCTGACCTCATTTTTCTTAACTAAACATGAGTCAGTTAATTAAACTGCGATGCTCAGATCTCGATGGCTGAGTCTGAATGTGCTTCCTTTACAGTCCCATCCCCCGGAGGACGAAGATACGGATGTCACATTAGGGCAGAGGCCGAAAAACCCGGTACACAATATCCCCTCGACACTGGACAAGCAGACCAACTGGAACAAAGCGTTACCTCTGCCCACACCGGAGGAGAAGATGAAGCAAGATGCCCAAGTGATTTCTTCTTGCATTATCCCCATCAACGTGACTGGTACCATTCAGTTCTGTTCTTAGGGGTGGTCGGGTCAGCATATTCTGTGTAGTAAATATGTTCAAAGCCTGTGTTGCTGGGTGTCCCAGTTTCATTCTGTTTTGTAAACAGGTCATACCTTTTTCCATCAGAATACAATTCAGAGGATGTTCAATCTGCTTGTGTGAGGTTTTGAACATCAGAACATCAATTTGCATATGTGCTGCTAGGCTGCTTGTTATGTAAATGATGGACAGTTTCTTTTTTTTTTTTTTTTAAAAAGTCACCAAATAGTAATTTGGCCTTAGCTAACTGAAATAATGGAGAAAGCGGCAGTGATTAATCATAGGATGATGAGGCGTAGCACTGCCAGGAAGAAAACAAACCTCAGGTTTCTCAAACTGCAGGTAATGAACCTGTAGGTCAACTATAAAATTTGTCTTTATGTGTTCTTTGAGGAAGGCAGACTTGATTGAAAGATTATTTAAGCTTCTGCATTGATGCAGTATGTGGTTGCATACACGAAGGCTGAGTTTACTCTAAACCAGACAGATGGACCCCACTCGGCTTTCCTCCTCCTGTGTGTTGAGAGGCTAGGTCACGTGTAAAGTCTGTCGGACTTTTCTTCAGAAGTTTATAGGTAGCAATTATAAATTCCCTAATTGGATCTGATATTCTTAGTGGTAAGTAAAATAATGAAAAATAGTCTAACGTTCAAAGGTGGAGGTTAAATGATTTATCCACTGGGCTTTCTTTAAACATCTCTCATAGTTATATTTTAACTACTATTTTTGTATATCAAAAATTTCAAAAAGGCCATCTCATGACTGATTTGCACCCTGGCGCCATGTGGCAGATTGCATGTTGCTCAGGATGCGTGGGAGACACGGCTATTATGAACCCCACTCTGATTTCTCTTGCCTAAAGTGGGAAGCAAATGTTGGGACATTTGCATCTGGGACAGATATTATTTCCTTCCTGAAAACAAAAAAAAAAAAAAATAAAGAAGAAGAAGAAGAAGGAGCTGTAGTTGATTGGCTGGTGGTGGGAGTAAAGGTTCCTGATGACCTATTGAACTTGTAGGTAAATTATTCTAAGGAAGTGTACTTATCTGATCTCCGTAATCTAAATGGGATGAATTAGGAGATCATTTTGGCACCCCCTTAAACTAACTTTCAGTTCTGGGAACATCTGATTGTTAGCAGCACCAGCTTTCTTCATGGCACTGTAAGTAAAATCTTGTTTTCCAATTTGGTTTTTTGATTATGGGTCTCACGGTTAAGGGAAAGAGGAAGGTCTTTCCTCTGCTTTCATGCAGGCAATCTCAAACGAACACGCAGGTTCTATGTGGATTCACAAGCTTTAATGAGAAAGTTGTGAGTCATGTAACACAAAATGCGTGTGCCTGTGTGCCATGTGTTGTATGCTTATTGCGATTAGAATGAAGGATTTTAATTTTGGTTGGAACTGAGAATGGAAAATTCCATTGGCACGGTTTTCCCGATAATATAATTATTCATCATATCTCACACAGACTTTTCAAAGTGAATTCTAGAGACTGTTGTTACTGGGATGCTAAGCAGACCTCAAACTGCTTCATTGTTTAGCTGAGCCAAGGCCTGACATGCCATCCTGCGCCTTGTTTAACAATCTGGATAAAGCATGAGGTGAACCGACTCCAAAGCACTTGTGGTATCGGGCTTTCTGTGCACGGCTCACTCTGAAAAACCCACGGTGTGTGCTGGAGCCGGACTGGCGTTTGAGTTCCTCCCCTCCGCCCGCCCGCAGGCTCTAGTTTGATAGGACAGCATGTTGTGTCAAAAAGGTGACTGTGGAGAGAGCAACTAACAAACATGACGATTCACCCTGTATTTATTAAAGCAAACAGACACACCTTGCACAGACTGGGAACTCCAGCATTATTAGCAGTTGGAACAGACGGTAGATCCGTGGAAGTGTGGAAGCGAGGAAGGCCTTGTACTTTTATTTTATAATGAGAAGACACCACTAAACTGAAAAGCATCCAATTTAGTCAGTAGGAGAAAGTAAACAAAGTTACATGGTGATTAAAAAAAATCTTTAGGCTGTTGTTTCCTCACAGCAAGTGTGTGTGTGTGTGTGTGTGTGTGTGTATCTAGGGTTTGGGCATAGTGGGTGGAAGGGAAAGAACCCTCGCAAAGAGGCTTTTAATGCAGAAATGGGTCAGGATGTGTTAGCTGAACTAATTCAGGTTAACATCTTGGCTACGAAGCGACTACGCAATGACACCAGCTTCGGGAAACCCAGAAATAGACCAGTAAATAATGGCAACTGAAGGTTGCAAGTCCTTACGGAGCCATTTCTGTGGGCGATGCTTTGGTGTTATTTTCTCTCCTCTTTCTTTTGCTTTTCCTTCTTTACCGGCTACTTTTGGCAGTGCATGCTGCTGCGGGGAACTGCCCGGAGACGCGAAGGGTAAAGTGCTGCAGCCTGGTTTAAATAAGGGCTGAAGACAGGCTCCCTTATGTTTGTCCACAGGCTTAGTCCAAACTCTTCCTTTACATTTAGTCATAAATATCACTGTGTTCCACGCAAATCAAATTTGTTTGCCATTTCTAAAGGCTAATGAGACCTGTTTGTGGGTTGCAGGAGTTGGTTTTGACAGAGAGGCGAGTATACGCTGCTCTCTCGTTCATTCACAATCTGTACTACAGCGGAGACGAAAACTGAGGAGGAGGAAGACCATCTCGGGTATCCCCAGAAGAGTCCAACAAGAAATAGGTGTGGTATAAAAATACTAATGGTTAACATTCTGTTGGGGTGCAGATTTAACCAGCTTTCTTAAGAGGTCAGCACTGAGACGCGGAGAGGTTTTGACATGGTGTGTACTCGTGTCGTGTCCAGCAAAGCAGGTGGTCTTGCTTTTTAAATTTCTGCTCTGGACTGTGAAGGTTTGACGTCACAGATTTAGGCATCTACATTCGGGTCTTCTGGCTGACGTGTAATATTTTGCTAATTATTAAAAGTTTTAGTCACGTGGACATTATGAATAAAAAAGTAACAAGAGCCAATGAAAGATGCTTTTAGCAAAGTACATCTTTGTTTGAAATCTCCTTATTCAAGCATATTCAGTTATACCTTGAATATTGATAAGGTGATACCCTTGGTGACATTTGTAAAATTTTTGCTGTTCAGTGTGTTTAGGGTATCTCTTCTTATGTTATTAGTATTATCATAATCATTATCGTTATTATAGCATCTCTTCAAAACAAGAGTTTTATTTCTTATAATGAATTCTATGACTTTTATCATTATGTTTATAGTGCAAGATAATAATGAATAGTGGTCAAGAATATAAAATGTACATTAGTTAAAAAAATAGTAATCCCTTATTGGAGCAAAGTAATTTGATAGTAAAGAGAGTGAAATCTCTTTGTACACTTGCATACATACGCATTACATGGAGAGAGAGAGAGAGAGAGAGAGAGAGAGAGAGAGAGAGAGAGGGCGTCCCCCAAAACCTTTTGACTTTTTCCGAAGAAGGTCTGGTAGTCTGCTGATGTAAAAACATCTCACTCTGCTTTCCACGTGCCCTAGATTCTGATGAATCGCCAGTGGCCAGGGAGAGGAACGTGATCGTGCACACGAATCCAGACCCTTCCAACACTGTCAATAGGAGGTCTGGGACCAGGGACTCCGAGTGCCAAACGGAAGACATTCTGATTGCTGCCCCGTCCAGAAGGAGAATCAGAGCTCAGCGGGGTCAAAGCATCGCCGCTTCCCTTTCGCATTCAGCTGGGAACATTTCCGCGCTGGCAGACAAAGGCGACACCATGTTTACTGCTGCCGTGAGCAGCCGCACGAGATCTCGGAGCCTTCCTCGGGAGGGCAACAGAGGTGGGGACGCTGAACCCCAAGTCGGTGCTAAACCCTCAGCATATGAAGAGGGGGAGCCTTTCGGGGGTGACCGAGAAAGAACCTCTAATGAGTGCAGTGAGGCCCCAAGCAGCCCGAGCGCGCAGGAGCATCAGTCCGCCATGGGCCTGGCCTGCTCCCAGCATCTGCACAGCCCCCAGCACAAGCTGAGTGAGAGAGGGCGGTCCCGGCTGTCCCGGATGACTGCTGACTCTGGCAGCTGCGACATCTCCTCCAACTCCGACACCTTTGGGAGCCCCATCCACTGCATCTCCACGGCTGGCGTCCTCCTCAGCAGCCACATGGACCAGAAGGACGACCACCAGTCATCCAGCGGCAACTGGAGTGGCAGCAGCTCCACGTGCCCGTCGCAGACCTCAGAGACCATTCCTCCCGCAGCTTCTCCTCCCCTCACGGGCTCTTCGCACTGTGACTCGGAGTTGTCCCTGAACACGGCCCCTCACGCAAACGAGGACGCCAGCGTCTTCGTGACAGAGCAGTACAGTGAGCACCTGGATAAAGCGAGAGGCCACCGGGCCAACTCCTTCACCTCCACTGTGGCCGACCTGCTGGACGATGCTAACAACAGCAACACCAGCGACAGCGAGTGGAATTATCTGCACCACCATCACGATGCCTCCTGCCGCCAGGATTTCAGTCCTGAGCGCCCCAAGGCCGACAGCCTGGGCTGCCCCAGCTTCACGAGCATGGCCACTTATGACAGCTTTCTGGAGAAGTCTCCGTCAGACAAAGCGGACACTAGCTCTCACTTTTCGGTGGACACGGAAGGATACTACACCTCCATGCACTTTGACTGTGGTCTCAAGGGCAGCAAGAGTTATGTCTGCCACTACGCAGCCCTGAGCCCAGAGAATGGCCAGGGGGTAGGGGTTCCTCCTCCTCTTCCAGACTGTACCTGGCAGGACTACTTAGACCACCGGAGGCAGGGGAGACCAAGCATTTCTTTCAGGAGACCAAAGGCAAAGCCAACCCCACCTAAGCGTAGCTCTTCGCTGAGGAAGTCCGATGGAAGCGCAGACATTTCTGAGAAGAAAGAACCAAAGATAATGAGCAGCCAGCTCCTGCCTCACACTTCCAGGGAAATGAAGCTGCCTCTTGATTTCTCCAACACGCCCTCTCGAATGGAAAATGCCAATCTTCCCGCCAAGCAGGAACCTTCTTGGCTGAACCAGAACGAACACGGGATGAAGGAACCTCAGCTGGACGCTTCAGATATTCCACCGTTTAAAGACGAAGGTGCTGAATCCCCTCACTATGCAGACCTCTGGCTTCTCAATGACTTAAAAACAAATGATCCTTACAGGTCTTTGTCGAATTCGAGCACGGCCACGGGTACCACAGTTATCGAGTGCATCAAGTCTCCGGAGAGCTCGGAGTCCCAAACATCCCAGTCAGAATCAAGAGCTACCACCCCTCCCTCCCTTCTGTGGACAATGAGTTTAAACTTGCTTCGCCAGAAAAGCTGGCAGGCTTGGCGTCGCCGTCAAGCGGCTACTCCAGCCAGTCCGAAACGCCGACGTCCTCGTTCCCGACTGCCTTCTTCTCTGGGCCGTTGTCTCCTGGAGGCAGCAAAAGAAAACCAAAAGTCCCAGAAAGGAAGTCCTCCCTCCAGCAACCCTCTTTGAAAGATGGGACCCTCTCCCTGAGCAAGGATCTCGAGCTCCCAATTATACCTCCAACCCATCTTGACCTAAGTGCTCTTCACAACGTCTTGAATAAACCATTCCACCACCGCCACCCCCTGCATGTCTTCAGTCACAATAAGCAGAACCCCGCGGGAGAAACGCTGAGGTCCCACCCCCCGCCGTCCCTCGCAATTACCCCGACAGTCCTGAAATCTGTGAACCTTAGGTCCATCAGCAAGTCCGAAGAAGTAAAGCAAAAGGAATGCAACAGTACGGATCTCCCCTACTTAGAGGACCGAGCTCTCCCGATGGCGGCCCTGTGTCCGGGTAAGATCAGGCCGCACGCGGCCAAGAAATCCCTGTCGCGTCAGTACTCCACTGAAGAAACCATCCTGTCCTTTTTGGACTCCTCCGCCGTTGAGATGGGCCCAGAGAAACTGCAGTTAGAAAAAACCCGTGCTTTTGATGTGAGCAATCACTGCGAGCCAGAAGCGGTGCCCCTGGCTGGTAGCAACCTTCCAGATTCAAGTGTCACAAAAGACCAAATGCACGCGGAGAGCGCACCTGGGCCAGACAGCACGCCGAGCGCAAACTGTGACCTCCCCGCAGAAGGGTTTCAGAGGGTTTCTGCTGCCCGCCCCGGTGATCTGGATGGCAAATTGATGCCATGTGGAGCTGGTCTGGGTGGAGCCCGGGCGCAGGCCCAGCAGGCCCCCGGTGCAGGTCGGGAGGACGGTGCACACCCTGAGTCTGGGGATGCGCTCACACCTCAGCCGCACTTGCCAGCTGGAGCTGTGGACATAAGCGGTCAACTTAGGCATCCCTTTGGCGTGAGCCGCTACCATGACAAAGTGCCTGGGAACACCAGCCTTGAAGCAGAGCTGTCAGCTGCAAATTCAGGCCCTGACCCACGTTCTGAACAGGAAAATATTGCTTCAGGTATTTCAGCCAAAAGTGCCTCTGAGAACAGCGGAGCAGAGGACTCCCCTGGAAGCCTGGATGAGGCGTCATTGAAAGGTCAGTTGTGGACACCTTGTTTGTCAGGCCAGAAAGGTGACTGGCACTTCCTGGGGTTTTTCTTTCCCACATTCCCTGAGATCCCATACAGCCCTGGGAGCTGGTTCCCCTCCACTACTTCTCACTTACAAAACAGTTGAGATCAAACTTTTGTATTGCGGGCCCACGCTGTGACAGACAGCACCCTCAGTGTATAAATGGCAACTGGGGGGAGAGGGGTGGCGGGGAGGGGCCCAGTGGCTTAGGGCAAAGGACAACGGGTGAATGGGTGCTTTGGTGGTAGCTGTGTTGGCGTGACATACATCTGAGGGGATGTGAACCTATTCCCCTGAATCACAGTGTTGTAAACCAGTGTAACTTCCATAATGAATGAATGAAAGAATGAATGAATGAATAAAAATGGCAGTAAGGTAATTGTCATTTCTTTGTCTCCTGAGTCAGGGAAGCCCAGCAGGGTAATTTGCTGGGTAATTTCCTCCTAAAGATAATTTTATTCTTCATTTAAGAATCGTCACCAGATGGCTCTCTGACCTCACCGCTGAGTGAAGACTCTCAGGCGGAAGCGGAAGGTGGGTTCCCAACGAACCTCGTGTCTCCAAACAAACCTCGAACAACAGAGGATTTATTTGCGGTCATTCACAGGTGAGGAAACCAAAGCTCTTGCTTTTCACAGAGCTTCTCTTCAGATGCAAAGATGGGAAAGCCCCATGTACTTGTGATACATCCAGCAAAGACAAAAACAAAGGAAAGTTATTTTTCCAAGTCAAGTTAATAGGCTTATGTTCAAGTTGGGAGATTGGAGTCTCATTCCCGAGACTGTCATAAGAACTACGGAGGGAAAATGTCCTCTTGTCTCCAGGAAAGACATTCTGGAACAAGTTTTTGTTTGAAAACAATTTGTGATTAAGTAAAGTGAAAGCTCAAACTCTAGTGTCATGTCTAACTTCTGAATCATTTCTGGAACCTAAAAATATGCTTAACACTGTCATTCTACATGAGTAAAGACCAATGTGTGTTGACTCACTAAAACCAACAAAGCCCCAAGATGGAGGCAAGCAGGTGTTTAAATCTGCCCGTTTTCATAACTCAGGAAGACTAATCACTGTTCCCCACCCCACTTCTTAAAATTTAAATTTCTTGAATAACACTGGCCCTCTCTAAAAGTCACGCTCCCTTGTTCACAGGTAAGGACTGTCCTGTGGGTGGGCCGTTCCTCTGCTCTCATCTGCCCCTGCCACCAAGGCCCAAATCTGCAAGATGGCACCTTACCCCCAGGACAGAGAACAGAGCAGTGACTAGCTCTTGGCGAGCCAGCCCATCTCAGGCTGAGCTGTCCACTTGGGTCTTGCCTACTCCTCCGGGGACACAAAGGCCTTTCCGCACTCGGCCCTGGTGACCTAGGGGGACTCCCATGAGACACAGCTGACATTATTTTCTACCCTGTGGATTTTGAGCTTAGTGACAGAGCATGTTGCCAATGAACTGAGTTATGCTGAAAATTCACTCTATGTATGCCTGTTTACTTATCAAAGGAAAACCTGTGATGACAGGTGCCAGGTGTCACAGACTTAGTAGTTTGGTAATCTTAGATTTGCATTTGTGTAGGACTGATGTATTTGCATTGCAGTGACAGGCTCGCTTTCATTTATTTATTTTTTTTTTTTGAGAGTTTACAGCTTTACTGCTCCAGAAGTGGTCTGTGTTTAGCGCCTCACAGAAAGTTGGCTCACTGACAAATACTCAGTTGATGTTCCAACAGCTATGGAAAATGGTACCTGCAGCCCCAAATGGATTGAATTGTTTTTAAAGTCATATAAGAGATGTTTCCATACAGAGGAATTTTTCAAAGTAGACAGAATAGTATAAAGTGTGTGTGTGCATGCACATGCATGCGCGTGCACCCGTCACCCAAGCCTATCAGCCATCAACCTCTGGCTAATCCTGTCCCACCCACTCCTCCATCCTCTTTGACCTTGGGGTAGTCATGGGAACACCAGACACCAGAGCATTACATCTGGATGGCACAGACAGATTTAAGAAGAGACAGCAGCAACCCTTCCCTTCGCCCATGCTAACAGGGAACCCGTGCCCACCTGTGAAATGTCCCACCGAGTCCTTCTGTGCAAACTCTAGCCTCCACATTAGTCATTATGTGAAATGATCCTTTCCAGAATCTAATCTGTGTCCACCGGCTACAGGAGGATTTCCCTGAGTGCTGCAAGAGTGATCCTCCCCTGCCCCAATGCCTAGTATCCACTCAGGGAGGGTGCTGGAAGTGCTGTTGATAGGAGGGATACATGAAGGTAACTGACCACTGTCGGTTTCATAAAAACTAGGTGGGCTGAGCTGTTTGCCTCCTCTTTCCTTTTTCTCTATAAGGTCCAAGAGGAAAGTACTTGGAAGAAAAGATTCTGGGGACATGTCTGTCCGAAGCAAATCCAGGGCTTCCCTGGGCAGTAGCAGTGGCGGCGCTGCTTCGGTCGCCTCATCCGGGGCCAGCGCGACCACCCCCAACAGCCAGCGGTCACCAGGCCTCATCTACCGAAATGCCAAAAAGTCCAACACATCCAACGAAGAGTTTAAGCTGTTACTCCTCAAGAAAGGCAGTCGCTCCGATTCCAGCTACCGCATGTCTGCCACAGAGATCCTCAAGAGCCCCATCCTGCCCAAGCCTCCCGGGGAGCTGATGGCCGAGTCCCCCCAGAGCCCGCAGGAGGCCCATCAGGGGGCCCCTGGGCCCGAGGCCCTGTCCCCACTCTCTCCCTGCCCCCCGAGAGTTAACGCAGAGGGCTTTTCCTCCAAGAACTTGGCCTCGGCCAGGGTGGGCCGATCCCGGGCCCCGCCCGCGGCCAGCAGCAGCCGCTACAGCGTGCGCTGCCGCCTGTACAACGCGCCCATGCAGGCCATCTCCGAGGGCGAGACGGAGAACTCCGACGGCAGCCCGCACGACGACCGCTCCTCCCAGAGCTCCACCTAGGCCCTGCCGCCACTGGGGGCGCGCGGCAGGGCGGCAAGCAAGACGGGGCCAGGTGCCCACCGCGGGCAGCGCCGCCGACCAACTGCAAACCATTGGACGGGCAAACAGGAGGTGGGCTGGGCGGGCCTGTTTATCTCCCGTGTGTTTAAGTAGCTGCGCTGTCTGTCATGGTTTTCTTTAGCTTAGTTTGGTTCACCCAAGCTCATTCCTTTTGATACTACAGAATTCAAAAAAGTCTGCTTTTCGTGAAACCTAGAAAAAGTTTTTCCAGAGCTGCCTATTCAGAAAACAAAGCCCTCACCGTCACGATTCTTAAGAAGATGAAATTACTCCGGAGGTTTGGTATTTTTTTACATTAAAATGAACTAAAGCAAAATTTAGAAGAAAGAACTACACACATGTAAATACCATATTTTTGATAAGAATGTGTACTTAGATTTATCACTGACGCGTGGACATGCGGCCAATTATCTCCCGCACACCAACTGTTTATAGAACACAAACAATAAAGTGTAATGATTGTATTCTGTGAATACCATTTTCATATCAAATACCATATTCAAATGTCCACCAATATGATTTCTGAGTGATAAACCTCAAATATGAATTTTAAACTGGTGAAATAAAGGAAATCTTGAGGTCCTATACTGAAATGCGATTCGTTTAAAGTAATGAATTCAGACCTAAGCATTTTTGTGACAAATTGCAGCACCAAACAAGCAAACAGTAACACGTGGCAGTGATTTGCCATGTGGTGATTTGGACAGAATGAAAGCATGCTTCTGATTTTTTTAAATCGAGGAGAGAAATCATCATTCTCAACACAAAGCCCTGAACAACAGCATTTGACAGTGTCCTTCAGACTCTCATTTTTCAATGGATTGCTTTAAAGAGAATGAGTAGGGCAAACAGTAGTTAATTTTAGGTTATGTTTTATATTAGGCTACTGGGGACATGAACAGTCATAATCTAATGACTATAATCTTTAAACTCCTTAAACAGTTAAGCAAGTAGCTCCAGGTTCTTTAACAAAAATAAAACATAAGCATGCCACAGAGCTGGTGATTTATCAGTAAGTACCTGCAGTGAGTTTTCAGTGAAGCTTTCTCTCTGTGCTGATGAGATTCATGCTACCTAAAAATGAACAGAAATGACACTGTGAACAATGTAGTTGGAAAATAGGTATGTGTATATGCATTATTTATATTCACTGTTCAACTGGGAATGGGAAGCGGCTCTGGTTCACAATGCTACATATAACTGATGTCTGATTTGACCATATCTGCTTGATGGCAAAAGGGGAGGGGTGGTGGGTGGGAAAGGAAATGTCAGGGCAAGTGCTCTGATCAAATGAAGGCAGGGAAACAAGCTGAATTACTTGAAATTACTTGAATTTTCTTGTCTTAAAACTGAAAAAAAAAAAAACACGTAGTTACAAGTTGAGATCTGCAAATGGTTTTTACACTTCTGATTTGAACATGAACTGATACTAGTGTTTGAAATGATGTGTCAGAAATGTAAGCAGCTATGTACTTAGAATATGTTTTGAATGGGGAAAGGGAGAGAGAACTAAGAAGGGTTGTGGCCTTTAAAGAATAGAATGTGATTAGAATGGTAGAACACACCAGAGTTACCAAGAAATTGACAAGCGGCGTCTTTAAGCTTATGCAAGTGGGATTTGGGAATGTAGGATGTGTGGAGGGGGCTTGTGGTTTGGGTTTAACTCATGCAACATGGAGAAGGCCTGATCTAAGAAGATGCTGTCTTTCCATAGAAACACTTTCTAAGATGTTACAGATTAAGAATTACAGAATCTGATTGCTGTTGGTTTCTTGTTCGTTTGGAAAGAAAAAAAAATGTCTGGCTTCTATTTGTTTTCATTATCAAATTATGTTTTCTAATTTTTTGTCATTCTGTATGTAAAATGGGTGCTGGGGGTGGTTGGGTAGAGGAGGGAGTGTGTGTGTGTGTATGTGTGTGTGTATGTGTGTGTGTTTGTGCTGGGATAGATAAGCTACCTGGTAAAGGGTACATTTGAACATTTACAAAGTGTTACACTTTTTATTAAAAGAAAAATGTTTGGGGGTTTGAAAAACTGTACCATCATTTCTCATTGGAACCCACTCATTAAGAAAACCAGCGTGGTTTGACACTACATGGGAACATGAGTAACTTTTTCTCCTGCTTTGAAAAGTACACTTGGCAAAATTTTAAAGATAAAGTTTTTAGAGAAATGAGATAAGAAACAGTCATTTCCAGTCACAATAGGTGATCTTTTGTAATTTTCATAAAAGCAGTTCATTTGCAGTATGGCTTTTGTGTAGTTAGAGATTTTTTAAGCGTAAAGAAAGGTATGTGGGCTTTAAAAGTGATTCTAAATCTTGAATAGAAAACACATTGAATTGGCTTTAATAAAAATGTCACCTTTTTATTATTGACATCAATTTAAGTAATGGTACCATATATTTTAAAACACATATTGACTTGAACTGTGAGGCAATAAAATACCTTCTGTATGTAATGATCACAGAACTAACCCTTATAATATAGTTTCACTTATTTTATTTACTCTAAAAAAATCTATAGCAGAGTTTCTCTATTTTATATTTCATAGATTTAAATAATACCCAAATAAAGATAGTTTTTAAATTCACTACGGAAAAGAGCATTGAGTAACAAACTGAGTGAAAAAAAATAAAAAGCAAGAAATTCCTTAGTAATCTGGAATATTCTACATGACTTTATTACATTGCACGTAACACCAAGATTTAGAGGGCTGTCTTTCAACATCACTGCCATCTTGACGCAAGGTACACACATATTAGGTATTGTGAAGAGCATCAATTCAAACTTTTCTTCTGTTGTTTGCACTGATGCTAATTTTAAGTTCTTTTATGTTTATACAACATGTCTATGTTGTGGGGGGGGGAATTTTTTTTCCTTATTTTGTGTTTAGTTTTTGTTTTTGGCTAAGTAGAGGACATGGACTAGTCGAAGCAAACAAAACACACTGTTTGCTCTTGCCAAAGGTCAATGAGTGAGTATATTTGCTGCAGTGGCAGCAGATTTAGAGAACTAGATCATCACAAAGATTTCAAACTATGAAGAAGTGTAACTATTTTGGTACTAGAACCAGTTCATGCTGGCCGAAAAGACAATGGTTTATGGACTTGCATCCATTTTGTATTTTTGTAATATTTGTAAATACGAACTTTTTAAATTGTTGCAAAATGGTTTCTTTTGTAAGATGTTTTCAACGTTTACATTCAATCCAAGCCTTTGTATATTTTAGAGCTGTGCAACACTTTAAGTCTTGTATTTATTTTTAGTAAAAATGGTGACAGTTTTATCGTGAACCCCTCAAAAAAAAAGTGTACCAGAAAAGTTTGATTACCTAGAAAGTGTGTATAGAAACTGCAAATAAACGTGACTGCAAATAAACAACTGGTTTTGCTTCTTTGTTATGTAATTGCATCCTTGGGGTTCCACAAGGTGTTTTCCAGGGAACTGAACATAAAGGAGGGGAACTACTATGGCAAAACTGAGAGAATAAAGGGCCTGCCTGGTGGCTCAAGTGGTTAAGTCTCAACACAGGAGGCTGTCCGCAGCCACTGCAGTTTGAGTTCGATCCCCGGCCAGGGAGATGACCCACGTGGCACAGCAGACCTCTCCTGTCTGGCCCGCAGCTCCCCTCAGCAGTGTCCTTGGGTCAGTGCGCCTGTTCTGTTCCCCACTGTCTCTGGTGAGTCCTCTCACACCCCACACGTCTGGCCTGTACCCCAATTCTTATATGCATAAATAAATCTTTTAAAAAAGTGAGAGAATAAGAATTTTTAAAAATTGTCTCTACAATGAGCTCTAATCCAGCTTTGTGTCTGAGAGGAGAAAAAAAAACATTTCCATTGTACTTTCCTTGCAGCTCCTGTCTGGGTTAGGATTATGGCTTTGCTTTTGCTCGTAAGTCTGCCTGCCTCCCCAGAGGGCAGCCTGATAGACGCATGAGAAGATGCCACTAAATATTACCATGTCTCATTTATAACACAGCGAGTGTATATGCCAGACCCTGTTCTAAGGGCTTTGCCGGCCGCAGCTGACGAACCCCCCATGTTGTGCCCATTTTACAGATGAGAAACTGAAGCACAGAGCAATTACTTCTTGGGGCTGGGGTTCAAATGCAGCAAATCAGACACCAGGGGTCTGCATTGATTTTCAAAATAGCGTGTGCACCGGCTGTGCCAAACCTCGATTTTGCTAAGGTCAGATCTCGGGCTCCGCCCCTCTTGCCCTTCAAATTTCAGCACTGACCGCACACCTAGAGTTCTGCCCACGTTGGCGTCTTTGGCACGTTCTAGGCAGCGACGCGGAATTCTGTTTTAAAAGGGTGTTCAGATCCCCTCGCCAGCACAGCGGGGAGGCCACGTGCTGACAGCCTCACCCGCCCCAAGCTCTTCCTCTTGGAGGTCGGGCAGGAGCGCGCCCGCGCTTCTGCGCAGCCGCAGAAACCTCTCCGCTCCGGCGGCTCCTGCCGGTCGTGCCGCGCGGGGCTCCAATCCCACCAGCCTCAGCGAACGGAAACTTGAGCGTCGGCGCCGGCGCTCGGAGGCGGGCCCCCGTCGCAGCTGCGCAGTGGGAGCGACGCCCCGCCCCGCGGCTATCTCCCTAGCAACGGCCGGCTCTGCCGGGACCGCCCGGTTGTGGCCGCTGATTGGTCAGCGGGGCCCTCCGCCGCTCACCTGGCAACGGGCGCGCCGCTGGGAGCGGGCGGGCGGGGGCCCGGGTTCCGCGCTTCAGTGGGATTCGCGACAATCACGTCACGAGAACCCGCGCGATTTCCGGCTCGAGGGCCGTTTGCGAGCCGCGCGTGGCCCGAACCTTCTCTGCCATTACCGCGGAGGACGCTGCGGGGCGAGCGGGGCGCGCGTGCCTTCCGGAGGCTGGTGTGGCCGGCTGCGGCTCCAGAGGTTTGTCCAGGGGCGCTTTTTCCTCACGCTCGCACTTTCTTGCGTCGCGGCAGCGCTGGAAGCCGTCGAGGAATCTTTTGGCCTTAACGGCTCGAGCGTCCCGGGGCGAGGCGGTGGGGAGGGGGGGTTGCGCTGGGGCTACCTGAAAATCCTGAGGAAAAATTTTCTTTGCGGAACGAGTGAGTCTATCTTCAAATGGAAACGCCGCGGCGGTGCTTTGTTCCCTCTACCTGGCTCACCCCGAAATCCAGTTGCGCTAAGGTTTAAAACTGGCTGAAAGTTGACGAGTCGTGTAACTTCTGCACGGTGTATTAGAAAGCCGGGCGTGGGCTCGAGGCCGTTTCCAGCCTGCCCGCCGAGAGCGCGGGGCGGTGGGGTCGCGGGGGTGGCGGTGGGTGGGGGTTTAGTCCTCTGGAGCTTGATGGTTCGCGGTGATTCTCGATGGTTCGCGGCGGTTCTCCACGACTCACGCTGCTTCTGGACGGGTAGCCCGGGATAGGCGCGCCTCTCAGCTTTTGGCGTCTTAGTTTTTTTAAGACCTTGTGCTAACTTTGTGAGACAAGTTTATCCTTTTTCATCCTTTGTCTTTCTCGGTGGAGGCGGGTGTCGGCAAGGGGGGGGCGCAGGGGCCGAGGAAGGACTAACATTCAGAGTTTTTAAAATGGAACGTCGAGTTTAAAGCCTTGAAAATGAACGGGTGCATCACGAGAACAGTTTGAGATGGAAACCTTGATTTTGAACTTCGTTGGTAGCGGGTTCCGTGGAAAACCGACGGCGCAGCCTGGCTGATTTACTGTAGAGACGTGAAAGAGAAATAGGTTGAACCTGGCCCTTGCGAATTGCTTCCTTCCCTCCTTGCCGGGCTCGCCCTGAAATCGGATTGCTCTAAGGTTTAAAAGTGGCTTAAAGCTTACAAAAGCTGTAACTTTTCTACAGGGCGTATTCTAAAGCCGGCAGTGGGCTGGATTCCGCCTCCAGCCTGCCTGCCGAGAGCCGTGAACGGGGGGGTTGGGGGGGGCTGGAGGCGGGTCCTTATCCCGCAACTGGCGGACCTTGTAGTTTCTAAAGTTTGACGCAGACAGAACGGCTGTTTTTGAGACTTCTGGAAGGAATTTTAAAATGTTGTGGTTCACTGTAGTCATACAGTTTTGTTTCTTTTCGTTTTTAAAGGAAAGTTTGACGTGTTCTGTTTTAATCGGCCTCGTTTGTGTGTGTTCCTTGCAGTGGTTTTCCCGGGAAATAAATTGATGGCAAGTGATTCCTCTTGCCGTAAAAACCGTAAAAGAATTTTCAGATTACTTCTGGAAAATGTCTATGTAAGGGCAGGACTGGATACAGTGCAGGTTTTCTGATCCCATGCAGATCGGGTAAAGGAGGAGTCAGAGTCCTCAGTAGTTTTGCAGGTTTTTTATTTGGGGTTCACCAGGCATATGGCAGGCAGGGGTGCTGGCTGGCTGGGAGGCTGGCAGGCCTCCCAGCCCCCAGCAAGTCTTCACTCTATCTGGGCTCTCTGGCGTTCTCTGCTTCTGCTTCGGCTTCTCCTTCAGGTTCTGCTGCTGCTGGCTGGGGCTGCTGGCGTCCCCCCCCGTGACGCTGCCCTTAAAAGCACAGTCTTAGCTCAGCTGAATCCCATCTACCTATGCCCACACCCTACTCCAGGTGCCCGCCATCAGGCATGCATTCAGGACAAGGATCCATCATCTATCCTGATGGCGGAAGGGCAGAAAAGCCTGATATTTTCTTTACCCTACAGTCCACCCCCTCAGGGTTTTCTGCCACACAGTCTATACATACATATACAATTTTCTAAGCAAACAAACAATGCAGCCATGGCCCACAAAAGCAAATACATCAAATAACAAAATACAACATAACAAAATACAACAGAACACAAATAAGTCCAGGCAGGGCACCAACCAAGTGCAAAAGACAATTATTGGTACCAGCAGATGAGCCACCAAATCTGCTGCCGAAGGCACTGCTCATACGAGGGAGGGGAAATCACACACGGCATCTACTATAACACACCAGGAGCCGTCAGGCTTCCTGGCCTTCTCTGGCTGTAGTCTCGGCTACAAGGCACACACAGCATCCACCCCCAGGATGCACTAGCTCTGGGATTGGCAATTTTATTCTGTTGGGGGTAATCGCCAACCCTCAGGGTTTCTGTCTGCAGTCGCTCCAACACTCGGCCTTCATGGCCACCCATGCGACTCACAGACCCCTGCTCTCAAGCCAACCCACTGCACAAGCACATGGGTTGGGGATCCAAACTTTGCATTTGGCTTGGGCTCCACCCCAAGCCACATTCCCCACCCGTCCCCAAGGACGGGCTCCTCAGCTCCTCACCCTCACTCAAGAATGAGCAGGGCATCACCCATAGGTGATTTTACGAGACTCACAGGGCTTCAGCATACCCAGGCTGCTTAAAAGCCGCTTTAGGGCTTCTCAACTTAGCATCAGTACCAGCTTTTGCCACCTTAGTTGGCTTTTCTCCTCCACCTGGCCACTGGGCATACACAGGCTGCTTTTGGCCATCTAGGCCCACTGGCCACCCCCAGATTCTCAAAAAATAAACATAACCTGCTAAGGTCCTCCGCCTTCTGGCGGGATTGTCAGTCCAAAATCATCAGTTCATCAGTCTATCAGTCCATTGGCCTCTCCCTGCTTCAGCAATGGCCTGCTGCCTCAGGGGTCATTGGCTGGTCCTTTCCGGTGTCGTTGGCTGGTCCTATCCGGTGTCGTTGGCTGGTCCTATCCGGTGTCGTTGGCTGGTCCTTTCGGGCGTCTCCTTCACGCCAGGTCTCATCCTGTAGCTCGTGGACGTATCCATCTTCTATACCGCCATGGTGCCTCCAGCGTCGTCACAGGCAAAGTCTGTTCTCCTTAGTCCCTCCAGGTCTTCGGAGGGCTCCAATACCCGTCTGCATGGATCTTGCCGACATACGCCAATTGTAAGGGCAGGACTGGATACAGTGCAGGTTTTCTGATCCCATGCAGATCGGGTAAAGGAGGAGTCAGAGTCCTCAGTAGTTTTGCAGGTTTTTTATTTGGGGTTCACCAGGCATATGGCAGGCAGGGGTGCTGGCTGGGGGGCTGGGAGGCTGGCAGGCCTCCCAGCCCCCAGCAAGTCTTCACTCTATCTGGGCTCTCTGGCGTTCTCTGCTTCTGCTTCGGCTTCTCCTTCAGGTTCTGCTGCTGCTGGCTGGGGCTGCTGGCGTCCCCCCCCGTGACGCTGCCCTTAAAAGCACAGTCTTAGCTCAGCTGAATCCCATCTACCTATGCCCACACCCTACTCCAGGTGCCCGCCATCAGGCATGCATTCAGGACAAGGATCCATCATCTATCCTGATGGCGGAAGGGCAGAAAAGCCTGATATTTTCTTTACCCTACAGTCTAAAAGGTGTCATACAAAAAACCAGATGGCTTCTTGTTCTGATGTTGTCAACAGTTCAGATTTTCTGTCGTAAAATGCAAATGAGCTTCATTTTAATTAAACTCATTTTGCGAGATTTTGAATGTAATGAACTATGTTATTTAATTTTTCACAATCTAGTCCTGGTTGCGCTTTAAGAAATTATTACAGAAATTTTAATTATTTACCTTGTGGGAAGAAGTGAAAAGAAACTAAACTTTATGCTGCACCTGCTCTGAATCAGACATGATACTGAGTGTTTAAATAACTGTGTCATTTGTTCTTGCACAGTCCTGTGAAGTAGATATTAATTCCCACTTTACAGGTTAACAAATTGAGACTAAAAGTAAAAGCAAAATTTACAATTTGGAGTCAAGAATTTCTTAAAGTCCTATTTTTTGCACTATGTCCTGGTACTTAAAATTTATTTAGAAGAAATGCTTGTTACATCTGCTGTGTACAGGTGCAATGTGAATGACAATTACCTGTTATGACCCTGAAAATTTGCTGCCCATGGGCTCCATGACTGGTATTGGGAGAATGTTGTGAATAGAACACCCAAATGATAAAATGATGGTAGCCAAAAGTGGGTGTCCTTGCTATGCCAGTCGTTGTTCTCAACACTTTACAAATAGTGATTCATTTAACCCTCATAACTCCATGACGTCAGTACTATTATCCCCATTTTACAGATTTTCCTAAAGTCCACAGAAGTTGCCCAAAGTCCTACTGTTAAGTTGAGGAGCTAGGACCCAAACCCAGGTGTTTGGCCCCAGGCCTAAGTCTTAATGCTGCTACTTGGTGTTGCTGCGCATACAACTGGCCAGAGTGTGACAATTGCCTTTAAAGCACCAATGTGTGAGTGTTGTGGCACTTGGGAGAAAGCAGTATCACTTTCAGGTGGGGTGACCTAGCCCTTTGTTTTGTGGATAAGAAACTTAAAGTTGACTCGGTTCTCCTAGGCAGAGAAACAGCAGGAGATTGTGGGCAGAGGGCATGACAAGAGCAACAGGTCCAAAGAGTGCAAGATCAGTGTTCATTTGTAAATGTGCCAGGAAGTAAAAATGTCAGGCGTCTGGGAGTATCCTCAGTGCTGCTGCTGCTTTGTTTACCAGCAGCCATGTTTTGGCAGCACTGTAATTAATCCATTGCAGTTGCATTATTTGGTATAAGAATATATGACAATGGTTGGTAAATTGTCTATGGAAGACCGAAGACCGGAAAGTAAACATTTTAGGCTCAGAGCAGGGGAACAAGTGGTAAGAAGTGACTCTGAAGAGATGGTGGAGTGGATTCCTAACTGTGTGGCTGCCTTTGGGGCTCCTTGACAAAAGCATTTAGGAATGTTCTCTTGGTTTTTGTTTCCAGCACTTACTCCGTAGCCCCGCAGCTGTAAGGCATTCGCCTAACAATTTGGAGTTGTGTTAGGCCACAGTAGGAGTTTGGATTTTATTTTGTATTGTTATGGAAGGGATTCAAGATGGTTTTAATAATGAAGAAAATAAAGCACATAGACTGTGGAGCCAGGCTGCGCTACTTACTAGCTTTGAGTCCTGGGTAAATTATTCAACCTTTTTGCCTTAATTTTCTCTAAAGGAGAGTGGTGATAATAATAGGCCCTGCCCAGTGGAGTTAGGGGTGGGGGCACTAGACCTATTAATACACATCAAGTGCTGAGAACATTGTCTGGCACAGAGTAAGCAGTAAAGTCTGTTCAATACTATCCTCAGTATCCCGTGTGTTCCAAATTTTCTATAGAGCATCTTTGGGATGTAATAGGATAAGAAATAGTATTGGGGCAGGGAAGTTCTAACTCACTGTTCTCATGCTGTCAGAGTTCGAGCAGATGTGTGAGGCTGCCCTGCCTTGTTCTCTGCGAGAGCAGCACTTTAGCTGGGGGCTGGTTAAATAACTCACAGCTGACCTGAAGCATTGGCGTGACTGCCCTGTATGGACAGGTGTTGGTTGGGCTGGGTTTGGAAAGACTTCTCCACCATTGGTTGCTCCTCCTGCTTTTGAACTTTCACTCAGTTGAATCATACACTGGGTTCTTTTTTGTGTCTGGCTTTTACTCCATGTTAGGGTTCTCCTTGGCGGAACCGCAGTTGGTTTATTCTCATTGCTGTGTAGTCTTCCTTTGCATTGAAACACCACAGTTCAGTTAGTCATATGTTAGTCTTATGCTCAGAAAAGTTGAACATCGTCTCAAAAAACACAGTTTGAAGTTATGGTGTTTTTAGAACTTGAATTTTCCCGCAGTATGACCCTGTATATATCTCACTTGTGAGTTCATTGTGGCTCTCTGATTGCCCCGACTGTGGGTGCATGAAGGAATTAGCTCTCTCTTGAATTAGCTGGGTTCAGGACTAAGATGCCGATTTTTAAAATTTCTGTTGCAAGTTACAATATCATGATATTGCACTTGGTGTCTTTTCCTAGCTGCAGAGTTAAATGACTCAGAAGCATAACCGAGCTTACATAATTCTAGATGCTTTGCCTTATAGGTCACATACATTTGTTTGGGTTTAGTATAAATCAGGGCAGTCATGATCTTAGAGCTGAAGTGACCGTAGCGATCATCCCTGCTGGTCTCACCTGGCAGGTGAGGAGGCTGTGTCTTCAGTGGTCTGTCCAGTGCACGCATGGGTGGCGGGGAGGCAAACTGCTGTGGACTCCCAGCTCGCATTTGGTGACCTGCTGTCCCCTAAGTAAAAAGCCCTTTGGGGCGCCTTGACAAAAGCAGTTAGGAATGTTCTCTTGTTTTTTTTTTGTCTCCAGTGCTTACCCTGCAGCCTCTCAGCTGTGAAGCATTCACTTGACAATTTGGGGTGAGTTTGATCTTGATTCTTGTTCCTGGGCATGGGCGATGTGGCCCTTCGATTTTTAAGGGTCTATTCTAAATGACTGGCAGAAAATTTCTTGTTTTGTCATTCTCTAACCTCCCGCCAGGACTCCAATTCCAATGGAGTTGGCGTTCTGAGAACTTATTTGTGTTAACTTTATTGAGGTGGTGAGTGTGTGAAGTAACTCTGTGTGTGTTGTTTTTCAGGAGTAGAAGGTTCACCAGGTCTAGGTGACCAAGCAGTTTCACCAAAAAACCCTCCAGTGGGTTTAGAAATAATTAGGCCCAACTCAGAGGAAGTGGAGTTGCTTCTGTTGCACCAAAAAAGATGTCTAGCGGCTCCAGCGAAGTCGATGTGGTTTGTATTCACCTCAGACTCTCTTTGTTCTTTTCATTGTGCTGTGTTTCTTTTCTAAATTTAAATTCATACAGTGAAATCCGTAGCTCACAAGTGTATAGCTGATGGGTTTTGAGTGATGTGAACATTTGTGGAGAAGCTATTTTATGAACAAATACTACCCTTTATTTGGATAAGTACCTGTGAGTCGAATTGCTAGGTCTTAGGGTTAATGTAACTTTAACAACATTATGAGAATCAAACAGTTTTTTGAAGTGATTGTGCTATTTTAAATTTCTATGATATGTTTCTTGAACCTTGAAATTGGATAAAAACAAATTACTTGACTATGTATAATTTGGCTTTATAGAAAACACATTTCTTTACTCCCATATAGATGTGGATATTCATGCCACCTAACTGATAAAGGCAGTTCTTTTAAATTATATCAGCCCCATTGGTTTTCATTATTGGAGATAATGTTGACTGCCTGCCTACCAAGAGCATTTTTTCTGGCATAATTATGTGAACACACTTTGAAAATCATAAATCATTATACAAGGATAAGATGACATTTTTAATTACTACTAATCTATAGCCCAATCCATATTATTTTGCTTATCTCATCAGCACAAGGCTAATTCAGGTAGTTTCTATCATGTCTTTCAAAAAAAAGACATACACAGTTTCTAAGCATGTTTATTTTAAAATTATTCCTGTAGTTCATAATTCATATTTAAAGAGTTGTTAAATGAAATGTAATGTTTGCTTACTGTCTATTTATACCCTGTCTTACCCTCCCCCCCCATGTTGTAAGTTGATTTAGAGATTATTAGATGCTTAAATGTTTCCCATTTTGTCCACAGCGTGGCACTGTTAGATTATTGAAAAATCAGAAGCCATGTTACCCTGTGCTCTGTGGTTAGAAATACTTGCTTTTAAAGCTATTCTGGTATGAGATTATGAGAAGACTAGTTTTTCTACCCTGAGGCACGTAAGAGGTTAAGTTCTATAGAAAATGATGTCTGAAGTATATTCAGGTTAATGAGAAAGCAGTTTTGCGAGTCCATCTTTTCCTGTCATAGGTAGCCAGTGGGCTAAGTTCCTTTGATGTCCCAGATAGGCTTTTGGAGCTCCTTGAAAGTGAAATTAAACCCCTCAATTTTGCTGTTAGTTCTGTTTTTCCGTTTAATTTGTTAATAAATCTTCCTTAGATAAGGACACGAATACCTGCTTATGATGATGATAACTCTGTTCTTTATGCTTATGAACCAAATACTTCATATATCAATAATGTAAGTAATATTAGTTGTCATTTGACAAATACATTAACACTTAGTCATTTTAAAAGGAAAGATGTAAATTCTTCATCTATTGTAGAGCTCTTCTAAACTCATACTAATGAAATACTAGTCTGTTCTACATTTGTGTGCTTTCTTTCATTATACAGTGTACATTTAACCATTTTACTTTTTTCTTTCCATTATGATAGGAATTTCGACCAGTTTTTATTCATTACAAAACTCTAAACCTAGGCCCTTCAGATATAAGTACTAGCCTTTCTATTCTCATGTTAACCTGAATTTTTATTCTGTTTTGTCTCTGCTTTCTTGAAACCCTTTGAAAAATTGGTGAAAAATAGAAACAATTAAAATAGTTTTTTCCTAGTGCTTAATTTGATTCTTGTGAAAATAATCTGTTTAACTTTTGAAATGTTAGCAGGAAAAGCCTGTATCAGGAGTAGCCCACAGTGAAAGACACCAAAAAACAGTGCTGGACATCCTTTCTCATTGCCAGGTATGAAAGTTCTAGCTTGAATGTAGTTATTAAACAAATTCTCTTTATCTTACAAAGGGAAAGTATACAATTAATTGAAATTTTGCCATCTCAAATTATTTCTGATGATCACCCCATTGTGATAAGTTTTAGTAATTTCTAGTTTGAATAGCATATTCAGAAGAAAATTTTGAAATAGCAATGGTTAGATCTTACAGCTTTAAAAAAGCCCTTAAGTGATCAAATCTATGTATGTCTTTTTCATCTAGATTGCTCAATATTGAATATTAATTCCCTCTAAAAAAAAACTTAAAAAGAAAATGGCTGGTTTGAATAAAATTTAGTATAGGCCTAAATGCATAGTAAGGTATCTCAATTGAAACAAAATGGCAGGCCACCACTAGTTTTTAAAGAGTATATTTTACATAATTATGAATGAATGAACAGGAAATGATTCTGGCCTCTTACTGGAGTGTAGTTTTTACCCAAATGAAATTTCTGTGCATTTTATAGGTTTCATCAGTCACATACCTGATGGGATGTAAGGAACATGTACTCAGAGGCTTTGTGGGGTTAATTGTCAATTGTGTGCTTTTAAAATACTTTGAAGCCAAAGTCATATCTGTTTTATTTGGCTCAGTATTCTTTCCAGAGTGAACGCTTATTGCCTGTTAGTTCACTGTCATTCTATGAAAAGAGGCTATTTGACCTTTAGCACCTTCCTTTGCCCTGATAGCACCTTCCTTAATTAAAGTGACTGCATAAGCGGGAGGGCTCAGGAAACTGGCGCGTCTGCTCTCCAGAACGAGGGCTTCTCAGATGCTGTATGGCGTGGAGTGGCCAAGTAGGAGCTTGGGGCTCCTCTTCTCAGCCACTGTTCTCTGTCACCACAAGCCAGGCATCATGTGGGAAACAGGAAATTTCTGATCACTCGAGAACTTTTTTTGTTTCTAGCTGTCAAAATGTGACTTATTGGTATGGTCATGTTACTTTTCTTTTGAAATAGAAATGACTAATAGTTTATGTTATAATAGGTTATCTATGAAGCCATCCAAAACCTGGATAAGAAGTTTGATGTCATTCATGGAAAAGTTACAAGACTCCAACGTTTTCGTATGAAATCATTGTGGCAACATCGCGTAAGTGTTATAAAAATATTTTCACAACTATAATAAATCGCTGATTTCTAAAGATGCCAATCAGAAGTGAGAGAGCTCTAATGACTGTGAGATTAACAAGACTGATCTATACTTACGCAGCAGCAGACGGGAGACTAAAACTCTGTTGGTAGAATATTGAAGTTTAGTTTTAAGAAATGTACGACATGGGTATTTTTTATCCTTATCTTTGGAGCTCAGGTGCATTCCTGGTGACAGCAGAAAGTTGTATACTGTTTTGTAATCCAGGCAGACACTGACACTCTGTCTTATAGATTTCTAATTTATTTATGCATACAAGAGCTGAGGTACAGGCCAGAGATGTGGGGGGACGGTGAGAGGACTCCCAAGAGACAGAGTGGGGAACAGAACAGGCAGAAGGATTGAAATACACTGCTGAGGGGAGCAGTGGGCGAGTCAGGAGAGATCAGCCTCGCCATGTGAGTAGCTCCCTGGCCAGGGATTGAACTCGTGCTGCAGAGGCTGTGGATTGCTTCATAGTGCGGTGCTTAACCCTTGTGCCACCAGGGAGGCCCCCACTCTGTCTTTTAATTGGAGAGTTCGGTCAATTTACATTTAGAGTAATGATTGATACATGAAAGTCTGTTGCTGCCATTTTATCTTTATTTTTGTGGTCGTATTTATGCCCTTGTTCAGTTCTTTGCATCTGCTCCCCTCTTTGCTTTAGATACGAGAGTTCCTTTCAACATTTCTTGGGGGGGGGTCTAGTTTTTGCAAACTCCTTCATCTGTTGTCTGAGAAAGCCTTCCTTGGTATTGAACTCTTAGAAGTGTCAGTACTACAAATTTTTGTGGCGGTCTCATGATGCTTGGGTGCCTGGTGTTCTCTTTTCATCATAAATTTGTATATTTGTTTCCTTCTCCACATTCAAGAAGTTCTCCATGATTTCCTTCCGTAAGTTCTCTGTTCCCTTCTCTCTCTCTTCCCCCTCTGCAGTGCCCGTTATTCTTACATTGCTTTTCCTTGTGTAGTTGAAAAGTTCTCGGAGTGTTTCTCCATTTCCCCCTTTCTTCTCTCTTTCTTTCCACCTGGTTTCTTTGTGCGTTCTGATCTTTAAGTCCACTGCTTTGTTCTTCCATGTGGTCCATTCTCCTTCCATCGCTTTCTCCAGTATTTTTAATCTTCTCTGTTGACTCTTACATCTTATGTCCCATTACATTCTTTTTTGATGCTTCTGTTTTGATCTTTTGTGTGTTAATTTTGTTTCTTGGGAAAGTCATTGGTTTTTCTGAGTTTTCTTCCATTTCTTTGAATTTCTTTATCATGGCAGTTTTGCACTCTGTGTGAAATACAGATGAATACATTTTTCACATCTTTACTTTTGGCCTCTGGAGATTTTTTTCCCTCATTCCATGGTATAGTAGCCTCTGTGGACTCATGTTGCTGTTTGTTGCGGTTTTCCATCTCGATGTTTTGTTGGGTTTTTTTGTTTGTTTGTTTTTGTTTTGTTTTGTTTTTGCTTTTAAGGACCCATTGGGATTTCTTCACTGGACATGGCTCCTCCCACATGCACTGGCCCAGGGTGGTCTTACCAGGGCCCATGCACAGCCTCTGCCACCTTGGGGTTTCTCTTATTTCCTTTTTTACTCACTGTTGGTTTATACTGGGTTTGTGTCATTTCAGAAACTTCTTGGATATGCATACAAAAATTATAGTTACCTGCTTTCTAAAAAGATCAAATTCCTGAAAATGAAGAAAAAGGATCCTCCAGCTGTGTTCTCCTACCCGGAAAGTTATAGCCCAACTATGCCAGTAGATAGTCAAATAGTTAATGATTCCCAGAGCAACACTATGGGAACACCTTTCCAGTCAGATGAGTCCCTCGATCAGGACCTAGATTCACCTCACCAGGATCATCTGATCCTCAGCCAGAGTCCGACAATTCCTCTCTTAACCTCACACTCATATCGGCCCTATTTCACACCTGATGAGTCAGTACCAGGCACCTCCGCAGGGCCCTGCTTTGAGAGCCCGGGGTCTCGCAGCATCATCAGTCTCTACTCACCTACTATTCAAGCTGCAGATGTCCCTGCACCTGCTCTCACCCAAGCGGAGCCAGTTCTCGCACATAACTCTGAGACAGTGAGTTGCTCCGCTTTAGCTGACCCGCATGCAGCGTCATCTCTCTGCGTCCCGACCAACATCGGTGAGTGTGAACTGGCACCTACCACAATCTGTAATTCTCCACACCCTTGATGCAAGCTAGTGGAAGCTGATTCTTACCTATTTTGAGGCTGGTTTTGGGTGCTATTTGTCATGATGACTAGTATTGTTGAATGTGTTTTATGTGGCAGGCACTGTGTTAATCAGCTGACAGGCCTCGTCTCCACTACTACAATGATCCCATTGTGAATTTTTTAATCTTCTATTTCTCTCCTGGTTGAAAACTCAGAATGCTCCTAAGATAGCCAGAGCCCACGTGGTAGGAAAGAAACAGTACCCTTTTGTCCTAATTAACACACAAAAAGATCAACTTTATGTTGACGTCCTTGGTCTTCCTAGCAAATTGCAAAGCCCACTTCTGGTATCACACTAACTTCATGGAGTCTCCACTCTATTGTGTAAGCAAATGAATACTTGTTCGGAATCAAAGACATTTCAGCATAACTTAATGAACAACACAGTTAAACTTTTTGAGGTTGCAACGCTTACTTTATTTCATGTCTCATTTATTTCTTTTTTAAACATACAAACCTTCAACCAAAATATATATTACTATACAATTAACCTTGAAAGAAGTATTCAATATAATGTTAAAGTCATTTTTGACCTAGCTAAACAAACAAAAAAAAAACTGTTTCCTTCAAAATTCTGATAAGGCTTGAGAGACAAGACTAAGTGGTGTTAAAAATGTCCACATTGAAAACATTGGTGAGACTCAGTTAAAGAAATAATTTGGTTCTCAAAGATAATGGCATTATTGAAATTCATTGATTAAAGTGAATTAATTCAAGTAACTGTAAAACCGTAAATTTGGAGAATTTCCATTCCAGTTGGCTAGTAAAATAAACCTACTGTAGATAGACCAAGAAAGAATTGAGAGAAATTGATAGAAATATTTAAAGAGTAATACATTAATTTAGATGCATCTAATTTAACCCAAATAGTAGATCTTTCCTGTATTTGTCTGGGCCAAACGACCTCAGATTGCTCAATATGTTTTATGATCTTTGAAACTTTAAGGTAATTTCAAAAGCTACTTTTGTTATTTAGGTCAGATGGGGCTCTCTCTCTCTCTCTCTCTCTCTCTTTTTTTTAAAGATTTATTTATTTATTTATACAAGCACTGGGTACAGTCAGGAGCACGGGAGGGTGAGAGAATTCACCAGAGCCAGAGCGGGGAACAGAGCAGGCAGACTGACGAAATATACTGCTGAGGGCAGCAGTGGGCGTGGCAGGAGAGGTCTGTCGAGCCATGTGGGACCCTCCCCAGTGTCCAGGGATCGAACCGACGCTGCAGAGGCTGCGGGCAGCTTCGCAGCCCAGTGCTCAACCACTGCGCCACCAGGGGAGGCCCAAGATGGGGCTCTCTTGGGTAGCCATCCTTAGATCATTTTATTTAGGCTTTCACTGGATTTTACACTAGGAGCCCTGGGTCCTTGCCGGGATACTTAGCAGAAGGTTCCAGGAATGAGACCATCATTCCCTACCTAACATCTCTCCCTTTAGAATAATGGTCGGGTCAAGTTTGATTTGTCTTTATTCTCCCTGTCTCCTTGCCCCCCTCTGAAGCTACAAATTCATCAGAGGTAAATGACCTACAGCGCTTCCCTGAGGATCCGGCAACCTGGACAGTGGATGAAGTGATAAAGTTTCTGAAACATACTGATCATCAGACGCTCGCCCCCGTCACTGACCTCTTCAGGGAACATGTAATGTATCTCTTGGTCCGGTCTTCCCGCTCTAATGCCTCTGAGTGACCTCTGTGCAGGCCCTTCAGTTGGATCGGTGTGGATCAATGTGGATGGAGGGGGGACCCGATCAACTGATTTTTCCATACAAGCTCCGATCTCTAACTCTGGAAAGTTAATGGCCATCTGAAATTCTTTCCTGCCACTCCTAGTTTGTACTCTTTGTCATAGTCGGGAGGTATTTTAGTCAACACAGTGTTTAAAATTAGATAGTTTGACTCTTAGAACATTTTAAGATATTAGGTTAAAATTTTCCTTTTTCTTGAATTTTGAAGTAAATTTGTAAATGATCATATGTTGCTTGACTGTACAAATTAATATTTTTAATCACTTTAATAAGGCAGATGCATAGTCAGAGAACATATATCTGGAATGAGCTGATCCTCTAATTGCTGTTACATATTCTTATAAGGAAATAACTCTTCTGATAAATATAAAAAGCGTTACTACTGTTACTTTTCCCTCTAGGACATTGATGGGAAGGCTCTGCTGCTACTCAATAGTGACATGATGATAAAGTACATGGGACTGAAGCTGGGGACAGCCGTGAAGTTGACCCACTACATTGAAAAGCTTAAAGATGAAAAATACTTTGACAATTAAAAAATGCAGATTTAGATTGGTCTTAATTCTGGAAAGACCAATGCCATCTTGGCATAAAGTCATTTTTCTGCTTGTAGGAGCTTTTGTGGTGTATTTTGTTCCTCTGAAAATATACAGCATCCAGAATGGCAGAATATGTTTATATTTCAGTTGACTTCTGTAATAATATCAACATTTAGTTGTTATTAGCATATTCAAATTGGTAGTTTATTCTTTAAATCTTTTTATTAATGTTATTGTATAGTTTACAAATATTCTTCATGTGGGAAACAGACAACACACCTTGAAGTTTATAGAAAGAACCAAATTAGCTAAATCCCAAAGAGCAAATGTCAGGGATAGACAAGGTCACTAATGAAATCCATGAGTTTTCCTTAGAGAACTTTTGAAGATTCAACTGTAGGTACCATCTCTTTCTAAATATTTTGTCTGTTACTGAAGTGTTTTGTTCATGTTCTACCAGTGTCCCAAAAGGGAATAGCCATATAAGTAATTTTCCTTACTACTTCCTTGGATGTTGTATTTGTTCACATTTCAAGAAAATAAGGGCAAGTCTAAGTGTGCCAGGAGGTGTTCTTACCAGCTCGTAATTACAAGCTAGATCAGTGGTCATTTTATACAGAGATATAGTACAAGGGTGGTTGGATGGAGTATGGTACTATTTTCAATTAAATACCTATTATTTTAAAACGTCTATATTTTGCCAAAGCTTGGACAGTTAACTAGGCATTCATTGCTCACATCTCTATGAAAATGCCTGTGTCCAAATTCTTAAAAGATGTTTTATTGTTGGTTTTTATTCCTCAATAAAACAGTAATGTGTTTTATTACTGTTTCATATTTATATTTTATTCTGTATCTGAAGTTTACACAAAAGTGAATCTATTATTTTTGAATTTAAAATGGCACTCTGCACTTCTATAGAGGTAAAGATGAACTCTGTCTATACATACATACATGTTTATCTGTATGTATACATAGTGAAAAGTTTTTATTCTGTAAAAAGTGCACATCATCTACCATCGCTCTTACCTCGCAGCTCGCCCTTCAGGGTTTCCTTGCAGGGACGGTCTCTGTCATGTGCAATGTTTATTATACTTAATTTGCTTTCTGAGCCATTTGTTCTGCTGAATGTTGGAAGGTGCATTAGTTCTGATTTCTCATTTTGGACTTTATTTTAAAAATTACAACTTTCAAGTGAAACATGTTCATAGTTAATTATTTTATTTATTATATTGTTGTTATGTTGTATGACATTTGGTAAAAAGTTTATAAGTTATGGGAATTGGTGCTAATTGTATTAGCCATTTGTCACAGATGCCAATAAAATGTTCACCAGGGGCAAGAATGTACATTTCATCTTTAGAAAACCAAGCGTACTTTATAAACAAATGCAACCAATTTCCTGGGCATAGGTGATTTAAAGAGTGGTTTCATCTGTGTTATTCCATTGGCGTTACAAGACAAGATTCTAATTTAAACTTGGCCTTCCTTCAAATTGTTTGTATGAAGATGCTGTGCCCAGCTGAACAGTTCTCAGGTTTTGTATTAATATTGTTTTACAGTTTTCAGATTTTAAAATATAATAAAGTTAAATAACTACAACAGTTAATGTCAAGCCTCAGATTTGATTTTACTTGCTTTCACTGCATTACATTAATGTGAGTTTTGTTATAGTTGAAAAGGAAGCAGTGTCCAGTAAGTTTGTGGTTTTATATGTCCAAATGCTTGATTGAGCACTTGACCTCTACCTCTATCTGCAGGTAGATTCCTGGGAGCAAAAGGTTGATCGCTTGTAGGGATTTTAAATGAGGCTCCAGGGGTGCAGTAAGAAGTTAAACCATTGATCTTGATCTGCTCAGAACTTCAGAATTCACAATGTTACTGATGATGCCAGTGTGCTAGAAAATGCCAGGGCCCCCAGCTGTCTCACCCCCTCGAGTTCATATGTCAAGCTGCTTGGTATCCTGGCTGCTCTTACGTCGGGAGCCGGAAGCCATGGTGCCTCTCTGCTGTCAGCTCCCTAACTTACAGGGGGAACCGCCTGGCAAGGCTTGGGTGTAGCTGAATGGCCTTCATGCTCAGACCTCTCACCCCACCAGGGCCCCAGGAGCTTCTGCTCAGTGCTTTGGAGTCAGGAACTTCCCGCTGTTGCTTCTCAGCAACACTGGAGACGAGGCCCTGGCTGAGGTTTGGGGATGAGTCGAAACCGGCTGGGATGGGGTGTCGACCTGCTAAGGCTTCGGCGATTCAGCACCACTTGTTTTCCACTGTCTGCTCTGTAAACTTTTAGAGAATGGTCATGCCGGGTTAGCCCCCTGTGAGCGCTCAGGGTTTTCAACGGCTCTTCCTCCAGTGTTGCCTCTCAGTCCATCCTTGGCCTTCCGTGGCCAGCAGAATCCTACGACTCGGGCACTGAAGCGCTCTGGGCACAGGGAGCATTTACTTTCCTCTCTGTGACTTGCAGTCTTTGGAAAGTCTTCCAGCACGAGTTCCAAAGTAGGATTTCCCAGAGTTTAAAACTCGGGCCCCTCGATACATGTGGAAGAGCCAGGCCTTTCTGTAATACTAGAAGTGAAAAATTCAACGTCGTGACTAGCGGCTGTGTAATTGGCAGGAGCAGGGCTGCTTGTTCAGGCCACAGAGGGCTTTTACTTCCAGCTGAGTGAGTGAAGAAAGTCTGAATTTCTGGGGCTGTTTCTTCAGTGGGGTGCTAGGACTTGCCTGTATTTCTAAGTCCACGGAGGCTGATCCAGGGACTGTGGAGTAGGGGTGCAAACCAGGGCCTGCCTTTGGAACACATGGCGGAGCTGGCCTCCCCTAGCTCCCCACGCTTCCCCCATCTTGTCCAGCAGGTTGAGGACACTGGGCCTGGAAAGCAGCTCTCTCGTGAGCGCAGACTCAGGTTGAGCTTGCCCATTCTCCCTGCTCTGCTAGAGCAACTCTGGGGTTAGGGGATCACCCTGAGGGCCATCCCCTGCAGGAGCTGAATGGAGTAGAATGTAAATGAAGAGGGTGCACGGCACCCCTAGAGGGCCCCCAGGGCACATCACGCCCCCGCAGTTGGAGTCTGGCGGGCAGGGGTGCGCGGCTGGAAGCTGCGGCGGCGGGAGGCGCCCCTTTCTCCCTGCCCCCGCGGGGCTTCTGGCCGCCTGCTCGCGCGCCAGGCTGTGGCCCCCACCCGCGGGGGAGGCGAGGACGGGAGGGGCGAGCCTGCGACCCACGCCGCGTGGGCTCCGGACCCCACCTCCGCCTGACACCCGGGGGCATCCCCCTGCGCTTTCCCCCCCACTGCGCGGCACCCCCCGCCCGACCCCTGGGAAGCTCTGGGGCAGGCTCGCGCGCTGGGGGTCTCCAGCTCCCCTGGGGTTGCCAGGCACAGGCAGGGCAAGGACAGGCATCGGCAGAGCGAGGCGGGGCCGTTGCTTCCGCAGCTGAGCCCCGGGCGGGCCAGTGTCCTGCGTCTGGGCCTCGCGTCCCCAGCCCGCCGCCCTCCTTCTCCGGCCCCGGGGGGCCCGCGCGCCTTTCTGTCGCCTCCCGGGCAGTCCCACCCCTCAGCGCCCTCCCCGCTCGCCTTTTTCTGTCCCCACAAAGGTTCAGCTCCTGCGTTCAGCTCCTTACACTTTGCAGCCGCCGCCCCCTGCCCTTCTGCTGCCAAGGAGGGGGAAAAGCCGGGCAGAGCCAGCCTCTCCCAGGCCTGGCCGGGGCAGTTTGCCCTTCCCGAGGGGGAGGAGGCCCTCGAGGATGTTCTGTCTGGAGCCTTCCCAGGGATGTCCTAAGGGCCCACAGGCCAGCTTCCTGCAGTGGACCAAGGCCAGTCAGCAGGCGCCGGTCTCCGGGCCGCGGAGCGGCAGGGCCTGTGGGCGCCCCCAGGCTGCCAGCAGAGGGCGCGCTGCTCCGCCCTCGGAGCGAGCGGGTACGGGGTGTCCTCCCAGCGGGCTGCAGGAGAGGCGGTGAGGTTTTAATGCAAAGGCTCATCTTCCCGAGGTGGCGAGGTCAGCAGCTTTCACATCCAATGAAGAAGGGATCCATTTTCTACCCTCACCTCAAAAACCCTTTTCTGTAGTTATTTCAAATACTGTTGCCCCCAATGTATCTCCTAGCTGCGTTCCTGAAAGGTTGCTCACGGAGGAGACAGCCTTTAAAGGGCACTCAGGAAAGCTCTGTCACTGAAAAAAAGAAGCTGCAGTTATCTCTTGTAAAGCAAGTTTGTTTTCTAAATCAAATAGAGACATGCCTGCTGTAAGACACCCGCTGTTCACAGGAAGGGTTTGTAAAAAGGGAGTGGGCTGCAGATAGCCCCGCCCCCAAGCTTGCAGGCGTCAGGGACCGGCCGCACACTCCCTACCTAGGGAATGGCCGGCACCTGCAGGGCCGGTGACTGCCTCCCCCTCCTCCCCACACTGCAGGTGAGCCGAGACCCGCCTTGCCGCTCCAGGCGCTTGGTATGATGTCATCAGGCACCCAGAGGACGCAGGGAGTCGGGTTTCACAGACAGGGAGCCCTAGGAGGGAGGGCGAGGCCCGCAGCTCACCTTGATTTCCTGGTCAGCCTCACCTCTGAGGCGCTTTCTCCCAGCCCTTGCCTCCTCTTCCGGCCCGCGGCTAAGGGACCCTTCCTGCTTGTAGGCCAGAAGGAAGAAAATGAGATCACGAGGACGTGCTTCAGCTACTAGTGATCTCGAGGCTGGGCATGAACCTGCCGGCCTACCAACCTCTTGACCCAAGGGGAATCTGAAAAGATGCGGGCTGGAGCCCACGGCTTTGTGAAACCCGGAGCGTCCGTGCCCCCTGTGGGCCTTGCTCCCGATGGCTATTCAAAAAGACTGAGCACTTGGTCCCTGGTGCCGGCAGTGTTGGCTCATGTGCTCGCAGGCGTTCCACTATCACTCCCGTTTCCCCGAGCAGGAGACGGGCAGAGAGAGCGGAAATGACTGGCTCAAAGTCACGCGGCGAGGCGGAGCTGTGAGGATTGAATCCAGACTCTCGAAAACCCATACTCCCTAACTTCTGCCCGGCGCCCCCAGGTGTGGTGACAAACTGCTCTTTCGCACATGGAAACATCTTGATGGGGGGGAAGGGATCTTCCACATTTCAAGACAGAGGGATGCCTGGATCTAGGGAAGAATTTAACTTTTTTAAAGATTTATTTTATTTATTTATGCATACAAGAGCTGGGGTACAGGCCAGAGGTGCAGGGGAGAGGGAGTGAGAGGATTCACCAGAGACAGAGTGGGGAGTAGAAGAGGTGGATCTACTGAAATGCACTGCCGAGGGGAGCAGCGGGCGAGAACAGGAGAGGTCTGCTGCGCCATGTGGGTAGCTCCCTGGCCGCGGATAAGCTTGATAGCCCTGAGACTTTAACCCCTGCGCCACTGGGGAGGCAAGGGGAGAATTTAAGGTTCATTCAGCCAATTGAAAGATTGAGCATAGTCTCATTTCATTTGAACCCAGTGGGGTACGGAAGATGATAAATTGGGGTGTGGGAGAAAATATTGAACCACAATGAGTCTGTTCATTCTTTCAGAATTTGAATTTTTGCATACATTTCATAATCAGTGTATTTAGAGTCCATCCTTGTAAGTCATTAAAGGTCTACCACTCCGAGGCTGTTCCTGCTCAGACATTTTCACGCCATATCACTGATAAGATGTTGGCTGTTGGTCGCCTTGCCTTCTAAGTTTACATACAGCTATGAGAGTGGAAACCACTTTTGAATAATGTACCGTGTTTGGAATCACGCTGAGCAGATAATTGAGAGGAACCAAGCAGTGCATCTTTTGTGCAAACTGAATTATAGATTCCAGATATTTCTGTTTGGTGTGTCTGGATTTCCAGTGCTGTGTCGGTCTGGTGAAGGGGGACTTATGCTGCCATTTTACTTTCCCTGTGAGTTTAGTTAGTCCACAAAAAAAGCAAAAAGGCAAAGGAGAGAGTGGAGAGAGAGAAGTTTCAATAAATTAGTTGAACTTGACTACTTTTTGCGATGACTTTAAGGGGCTCTATGGAGTTGTAGCTTCATGGTGGGTGCAAAGGAGAGATCTGAGGAGGAGACCAACAGGACAGGGGGTTCTGAGGCCATGTGTCAAGACAGTTCCTCTGGCGTCTGCCACAGGTCAGCTTTGTCCAAGACCCAGAACAAGCCAGGAGCGGAAGGGCTGGACTGGTGGCCTGGGGCAGGGACCACACACAGCCAGGGCACGCTTATGCCAGGCCTTCCCTTGCAGTTCAGGCCCCTGCGGGGAGTCTCAGAGACACCTGGAGAGGACAGGAGCTGGGTGAGATCTTCCCGGAGCTGGCACTGGGCTGGGCGTCACTGGCTGGTGAAGATGCAGTAGGCCAGGCCGCGAGAGGCTGACAGATCAGTGCGAGTTGTCTGCATAGGCCCTGCTGTTGCAGAAGCCAAGAAGGGCCCCCATTAGAAGAGCTTGACATAAAAGAACAAAAGGAAAAGAAGGGAGGTACCAGTGTGGGGTGGGCCCTGTGGCAGGAGAGCCGGCCCAGGGGGCATCATGTCATTCCTGCCCAGGCCAGTCCCAATGCCCCTGACAAAGGCCTACTCAAGGAAAGGTTTCCTTTGCAGAGATGCTGGATGCATTTTGAAAAGATCCCTATTGAAAACAGTTGCAATAAAAGGTCTCTGAGCTTCAAGAATCAGTCTTCCATTATCTGGCTGCCCACAGCCTGCCCGGTGGTGCTCGCCAGTCGCACAAAGAAAACAGACTGTTCTATTGGCCCTCAAGTACCTCAGGAGCACCCATTCACTCACAGAAGATACTCTCTTCACAAAATGCCTTCTCCCTGCCTTAACGAGACACCCCCAAGGCTTCTGCCATGTCATGAAGACCTTGTTAGTGGGTATCCATTAGCACAGTACTTGAAATCATAAAGCCGCATTTAAAAAACATCACTTGTTAACAAGCACAACAGAAAGACCCCAGCCTGCTCGCCCAGCGGGAGCCTTGCCGCCAGGGAGATGCCTTTCGAGTGTCTCCACTGCCATCTGCCCCCTTGGGGACCAACACCTGCTGGCACCCTGGAAGCGGGGACTGAGCCTTTGTTTGGCGAGGAGCTTGGCCCTCTCTCTGGGTCCCCACCGCACTGACTGCCAGGACCCTGGTCCCCTCGTCTGAGCTCAGAGGTGGTGAACCCGCAGGTGCCCCCATGTCTCCTCTCCTCCCAGGACGAGGTAAGTAAGACAAAATAGTGGCAGGTGCATCGCTCTGGTGTTCAGAGTCCTGATGGGGACGGTGTGTGGGGGGGTGATGCCTGACGCTGCCGCCGCATCACCTCAGCCTCTCTCAGCCACACCTGTCCGAGGAAGGACAAGGCACCAGGCCTGAGCAGCTGCTGTGCTGTGCTGTTTTGTTATTTTATTTTATTTTTATATTTATATGTATTTTACATCATTGTTCATTTTCCTGCAGTGTTTGCTCTCTCCTCTCAGGTGTAGGCCCCGTGAAATCCCACCGCCAGTTCACCCGGGCGCCATCGCCACAGTCCCTTGTGCTTGTCCCTCCCCGGTGCTGTTTTTGCGCCCTGATCTTCCCCTCAGGGTTTTGTTTGAATTAAGAGGCCTGCGGCCAAATACAGTTTAAACTCTGGTAGAGAACTATGAGGACCAAGCCGCAGGCCAGGGCAGGTCTGTCCGGAGCAAACACCCTGGAGGAAAGGGTTCCAGATTCCAAAAGGTGAGACCTGGGAGTGAGATTCCCAAGAAAGTTCTGACCTTATGGGAAAACCTGGGGCAGTGAGACGGCGGAGGCCCAAGGGAAGTGTGGACATGGGAACACAACAGTCCAGGAGGGTGAGGCCCACCAGAGAATGGAGCCAGAGTAACAGGGCCGTCCCTGAGCAAGGAGGGTGCGGAGTTACTCCGTTCTAGGCGGCTTCATGGGACCCACAGTCGGTTCTCGATTTCTATCTGGGGTTCTTTTATTATTTTCAAATGATAACAACTTTATTGAGATAATTCACATACCATACAATTCACCCATTGAAAGTGTACAAGCCAATGCTTTTGTTTAGTATATTCACAGAGTTGGACAACCACCGTCACAATCAATTGTAGGACATTTTCATCACCTACCTGGAGTTCTTGATTCTACAAAGTAGATGGAGAAATTGGAGAAAGAGCGACAAAGTGACAGAAGGATAATAAAATAGGAGCTCAGAGAGTGTGAGGAGATGGGACTCTTTAAGGAGGCTGCAAAAAAAAAAAAAAAAATCTGGTGTTTAAATAAGGAACTACTAAAAGGAAGAGATTTGGCCTTTGTTTCCATTAAGGACAAACAAAAAACTGGGCTTGAGTAAAGTAAGGATTTAGGTAAGGCATGAAGGGAAAAAAAAAACACTTAACTTCCTGGCAATGTTTGTAAGTTCCAGGGTTCTGCTACCCTTGGAAAGAAGACTGATGAATAGTCACCCCAGAGTGCTTCTGGTTTCATGCTGTTGGTAAGATGATGAGGCATCCCTTCAGCACTGGCTGAGCCCCGGCCTTTCTGAGATGGAGCAGTCCTGCCGGACCCTGTTTACTAGGGAGAAACTTCTAAAGAGCCCATTACGTGCTGGATGAAGGATGGCCCTTCCGATGAATGAACGGACGTTCCACTATTATAACAGTTTCCTGGTCTGATCAGCCTTGCGGTAATAAACCAGAAAAATATGAGTAGGGCACCAGAGACCACAGCTACCGGGCTCTCCTCCTGATTGCTTTTTTGATTAAATTTATTCTTCAAAGGATTGTTGAGCTCTTGCTGTGGGCCAGGTGTAAGGCAGACCCTTGAAATAAAGCGGTGGTTCTCAACCAGGGGTGGCTTTGCCAACCAGGGGATTCCTGAAAATGTCTCCAGACAATTTTGTTGAAAAAATTGGGGCAGAGAGAGGGTGCTCCTGGCATCTCATGGGTAGAGAACAGAGATACTGCTGCACATCCTACAGCACCATGCAGTCCCTGCAACAGAGAAACAGCCAGTCCCAAGCGTCAATATAGCCGAGGTGGAGAAACCTTGAGATAAAGAAGACGCAGCCCCCGCTCTCCAAGAGTTTGGTCTGCTCAGTGTGGTATTTCTTACTATGGCTCAAAATGTGTCCCAGTGGAAATTTCTGCATTGATGAAGAATCTTCAAGCCTCTTATTAGACGCGATCATAAATAAACCCAAATTCCCAGTGCCATTCGGGACTGACATCATGGCACTATTCTTGCAAAGGGTTTATTAACATTCTTACTTATTGACTGGGTTCTCAAACCTTAGATTTAAAAATGACTTAGCAGAGTTTCCAGGTGACCTTTATTTATCTTTATTAGCAGAATGAGACTACATTTTTGAGTGTATGTGTAGAATAGTTGGATGAAAAATAACCTACAAGTTGGGTTACTATAGTAAACCTCAACATTTCATCTCCTGCAACTTGAACATGTTCAAAATCTTGCCAGGATACAGGTAAAATCTCACCTTGCTTAGCAATCCCCTGGTCTAATAATAGTTGCCCATGGATTATTTGCACTATTCTGGAACTACTTCTTTCAAGCCTTTATATGTACTACTTACTATGAAATCAACCAATATGTTAATTAAAATAAAATATCAATTTATTAAAATGGCACCCTAAGGACCTCAAATATACCCTATTTTGTTTCTTTGATGTGGGAGGTCAGTTATTTGACCTGGTTGTTCTGGAAAATTGCCTTTTTTATTTAATGAGCAGTAAAGTCGGCCAGAATGACCTCCATCGCTTTTTTTTCCTGCTGTTAAAGTTTTCAGCTTAGCAGCTTTTGAATGTGGCTTTTAGAGACTTGGCATCCCCATTCTTGAGCTTGAAATCTCCCCTTTACAGTTGTACAAAGTACTCTGGGTGTTCCAATTAATGGAATGATCTTGAAAATAATTGAAAAAAAATCTGTCATTCAGACTCTACACTAATTCATACTGGTTTTTGTCCCCGATGGATCCAAATTCTTGTGGGTTCATTGGGCTTTAAACCCAGTATTTTAGAATTATTGCAAAGTACACATTCTTGAGCTGTTGATGCTTCAAAACCTTTCACTTTCACAGAAAATTCTCTTGGGCTTCCATTTCCTCACTTTAAAAACAGAATCTAAATCCTTCCCCGCTGTTTTTATTAATTGTGTTATTGATGAAGATAATGACTATACTGACATATTTTCTCAGTAATTGGCCACCTTTCCTTCCTCCGTTCTTCCTTCCATCTTCCTTCCTTCCTCCTTCCCTCCCTCCCTCCTTGCTTGGTGTTTTCATAATTGCAGATGTATTTTTTCAAGCATAAAGTGTGCAAGTTTTGCCTTTGAATCGAAACAAATCTTTGACTTCACTTTAGAAGTTTCTACTCACTGTCAAGGACTTCCTTGGTTAGGATAGTATCTACCCTTTAAATCTTTCTTTTTTTTCCCTCTAGATCATCTAGTTTTTACTTTACCAAGAGCATCATTACCCTCAAATATGGGATCTTTGTAACTTGTTCCATTTTTTGTCATTTCTGTACTGACGCCAGCGGCAGCCATCTTGACAAGTCTGTGCAAATGTCAACACTCCTGGTGACTAATCAGATGTCTTCAAAGACTCTTGAAAGGCAGTTTTCTAGGTAGTTGACCCTGCAATTTTTTTTTTTTTTTGAGAAGAGATGTGATGTTTAGTCATGAGAAAAAGCCTAGGGCTCCTGCATGGCTGAAGCCTGGAGATACAGGGGCGACCCATGTGAGGGGTGGGAGTGAGAGTGGCCACATGAGGCTGAATCCAGCTGAAAAATGAAGGGCCCGAGTTTGCCAGTGGCCCACTGTGTGAGCCCTGTGGGAATGACGTGCTGCAGGCCAGGAGCCATAGGCCCAGGCTGCCAGTTGTTCTTCAGGTGTGTGTACGAAGGGCCGCACACTTCTGCCTGGGGGGAGGGGGAGTATGGAAGGGAGCCGGCAGGACTTGTAGGCCCACGCTGGCTCTTCGACCTCTTCCTGATTCCTGGCCTGCGAGGAGCCATGTGGATTCTAGTTTCCACTGCCCTGGGTAGGTGGGGGTAGGAGGAGCACCTCGCTGCTGAGGTAACACAACCTGGCTCCCCATGCGACGGTCTGTATGCGGCCTCCACAGATCTCAAGGGCCAGGTCTCCCCATACTCCAGCTGGTCCCCACCACGCAGACTCTCACCAAGGGCCCCCAGTGATGAATGGCAAAGCCCACAGATGGGGGTGGCTGGGGAGATCTGTTCCAGGAACCCATCCCAGGGCCAGGGGATGGAACATGCTGGCTCAACACTCAGGGCTGACCACGGAGCCGACATTTCTCACCCAACCAGACCTGACATCTGAAGAGAAAAGGACATTCCTTGTTACAACACAGAGAAATGTGTGGCTGGAGATTCTTCATGTAATTACAGGTTACAAATGCCTTCCTCACCATCTAGACGTTGCTCAGCTTTATGCGTCTGCTTCCGAGGGGCCTGTGGAGGCTTCTGTTCTACTGAGAAGCAGTAGGTCTTCTGGGTACATTTTGAAGAAGACAGGGCGGCCGAAGCAATCACGGACATGCTGAGCAAAGGCAGCCGGGAACAGGAATGCTAGGCCCCACGCCCATCTGCACGGATTGTACTGGAAACTAGAATGTGTGTGCTGTCCTCAGGAGACATGGCCAGAGGCCCGTGGCGGGAGTCCATGTGGAAAAAGACCACGCTGGGTAGTTTGGTGCCACGGAAGCTGACTAGCGAGCCTGACGAGAAACAGCTATTTGCTTCTTTACCAACGTGCCACTCTTTGCAAAAGAAAGTACAACAGCACAGGACAGAAAAGAACATCCATTCTGGGCATCTAGTACAGGACCCAGTAAAACAGTAACCCTATACACGGAGGGCCTGGTAATAAAAGAAGTCTCGCGACTGCCTTCCACTTATTGGTGTTCCCAGTAACACCGATACACATCATTGCAAGAGGTGAAAGAAAGAGCTTTCCATTTAAAAATAAGCATGCCACAATCAGTCCGCCCCCCCCACCCCCGCACAGTTTCAGACTTAAGTGTGATGGGCCACCTGCTGCTCTGTCTGCAGTGTCCACTCAGGTTCTCACTTGTGCGGGTGGCTTTATGCTGTCCCAGGAGGGTGGCGCTGTTCTCTCCTTCCAGAGGCATCACTTCAATCCCTCAAGAAGTGGCTTCACCAGGGGTTCCTGGCCTCGGCAATATTGACGTCTGGGCTGGATCACCTTGATGGGGCTGTCCTGTCCATTGTGGGGTGTCTACTAGCATTGGGGGTCTCTACCCACCAGATGCCGGTAGCATCCCCTCCTCCAGCTGCAACAGCCAAAAGTCTCCTGGCTTTGCCAGATGTCCCCTGGGGGCCATGATCTCCCCCTAGTTGAGAACCACTGCGCTAGACTGACCAGGAGTGACTTTGTCTCTCTCCCCGCCCCGACCCCATTCCCAAATGTCTCTTCCCAGGGCCCGGGAACATGAGAGACTTGGAATCCTCTGGCCCTGAACTTGCCTCTGGTGCTGAGCAGCCTTCAGGGATATTTTTTGACTTACAAGACTTTCGATCACTCAGAATAATGCTCTGATGGCCTTTGAAAGGAAGGTCCTTTCAGGCTAAATTCTGGGCAGGAAGGAAGTATGTAAATTTTTCTGTTTAGTTTATGGGAGGCTCAGGCTCAGAATTCTATACACCCAAGGTCAGTGTAACCGGAAGGGCCTGGAGCACTTGAAACTTAGCTCCCCACCCCCCCCTTCCCCACATTTTTAATAAATGTCTATACTGAGGTCTAGAGAGGGAAGTGACTTGCCCAGGCTCGTATCTGCTCCTCTGATGGAGACATAGGCCAATCTAATTCTTCTTTGCCCAACATGCCTGAAGAGTCTGAGTCTCCACACACAGGTACATGGCTAGAGCTTTACAAGCAACAGTTCTGGTCAGCCAGGCTAGTTAAGGAATGCAAGTTTTGTAAATGATGGAATACTGCAACCAATTAGTGCAAACAAACATTTATTGTGAAATATTCATCCTACCCTTTATTAGGTATTACATCATCAAAGCACTTTGTGGCAATGAAAATAGCTTTTTTACCCCTCTGATTCACCCACTATTCCATTAAAGCTGCAAAAAATGTGCAATCTGCTTGAAAAATAGGTTGCTCTTATTTACTCATTTGTGAAAAGTCAAAAATTAAAAAAGAAAATGATACTAGCTTACGGGGCCCCTAGAGCCGATCCGCCTTCCCGCTTCCCAACTACTCCCCCAAATAATTAACAAAGATAATTTGTTTTAAATGCCTTTTTATAAAACCAATGCACCTTTCCCCATATTATAATCATAAAAATGTTAAAAAGCCATTATTTACTTTCTTGGAAAAAAGGTGGCCAGCCGTTGTTTTTTGATTGGGAGCATGTGTATTTCCTGGGAGTTCACTTTCTTTAATTTTATGCTCCGGTTTTTGATGGGTTTCCTAAGGGGCTCTGTGTTTCCCATGGACTCTTCTCCTTGGCTGTTGATGTCATAGCCCTGAAGCACGGAGTCTTCTCTTTTGAAGGAGAAGTTTTTGGTGGACACCCCCGAGAGGCCTTTGATCTTGCCACAGAAAATGGTAGGCACAGCGTCTTCCACCGAGACGATCACCTTGGCCGCCTGGGACTCGCTCACCACCTCGACGTTGTTTTCGGCTTTGACCTCGCCGCCGGGCTGGCTGGGCGGCTTGAGCGGCTCGGGAGCCTTGCTGCTGCCCACGTGGCTGTCCATCATGGCCGGCGCCTCATGGGGCATGGCAAAGGGCATTTCCACGGCTCTGGGAAGTTTCTCCACCAGGGTGTGAGCTGGGGTGTCCACTGGCCCACTGCTGTCATGCAGTGTCTCGGGGGCGGGCTCAGATTTCCGGTGGGCTGCCAGGGACAGGTCCAGGGCTGCATCTTCCTGGCAGATAGGGGGACTAACTTCGCCAGCCTTGAGCCAGGGCACCGACTTCATGGAGAGATCCAGGGCCTCGTTCTCACTCCCCATCTTGATGACCGTGTGGCGGCTGAGCTGGAAGTACTCCCGTGGCTGCAGGATGTCGAAGGGCTTCAGTTCCTCTTTCTCCAGAGGGGTCTGGGTGCCTTTAAAGGGGTGCAGGCCAAAGGAAGATGGTGGCTTGGGGAAGCTGGAGCTGAACTTGGATTCGGAGCTCTGAGGCACCGGGATGGGGATGGGGATGGGGACCGGCACGGGCAAGGGGACGATCACCGGGTAAGGTACCAAGAGAGTGGCCGGCGGCACCAGGGGGGACAAGGGGGCATTAAAAGGCTGGGGGGGTGCAGGGGCATATCCAGGAGGAGGCTGACAGGGTGGGGGGCCGAGAGCACCCTGCGAGGGAAACAAATTCTGGAGCACAGCTTCAAAGGGCAACGTGGCCTCCTGCGGCTGGCTGGGGATGCGCAGGTCCAGGAGCTGGGGCTGGGCCTCTGGGTCCTCGGCCCCCTGGAAGAGGTTGTTGTGGATGGCACTGGACGAGCATGGCGCCTCTTGCGGCAGGACCAGAGGGGAGTTGAGGTGCTGGAAGACGTGTTGCTCCAGCACCACGGGCAGCTGCACGGGCCCCTGCGTGGTCATGACGTAGGTGGCGTTGGTGTTAGGGGTGAGCTCGGGCGCGGAGCTTCCCTCCACCTGCATGTGAATGGGCATCACCACGGGGCTCTCCCCCAGGCACAGGGGCTGCAGCACGGTGGCCGCCACCTTCAGCGCCATGCCACTCTGGGACTCGGCCGGCGGGTTCAGAATGGACGGGGCCGGCACCGTCACCAGAGCCTTCTTTACCAGGTCAGTGGAGTTGATGTTCCAGGCCTCCGTGGTGATCAGCTGGGCCATGCCATTCTCCAGTCTGTTATTAGCCAAGGCAGGGGAGGAGTCGGTCATGTCCATGGCCAGGTTCTGGGACTGCAGATCATCCATCACTCGGCTCTGATGCCTCTGGGCCTGAGACACAGACACATAATATTAGTCTCCTTAAGAGCTTCCTTACAATTGTTCCAAGAGCCCCCTCGGCATCTTTGAAAGGCTTCCATATTCCATAGTCTAGTGAACCAGGGAGCACCCCCATCTCTATGTGCCCCCCACGTCACAGGCACGTCTAGCCTACAGGAACACACCCACGCGATCAGCTGTGCGCGGGGAGCCCCGCTTTCACAGACGATTAAGTTATCAGCACAGACGATGTAGTGACTGAACGGCCAACTGAGGTTAAACAGTATTTTCAAGCTTAATTCTCAGCTTATATGTTTACCTTCAACAAACACCAACTTTGCTTCCACATTGCTATCTGGAAAAGTTATGCTACGCAGAGATTTGACTTGCTCCAATTCAAATAAGCAGCAAAGATTTACTTCCCTTTGAGAAAAAAAGAAAACCCAGTCACATTAGAATATTCCACGAAAATGGAAGGGGGCGTCCCAATCACAGGAAACAGTCAGTGAAGCCCTTGTAGCAGAGACTGGATGCGCGTGGCAGCAGCGCCTTCACGCGAGGTCGTTGGCGCCATCCTGGGGCCTCTCTCCGACCAATGGCATCTGTCTCCTGGCATCATGAAAATCTACTCCGAGGAGCAAGAAGGCGGGAGAACGTGCGTGCGTGAGCGTTCCTGGGGCCAGCCTCAACTTTCCCGTCAGTCAGCTCATCTGTCTGGCCCGTGCCCTCTCCTCACTCCAGCTCGCCAGGATAGGGGTTGGTGGCGGGGAGGGAGCGGTGACGATCCCGGGGCTAGGGAAAAGCTACACTTTTTGCAAACAATCCTCAGAGGTGAGATAATCTTTCTGGAAGTCTGTGCCTCCTCGGGCCGCCTCCCGGGAGGCCAGTGGAGCCCAGCACGGGTGCTTCCTGGAGGAAGCAGGACGGCATCTACTATATGGCTCTCCATGGAAACGTGTCCATATTTAGCCCTGTTACCATGGAGAAGGCAGGCACCATGTCTAACTGGGAGATCTTTGCAGCCCTGGAGTCTGGTGGGGCTCAATAATAATTCAATAATCCTCAGGTTGGCTGGGCAGGCTTTGGGCAACTCAGATTCTTGATTTTGCCTGTCTGAGCTGTCTAGACCGAGGCCGGTAGTCTTCTCTTCACCTCCAAATTACCCACACAACCTCCAAAACAAGTGAGAGAGGCAGCCCAGCACACCATGGGAGGAGAAATAAACAAATGAGGCCTCACTACAGGGAGGCAGCTTTAACAAATGAACAACTCTGTGATATTTCCAAGGCAATCGAAATGTGTCAACTGCAAAGAGCAATTTTCTCGGTGTTTCTCTGAAGGAGGAGAAGGAGCGCCGCCGCCGAGGGAGAGCTCCAGAGTCTGGCTGCCTCTCTCTGGGCGCAGCGCCTCCAAAAACCTCCAGGTGACCCAATGCTGGCCAATAATGCCCTTGGGACAGAGTGGGGAGGCAGCCTGAAGGGCCTGGCTTTTCCTAAGAGGAGTCCGTTCCTGATTCAGCCCAGAAAAATGCCACCCTCCAATACAAGCCTCACCCATTTGCTCATCCACCTGATTCGTTCGCTGAGTGCTACCACATACCAGCACTTGCTGGGGGCTAGAGACGCAGCTATGAGCAGGCCAGACAAGGTTCCTGCTGTCGTGGAGATGATAGTCCAGAGAGAAATACCAACATCAGTGGGAAGAAGTTTTGTTAGCCACTCTCTAGAAGGCCTGTGAAGATTCTGAGAACCTCAGGCCTCTTCCAGAAGGATCTACTTATAGTGTCCAGAACGCTCAGGAAGGGAGTGAGAGAGACCAGAAGGGAGTCTGGGATGGGGCTGCTGAGGACAAAAACAATGGTTAGAGAGGGCACCTGAGGCACCCAGCTGAGGAGGCTTCTGATAGCCTGCAAGGCAGCCTGCTGGGAGAAGTCAAGACATGTTCTGTGCCACCTTTAGGATTATTGCTCAGTGAGGTGAGACTTTCTCCCAACTACTGCAGCTCTCTCTCGCTCTTTCTCCCCACCCAACACTGCGCCCCCTCCTGGCTACGGGAGAGAAGACCAACTTCTCAATGCCTTCTACCCCTGCTCCTCACATAAAAAACCCCTTCAGCTTAGGTACCATCTCTCATTTCTTCCTTCAAAACCTCATTTTCCCCCCTACCTGGCCCTGGTTCTAGCCCAGCTACTCTCCCAGAACCTTCGCACTCAGAGTGTGAGGAGGGGACCTCGCTAGGGGAGGCACTTCCCACAAGTCCCTGCTCCTTCCACAGATGGCAAGACCTAAAGCTCACTGAACATTTTCTACGCTCCAGGCCCTCTACTGAGAATGCTAAATACTTTCCATGTTTTGCCTCATTTGGTCCTCAGAGCAACCCTACGACAGGGTCCTATAATTATTCCCATTTTATTGCGAAGAAAAGTGATTCCACGGGAAGATTAGATAACTAGCTGAAGGGTACGCCACGGCTGGGATTAGAATTCAGGATCATGTTTAAAAAATGAGCAGGGGATTGGAACAGACAGTTCACTGAAAAAAAACCAGAGCTGGCCAATAGGCACATGAAAAGATGCCTATCGCCTCTCACTAGGGAAATCAAAACACGGAGGTAACGCTTTACAAAAGACAAGAAGCAATAGTTCTGGTGAGGATGCCCAGAGAAGGAAGCCCATGGGCACTGTGGGTGGGAAAGTAAACTGGTACAGTCATTATGGAAAACAGTATGGAGAATCCTCAAAAAGTTAAGAATAGAACCACCACATGATCCAGCCACTCTTCCACCTCTGGATATTTATCTGAAGAACTGAAAACACGAGTTCAAAGAGATATGCACCCCCACATTCAACACAGCAGTATTCACAATTGCCAAGAGTTGAAAACAACGTAAGTGTCTATCACGGATGGATAGAGTTGTATATATGCACCACAGAATACTACCCAGCTATAAAAAAGATTAAATCCTGCCCTTTGCAGCATGGATGGAGGTAGAGGGTATGATGATGCGTGACATAAGTCAAGACAGAGAAAGACCCACACTACGAATCCATTCACATGGGAAGTAAAGAAACAAAACAAATGAATGAAGAAAACAAACAAAAAAAACCTCTTACTCTACAAGAACAAAATAGTGGTCACCAGAAGGGAAGGGGGAAATTAGATGGATAAATTGGGTATAAGAGGTCAACTGTATGATGATGGATGAAAACCAGATTTTTGGAGACAAACTTAATGCAGTATATACAGATGTTGATCTGTCAGTCTGTGCACCTAAAATTTATATAATGATATGAAGCAACAGCACTTCAATAAAAAAAGATGAAATGCTGCCATTTGCAACAAACAACATGGATGAACCTGGAGGGGATTATGCTGAGTGAAACAAGGCAGACTGTATGATTTCACTCATGTGTGAAATATAAAGAAACAAAGCAAACAAAAAATAAAACTCCTAAAGAGAACACATGGGTGGTCACCAGAAGGGAAGAGGGCTGAAGGCTGGGTGAAACAGATAAAGGCATCCATGGTACGGTGGTGGATGAAAACCCGGCTTTTGCTGGTGAGCCTGATGCCAATGATGATGCTGTGCACCTGAAATTTACGTGCTCTCGTAAACCAACGCCACCTCAATACGAATTAAAAAAAAAATCGAAGGCACAAATGGCTGCATGGGTTTCTGGAAAGGACCGGCTGCCATCTTGAAGAAGCCTGCAGGCTCATGCTCTTGCTGATGAACGGGAGGCCGCAGGGGCCGCTCTAGCCCAAACCAAAATGGTGTGGAGGGTGTACGCCTCCTAGCTTCCACACCGGACGAGCTTGAGATGGACCTTGGATTTTATCTATGTCAAGCTCGTCCGGTGTGGAAGCTAGGAGGCGTACACCCCTCCACACCATTTTGGTTTGGGCTAGAGCGGCCCCTACGGCCTCCCGTTCATCAGCAAGAGCATGTGCCTGCAGGCTTCTTCAAGATGGCAGCCGGTCCTTTCCAGAAACCCATTCAGCTGTTTGCGCCTTCTCTTTTCTCCTCCAGGGCCCACCTTTGTCCCTCTAGCCAGGAAAGGTGCTAAAGGGTCACCAGACTTCCTGTCTTTGGGGAGTGCAGGCCAAAGGGCTGCCTATGGTTCTTTTACTGGTGGCCTCATCCTTTCAGCCCTCTTTCCGTGGCCCGGCTACCCCGCCCTGGCTTCTGGACACAGACATCGGTGGGTGGGAGGGCACCTCAGAGCTCATGCCGCACAGGGAGGCAGTCAGATCCTCTGTTGGGGCTTCCCGTCGCTGGGAACAGGGCCGGGACCAGATGGGATGCCAGACAGGCCGGATGCAACATCTCTGCGGCAAAGGGCCAAAATCTCACTTCCACCTCCTCCCACATGACAGCTCTGGCCTGTCTGACTACTTGAAGTGGGGATGGTGAGCAGCTGCAGCCCCTCCCCTCGGAGCTACTGGCCCCTGAGCGGAGGACTGAGTACCCGCTCCCCAGCAGGGGAATGCACGGGGTACCCTGCCTTCATCATGAGCTCCCCCAGAGAAGTTCGTCTCTCCATTCCCTCTACTCCTCCTGCCCTGTTGTTCACCCTGCCAGCAGGCACCTCACAGCTGGGGCAGCAGCTGTGGGGCCTGAGTGCACCCAGTGAGATTGCGGTTGCAGTCGCTGCTGCGGAGCCAGGCCTGGAAGCCCCAGTGAAGGCCCGAGAATAACAACCAGCTCAGAAGAGGAGAGTTCAAAGGGCAGGTGCGTCCCCAAGGACCAGGGCAGGCTGAGAAGCCAGGAAATGAGTAGAGCGAAGGCAGGAACTGGCCTCCCTGTGACTAGTGTGGGTGGAGGCGCACTGAGGGGACCTTTGCAAATCGAGGGGGTCTCCCAGGAGCCAGCAACTCATGCTCAAGCCGAGGGGCGTGATTTCTTGATGTGACAATGAGTTTCAATGGGGCTGCCTGTCCATTGGCCGTGAACCTGCGCTGTTCTCACCGGGGGGGCAGGGCCGGGGATCTGTAAAGGAAGCGGCCAAGCTGGAGCTCCCCGAGAACCTGGCCAGTGGCTGGGTCTCACCCCTCTGTAGCCCATGTGCCCCCTGGATGGAAACTCTGGGGGAAGCCTCAGGGCCCAGGGCAGGTGGGGAAGGACTCTCCGGGGCAGTAGATGGGCACGAGGACCTGTGGGGTCACAGAATAGTTATCTGAACCCCTGGTCTAACCCTCCTGCAGATCTAAATATACCTGAGGTGGGTTCTCCCTAAGGTCCAGCCCTCAGCCTGGAGCCCCCTGGGGCCTCTGCCTTCACCCAGCCAACTCCAGCTCATTTGTCACTTTGGTGGCTCCCCCTTTAAGATCTTCCCCCACCCTCGCTGAGCTCCCACAGGACCCCAACTTTCCCTGGTCTAGTCCTGACCACCCCCCACCCCCGGGACTGTCCATTTTCTCTTTTCTCCAAGATGGAGGGACACTTTCACCTTCCTGTCTGTACCTGGGGCGCACATGAGCGCAAGAAATACCTCCTGAAGGAAAGCGTGCGTGAGTGAGTGTCTGGGCCTTGCAGAGCCCGATGTGCGGGTGTCCAGGCTCTCGTTGCAGGGCCACCGTACACAGCCCCGCGGCGTGCCGGGGCTGGAGGGGTGTCAGGGCTCACCTCTAGCCTCCTGCTGACTTTTTTACAGAGAGTAAACTGTGATCCAGGAAAGCTGGCTAAAACTCAGCCAGGGCCAGTTCTTTAAGCGGTCACCATACTCTCCTTGTGGAAAGAGGAAAGGGCGGGCCCCACAGACGCCATGGAGGGCAACATGGCGGCTCCCACCTTCACTGGCCAGTGGGAAACTCTGATGAGCAGAGGATGAGGAAGGCCTTTGTGGACAGGGAAGAGGCCCACAGGGAGGAGGTGTAAATGACTTCATCTGGTGTCCCTGGGTTTCTCTGACACCCAGAAAAAGAAAGCCAAAGCGAAGATGCTTTTGTGAAGAAGCTGACCTGGCACCTACCTCCTAAGTGGTCGGTCATGGCCCTGCCCCTCAGTTGGCCCGCTGGGTACCCACAATTCAGGGCGTGATACACGCTAAGCATCTAAGTAACTGTAACTGGTGGAAAACTAGTTTTACTCTCCCTATTGGGTGTATTAATTCTCAATTACTTGGCCCAGTGATTAAATTTTTTGAGTGTTAAAACATCAGCACAGGGCCGCTTACTGACGCTGTGAACATAACTGCCACACGAAGTGGTCCCCGACTGGTTAGTATACAGAGACGACACAAGCTGGTTGCCTGCCTTCTGGCCGATTGCCTTTTCCATCCGGAGATCTACACAGCCCTCCGCAAGGAATGCCATCGCCCAGATTCGCTTCTGAAGTGAATTTTCCAATGTGTTCCTTCAGTTATTCAAACCATGGTGGCCGTGCTGTTCATGATGGCGTCTCACCTTCGTGCCCGTGGGCAGGGCTGGCGGGGGCGGGGCTCTGCCAGAGAGGACAGAGGGCAGATCTCAGCTCTGCTATGGCATCGGTGAAAACGGAAGCGGTGGGCACATGTGAACGGGCCTTGGATGCCGGGGCACCCTGAGGGAAGCAGAGTCAGGCTGTCATTACGGCTCCATGAAACTTATTTATGTTCATTTTGTCACCCCGTCCTTTCTAGTCCCGTTTTTCTATTTGATGGTGTGTTTGGCAGAAGACATACATGATCTTAAAAGGTGTGTGTGTGTAGGAGGGTGCTTCGTTGGTTCTTCTGATTGGAGCGCAAGAATGGCAAAGTTGCAACTCAGCAGCGTAGATGCTTTCGAGACCCCTGAGACTTCAAGGGTCCCCCTGCCTGAGTCTTGGGGTCACAGGCCCAGCCCAGCTGCGCGCCCACTGTGCAGAGCAGGATGCTGAGCTTCTGGGGCTGAGTGGAGCTCAGAGGCCACAGTGCCCAGACCCTCATATCTCTGCTCCTTCAAAAGCACAGTCCATCTGTCGCTGTGGCCTCCGTGCCCCGGGTCTAAGGGGTCCCTCACAGTACCTCTAGCGTGGCCAGCACTGAACACCAAAGCTCAGCGGGATGGTCTGATTCAACCATGGGATGGTCAAAAGAGTTGGATGGGCGAGGAGTTTGATACAACAGGAGCAATAAACCCCTTGACCCCGTGATATGTAAGACAGACTGACAGAGAAGAGATGAGATTCAAGACACACCTGTGCGCGTGAGCTGTGCGTGACTGTGGGAAAGTCATTTTCTATCCCTGGGACTCAGTTTCCCCCTCTGTGGCATGGACTGCTGGTCTGCTCTTAACGGGTGGCGGAAGGTAACTGGGCCTCCCAGAAGTGAGTGTTGTCTGCTGGGAAGGAGTGGAACCTGGTCTCTGGGGAACTGGCCAGGAAAGTGTGGGCGAATAAGCAGAATCAGGGAGGGAGAGAAGTAGGGTGGGGGTAGCAGGGTCTTTCTGGACCATTTCTATTAACCCCGAGAAGACTCCCCTCCCCAGTCTCTCAACTCCACGGCCCCAGGGATTGGAGGGGAGTGACCAAGAACGTGCAGAAGAGGCTGGAGGACACCAGGCTGGCTCTCCCGGAGGCCTGGGCCTTCTTTAACCTGGTGAAGGCTGCAAGCAAGGGAGAAGGCTGGGGGACGCCAGCGGCTTCAGTCCGAGCGTGGACTGTCTTCTGTGACTGAACTTTCCAGAGCAGGTTGGTGTCTGTGAGTTGAAGGCATCATAGCCCTGGTAAAGAACATATTACATGCCAAACGTGCCCACATTGTGGTCTCCGGAAGGGCTGAGGTTAGGAAACAGCTGATTCAAACACAATATTAACACAGCAAATCCGAAGGGTACAGGGACAACCTCACAGAAGCCAACAAACAGCTCACTGGCCTGGTTTCCTATTGTAGACCTTCACTGGGAGACACCAGAGCCCACGAGGAATCTGGGCGACACCAGGGGGGTCACTCTGCTTCCTCTTCCGTCCAGGTGGAGAGCATCGGGTGTCTCATTCCCAACCCCCGATGACCTCTTGACTGCCTACACAAGGCCTGTGGTGGCCCAGGCATCTGGGGAGGCCTGGGTGGGAGGGTTGGAATCAGGAACCAGGGTCACGTTATTCATTGATGCTTTCAAAACCTAGCCGGGCATCTGCGTGTGCCAGCATGCCCTCCCTCTTCCTCCACCTTGGAACCTTTTCTCCGTGGGCTCCTTGCCTTCTCTTGGCTCAATTCCCAAAGTATTAGCCAATCTATATTCCCTGGGGTTATCTGCTTGTAACAAGGCCCCTTGAAGGCCTGCATCTCCTGCGGAGGCAAAGAAATTGCTGTAAAGAAAGAACAGGTCCAGGTCCCGGACAGCAGTGGGAGAAGATGTTAATGCAAGGACCTCGCAAAGGCAGAGAACAAACACTTATTTTCCAGAAAGGGCTGTCCCAGAGGCTAAGAGGAAAGGGGCGTGCCTCATGTCTTGGTGAGCCTCTGTGGGGAGCGAGAGGCGCACCTCAGAATCACAGGAGGAAATCAAGAAGTTGCCATGGATGGCAAATGACATTCACATGGATATCGGGCTGAGAATCGGTGAGTCTGTCCTCATATTCGGGGGGAAGCCACAGTCCCCCACCAGACACAGAGCCCCACACAGCCTGAGGTGCTGATGCTGGGGCGGCATCTCGTACAGAAACAGAGGTTATGTTTAGGTCTCGGGCCAGAGTCCATCATCTTAAAATGCTATGAATTGGCGGAGAATTTTCTGGCCCTAAGGAAACCTCTCAAACAAGGAGCAAAGGGGCAGGAGGAACCTGTCTCTAGAAGAGAAAATACTTCTAATTAGACCGAGATACAAAGGTTACATTTTTGTTCTGGGAAAAAGACTGTTTATAATCCTGTGTCATTAGCAGGACATTTTCCAGAGACCGGTGTGCCAGAAATAGACCCTCTGAGGGGTCACTGGAGGCAAGGGGTGCAGGCTTGTGAAGCACAAAGGACGAGTTCAGATTTTCCCTTTCTTCGAATTCAAATTAGCCCCTCACTGCCCAGGCACATGGAGGAGGGGCCAGGTTTTCCATGGGTACTGTACCCCGTGAGTGACAGCAGTACACACTGTGAACTTAGGCCTGGGTTGGGATTTCAGCCTTGCCGAACTTTGCCAGCTGTGTCACCTCGGGCATGTTCGTGCCATGCCTCAGTTTCCCTATGTGCAAAATAGGGACTCAAAAAAGACAAGGGGCGGTTGTAATGATTAAGGGAAATAATCTAGGTAAAGCATTTGGCACAGAGCCCGGCACATGCAGCCATCATCATCGTCATCATCACTGTTGCCAGGTCGTCATCATCATCTCCATCATCATCCTCGCAGTCATGGCCATCAACATATCATCATGATCGATGTTCTCACATGGTCACCACGGTCATGGTCATCACCAGGCCCACTGCCATTATGACCCTCTGAGTGTCTTACACAAATGTTCCCCATGGGTCTGCACATTTGGTTCCTCAGTAAAAACTTAGCTTGTTCAAAGTCTCATTTAGCTGCTAGGAACGGAGAGCACATTTCCACAGAATTCATGTCACCTGATGGTGAGGTTTCCACAAAAACTCACCTCACTCCAACATAGATGGAATACTGAACCTTTGCAGTGAAAACAGAAAACAAGAGTGTGACACTACTGGGAATGAAAGACAACAGGAAAACAAATAAGTACACAAATCTGATTTTTGGTTCAGGCTGAGAGGCTGGGAAAGTAGAGGTGGCTCAGTCTCAAAGATCGACCTCAAGAAGAGGGGTATCTTGAATGTAGACTCATGAGCAATTTGTGAAATTCCAAAGTTACCCCCCAATTGGCTATGATTTCACTTCATTCAGAGTTTACAGTTCCTTCTCTTGACCTAAGTAGCCACGTAGCTCTTCTCTCCTGCTTGTTAGAGAGATTAGGGTCCTTTCCTCACAAGGAGAACTAAAACGAGAGTGGGGTGGTGTAGGGTAAAGAAAATGTCAGGCTTTTCTGCCCTCCCGCCATCAGGATAGATGATGGATCCTTGTCCTGAATGCAGGCCTGATGGCGGCACCTGGAGTAGGGTGTGGGCCTAGGTAGATGGGATTCACCTGGGCTAAGAATGTGCTTTTTTTTAAGGGCGGCGTCATGGGGACGCCAGCAGAAGCCAAGAAGCCGAGAGAGAAGCAAGAGAAGCAGAAGCTGAGAGAAGGCTGGAGAGCCCAGATAGAGTGAAGACTTGCTGGGGGCTGGGAGGCCTGCCAGCCTCCCAGCCCCCCAGCACTCCTGCCGGCCGTGTACTGGGTAAATCCTAATAAAAGACCTGCAAAAACCCACTGAGGACTCTGACTCCTCCTTCACCCGGTCTGCATGGGATCCTAGAAAACCTACACTGTGTCCTTCCTGATCCTACAGATAGAATGGCAGAGCAAGAGGGTAAAGACAAGAGGGGGAGAGAAACCAAAGGGATTTTCTGACATAAGTGAGCAAGATTTCAAGGAAAGGAGGAGAAGATTAAAAAATACCGTAGGTTGGGCTCCCTGGTGGCACAAGGGGTTAAGCATCAGCACTATGAAGCTATCGGCAGCCACTGCAGCACGAGTTCGATCCCCGAGCAGGGAGCTACCCACATGGCACAGCAGACCTCTCCTGTCTTGTGCCCTGCTCCTCTCAGCAGTGTATTTCAGTAGATCCGAATGTTCTGCTCTGGGAAATCCTCTCCCTCCCCCTGCCCCCTCCCCCTTGTTCTTGTACACATAAATAAATAAAAATAAATCTTAAAAAAAGTACACGTAGATGAAATGAGAAAGAGGGTGCTCAGCTGGAAGAGATAAAACAAACTGAGGAAAGCTGTGGGAAGAATTACTAAATAAGGATTACTCAGTTGGCCACAAGGGGACGCTGTTGATCTATAACAGCTGGGTTGCCACATGGTGAGATGGAGGGAGAGGTGAGGACTGGCTGGAGTTTCTCAGTAAAAGGAGGAAGTGGGGCAACCAGGTGTCCACGCGCGCAAGAGGAAACAGGAAGGGGATCCAAATCTGGGGAAAGCTTCTGCCATTTTTTTTTTAAACCACCAGGCAGGCACAATCACTTGTGACTCGGCTGTGCGGTCATTCCTAGGGAAAAAGGTAGATTTATTTTCTTTGGGCGTCTAAGCATCATCTTTGCCTACCCTGGTCCCCTCCTTGGCCAGTCAACATTGGGTTCCCCCAATGTTGAAATTAAGCTCTCCTGAAAGAAGCGGCTAAACTCATTCTTACTGAGGTCTATGACCGATAGGTTCAAGAATTATGTTTCCTTTACTGGCATAATCAACACAATTCAGTCAGTAATAAAGTTATGGACAAAGAAGTAAAATTTCATTGAGGAATTTCAGATACCAACCATGGGGCGGGATTCTCCTAACTGTCTTAAAATCTCTCCATGTAGATAAGAGCCTACAACTGTGACCAGGTTTGCTGGTTCTATTAAAAGGCACTTGAGGTTCAAATAAGGGGGTGGGCATGACTCCTGCCACTACTGTTCACCCCACAGGAACCTTATGGGTCTAGTATAGCACTGTCTGGTACAGGGCCCGCTACTCAACTGTCTGCCTCTTGAAACTCTGATTTCTGTCTTACCGGGTGTCCAAGCACAAGTTCGAGAAAAGGCAGAGAAAAGAAGGAAGTCAATTTATGAAGTAAGTTACCACCATGGGCAACTGGGGCTCCAGTTGGGGTGTTTTTTCACCAACCCCATCTATTACAGGCTCAAGGCCGCTCCTGGATGGGGTTGCGCTGACTTCTTGGCCCCTCCAGTTAGCCTCTCAGCCGCCAGAGTGTGCTCTTGAGACCACAGTGGAAAAGTCCTCAGGGAGAGTCACAGGTGTTTGCAGGAAGCAACTTTGGGTGTATAGAGGTGGAGGGAACGTGTGGGCAGGGTACCAGCCAGGTCACCCTGCCCGGGGGCTTCCCCAATGGGTGGCACTTTCTATGACCCCTAAGAAACACGGTTGGAACCGTCTCCAAGCCTCAGAGGAAGCTGCTCGCGAGAAGCGCGCCTGGAGATCTCGCCCCGAGCCAGGCGCGCCAAGAGGCCGCAGGTGGCTCTCCCTCACAAGCAAAGTGGTCCGGAGATGGTCAGTTTGGCTAATGTGTTCTTTTGCTAACCAATAATGGGGCCCTTGAGAAAGTTCTTTTCATCATATTTGTGCTGGCTGCAAGGCAAGATGTTCCAGGGCTGAGTCACAGAGGGAGTTTCTTCTGGTGATCTTGTGTTCCAACCCTGGGACCAAAAAAAAAATAAATAAACAAATGCCACTTCACTTCATCCGCTGCGTACTGGCTAAAAATAATAACAATAGCAACCCCGACCCAGAAGTACAGAGACAGTGCAGGGAGAAGAGGGCGGAGAGTGCCTTCTTTCCAGAATGCTGTTTTGTCAGAAGCACCCCTCTGCCTGGAGGCGAATTCTCTCAAGAGCAGAACAATGCACTCTGCAGAATCTTTGCCGCTGTCTCTTGAAGTCCCCACTAATCCACTCTATTTATCTTAAGGCAAGTATGTGGTTGCATAAACAATACGAAGTTGGGGTGACGAAGGAAGGAAAAGGCTGGTGTATAACATCTGGCTGGTTGATAATGCAGATTAGAGGTGTTATTTCCTGTTTTTTGGGGGGGGAAGAGTTCTTCTGCAATGCACGTGCTTACACACACGCCCACTGCCAGCACCAGCACCACCAGCACCAGCACCACCAGCACCACCAGCACCAGCACCACCAGCACCAGCACCACCAGCACCACCACCAGCACCACCAGCACCACCAGCACCAGCACCACCAGCACCACCAGCACCAGCACCAGCACCACCACCAGCACCACCAGCACCACCAGCACCAGCACCACCAGCACCACCAGCACCACCTGCACCACCAGCACCACCAGCATCACCTGCACCACCAGCACCAGCACCACCAGCACCACCAGCACCAGCACCACCAGCACCACCACCACCACCGTGGGCAAGTAGGAGTGAGGCCACCTGTGGTCCCTCTAACCCTCGAGAGATCCTCAAAGCAGGATCCAAGCCGATTCCCCGTTGTCCTCACTGCCCCACCTGAGTTCTAGTCATCAAACCTTTGCCGCACGGGCAGGGTGTCAGCAGGGGAGATGGAGGGCGGGGGGGGGGGGTGCTTTGCAGCAGTGCAGCGGGAAGGGCCCCAGGAGAAAGGTTGTGGGCCTGGCCGGGGGACTCCCGGCTGGAGGGAGAGGACTGGGGGATTGTGGCCTTAGAGGGAGGCTCTGGCTCTTGCAGAGGGTGGTCCAGGGTGGCCCTCAGCAATGAACCCTGTGCCCCAAGGTACGACCGACACAATTTTGATGTCTTCACTCTCACTGATGAACAGGAGGCCGTGGACTCAGTAGTGAAGCCATTAAGTTGGGGGGAAAAGATAAAATAGTTAATTTTAGGCCTTGGCTAGCACGAGCTCGCTCTTGCTCCCCCCCCCCCCCGCAGGCAGGCACCACTCACAAGATGATAATAATAAACGATTTACTAAGCATTTACTTATTATGTGCCAGGCATCCTGCTAAGCATTTTACATTCATTTTCTGTCGGAGTTCCTCAGAAACTTAGCAACCCCTGCAGATCGTACCATCTTGGTGTGAATTGGTTTATTGGCTTTTTCCCTCCTGTAAACCCCCAGGGAATGGTTGTCTTGATGGGAGGGAGGGACAGAGCTTTCCAGAACGTGAACATTCAGTACAGGAAGGCAGGTCTGGGAGAGAAAGAGAAGGCAAAGTCTCCTGGCACCAAGGATGGAGGCAGATGGGGTAGGGAGGGGCGGGAAAAGAGGCAGAAGACGAAAACGACTCCCCGCCTCCGCGCAGGGCCTAGAATGCTTTGACCTGGTTCTGTACCTGGAGTGAGTCCAGCCCTGCACGCCGCCCCTCCACTGTTGCCCACAGTCACACTGCAGCTAGCTTTTCCTGACCCTCGAAGGACACAGGAGCTGCCATGGCGTTTGTGACCCCCAGAGCTCTCTTCCTCCACCTGCACGAATCCCAGTAAGGCCTTCCTCCCACTCTCCCAGGAACACATTTCATCTGTGGCTGACCAGTTGGTGTTCGCCACCGCCACTTCCTCTTCTGCCTGGACTTCCTCTTCCAGCCTCCCTGGCAGGCAGGTGAAGCCATGTTCCAGCCAAGAGAATGTGGTGGAAGTGATATGCACCGTTTCTAGGCCTGGCTCCTACCGACCTTCCGTGCCTGATGCTCTCCTCTCTCTCCATGCCTCGGCTTAAGCACAGGGACCTCTTGGGAACCACCTGCAGAGCCGTGGAACCTGCGTGGAAGGGCCTGCATGCCTGAATCATGGCTTGGAGTGGGCCAGCTGCCGCCAGGAACATCCATTTTGGGCTTTGTGTGAAAGAGGAATAAACTGTTATTGTCTCAGGGCCGCGATACCCTTTCTACTTGTTTGTATCGGCAGCAGTCATTGCCTTAATGGATGAACACAGGGCTTCCTGGGACCCGCTCAGTACCCTAGAACATTCTGAAGCCCACTAGCTGAAAACCGGAATGGAGTAGCCTAAGTGTCCGGAGGCCAATTCTTAGCTTCCCTGTGCTAACCTGTCTGCTTTAAAAGCTAGGGACACCTCTGGGTGTGCTCCTGACTGGAATTGGCCTGTTAATGTGAGTCCCAGGTTATTCTTTACTTGGCTACTGTATAAGTATCCTCTGAAGAAGACCACCTCATTGGTATTCAAAGAGCTGGTAGGGTTGGGGGGTTGTGCGAGGAGCTGCCTGCAGGGAGCAGGAGGCAGACCTATCATTGGCCTTCCTCCTTGGCGCCCCCAGGCAGCCCTTGTCCATGTGAGTGGGTGTGGGTGTGGGAGGGAGAACAGCAGGGCCCTGGCACAACATAGGCAAACAGACCCAGGAAGCTGGCGTGCCTGGCATCTGGCCAGAGGAAATTGCTAGAACCACAAACCCCTTTTCTCTGTACCCTTTGGTGTTCTGCTGCTTTGCAGAACAGGGAGGCTTGGGCTTTCTGCCCTTTCTCCAGTCATACCCCAATCATTCTAGGAAAGGTCCCTGTGGGTACTGCTCTGGGCAAGTTCACTGGGGCTCAAGGGTCTGGGCCCAGCTTTCCGTTGCTGGCCTCTATGATGGATTTTTCTAGGCAAAGCCAGCCGGTTCGTCAACCTGACAGTGGGAAGAACACTAAAACTTGAGGGCGGGTGAGGTGAGGCTTATTATATTCACATAGAGGTGGAGATGTACCCCCAAAGATGGGTAAATCAATTGAAAAAAAACCCAGAAAATTCTCATCTAAGCAGATGCAAATAATAACATCACAAAAAACTTACCCTTGCAATCTTAGTTTCAACTGATTTGATTTCTTGTCATAAGGATTTGAATTGGATAGGAACAAATAACATTTTCAATAAATACTAAAACCAACAAATAAAAAAAAAGCTCTAGCCTTATGTTTAGCATATACGCCCTTTTTAGGTTCTTCTCCAAGACACTGGTCTGTCTGAAGACTCTGGGTCACAGCCACGTTGGACTGAACCTGTCAGAAAGCTTTCCTCAGCACAGGGGCAAAGGAGGCAGAGATGCTCACACATTTCCTGACCAGGGCTTAGACAAAGCCCTCGCCCAGGCAGCTAGCTTTGTCGTCAAGCACCCCTGGCCCCCAGGAGGAGTCAGCTCAAAGTTCTAAGCAGGAAGCCCTCGGTCCCAGGCTGCCATGGGAGGCCTGCTCACCTCTCCACCTCCATCACAGCTCGAGGTTTGGCCAAAGAGCACTGGGGATTTTAGGAAGTTTCTCTTGGTAGTGAAATGGAGGGCTGGCTAATCAGCACGGCAACTAAGAAATGGTGATATTCAGCACACATGGATTAGCTAAAATATTTGAGAGGCAATTCCCACCCTCATGTGGATAGACTTGGAGAATCCAGAAGGCCTGTAGCCAGCTCCCCCAGGGGTGGTTCTATGCCTGGCAACTGGGCTTGGAGGACTTCCGGTTGCCTGTGCCAACAAGAAGGTGACCAAATTCTGATGCAGAAATGTCGTACTATCTGTGTTGAGTAGAGCTTTGAACAGTTTGGGGTCACAGCAGCTGAAAGGACAGCCAGCTTGGTTTGCCTAAGACTGGCTTGGGAACGAGCCGGCACCTGCTGGCTGTGCGCATGTTGGATTCGCATTGTCTGTGTGCGTGTGGCACAATCACACAATCTTCCCCGCGACCGGCGGGGTGGCCTCACAGTGCCACCCCGAGCTCCCTGTGCAGGAGTTTCTCCCTTCCCCACTTTCGGTCTCTCGCCTGTCTCCTTCTCTCCCTGCCTGGCTGCTCTGGGGCTCAGGCCTTGGGCTTGCCCCATGGCACCTGCAGGCAGCCCTGGGGCTGAAAAGACTGCTTTAAGCACATGGGTGATGAGCAGAAACTTCCTGTCCATAAAACTGCAGTACTTTGCTTTCCCTCCCACAGAACATTTTTGGTGTGTGAACTGCCGTTAGCTGACATGTTGGAAGGTTCTTTTAAATGTCCTTTAAAATTAAAAACACAAAAAACAAAAGTAAGGGGTCATATCCATCCTTTGAATGACTAAAATAAAAAAGATTGTAACAAAAGTTGGCGAAGATATAGAGCAACTGGACATTTATATTATGCACTGCTGGTAAAATGATTTCGCCACTTTGGAGAACTTTCAGGTGGTTTCCAATGAAGTTAAACAATGGCTTCCCCTCTGGTTCAGCACTTCGACGCCTAGGTATCCTCCCAAAAGAAACGGAAACACACAGCCACACAAAAAGACTTGTATAAGATGTGCATAGAGGTTCTGGTCTAGAGAGCCACGGATTGGAAACAAACCAAGGTCATCAACTGGTGAGCAGATCAACACAGAGAGCAACACTCACACGAGACTTGCTCACAGAGATGAAAAGCAGAGAACTCTCTCGACTTAGTGAGTTCCGAAAATGCCATGCGGTGTGAAAGAAGCCAGATACAAAAGTGTACCTGCCACATGAGATTTCAACAACACAAAACCCAAAAAACAAGCCAAAAAAAAAAAATGCCTAGTGATAGAAATCAGAGAACAGCCTCTGGAAGGGGGGGGACCTTTCCTGAGGTGATGGGAGTGTTTCATAGCCTCTTTATAGCCACCTGTGGTGCTTATACAGGTGTGTGATTGTCAAAAAGGAACCATCTAACCACTAAAGAATCATTTGATTTTATGTTAATTATCGCTTGATTTAGGAGACATTGAAAATATTATCAAACAACTGCAGAAAAGAACAAAGCACCAGCAGCGAGGCTCTGTGAGTCTGCTTTGTGAACTGTGGTGGATTCTGAGCCTAGTGGAGGGAGGGGGGATGAAGCAGGGGTTGTGGGATGAAAGGACCCTCCCCCGGAGCACCTGCCGGGAACCCCTTCCCCTCAGTCAGCCCCCAAACAAACACTGAATGAACTAAGAGAGCAGAGGCTGCAAGGACAGCTGGCCCGAGAGAGTGGGGTAGCTCTCAGGCCGTGAGCCAAAACCACTTTCCAGGAAATGCCAATATTTTGTTTGGGAGAGGGGAGGGCATAGTAAGGCAAGCCGAGCCAAAATGTGTTGGTCTTTGGACAGTATCTGTTGCCCAATGAGGGACCCTGTGGGAGAGGCTTTGAAGTGCTGCCCAAGAGATCCCCTTCGTGGGCCTCTGGGGTGGGGTGGCCAGAAAAGCCCCCACTGAGCCGAAGTTGGAGGTTACCTAAGGACAGAGGCCTCCTATTTGACAAGGTGGAGAGGAGTCTTGCATTTCCCGAGCTCACAGACCCTTCCGACACCCCCAATCACCGTGTTCAGCCTCCTAACAGCCGAGGGAGGCGGCGTCATGTACTGGCGCCGCCTGCTACAGGCCCTGGATCTGCCCCTTGAGAACCGCGTGGCCTTGGGAAAGCGCCTCAGCTCTCTGAATGAGTTTTCTTACCTGAGAATGGGGGGAACATGCCAACTGCTGGCCAAGTAGAAATTCCTAGTGCCTAGTGAAAGTTCCCCCAGGCTCACATTTGGGCTTCAGGGGGCTTTCCAGGAGGCCTATGGCAGTCTCTCACCTGGTCTGGGACGCCCTCTAGCTGGACTGGCATTCCGTTTTTAATATTTGACCACATGTTCAGAAGATTTGTATAATCCTAATCTTTGGTTTGTGACCCAGTTCCACGCATGTGTGTCTCGCTTCTTTTTCTTTTGTTTTAAAAACTTTTATTTTTAATATTATAAGATTAAAAACAATTCATGAGGCCATCACCCAACTCAACAACACGCGAGTCTCCTTCTATTCTGTTCCATTAGTTAGTTCCCTGCACTAGCACCACGTGTCTCATACTTTCCGCTGCTGCGAAGTGCTAAGAAGAAAGTAAGTCAGGGTAAGCGACACAGGGGAACTACCTCGGGGAGGGCCACCAGGGAAGATCTCGGTGATGTGGAGTCATTTGAATAAAGACCTGAAAAAGGAGCCACTCTGGCCGAGCAGCCTTCCTGTGCGCCTAGCCGTGTGTATGCGCACACGCAAGTGTAAAAGGGGTATGAGCAAGTTCTAGAATGGTAGGAAAGAAAAGCAAGGGATCAGATCACACATGGCCTTCCAAGTTTCACTTTACAAGGATGATGTAGGACCACCTATTGCACCCATAAAGAAACTGAGGCTCAGATAAGGTGACTTGCCCCGGATAGCCATCGAGTTACCGGCAAGATTGTGGTTAGAGTTCAAAGCCCCCACTGTTCAAGGCCATGTGCGTCTTTCCTGACAACGGGCTGCTCCTCTGGACCAGCAAATGGTCTGAATTCCACAAAACGCCTCCAAGTGCCTTGCTGGTAATGAAGTGAGAAATAGTGTTTTGAGATGGTGCTCTCCCAAGCAAGCGCTTCACCGCCACACAAGATTATAGAAGACTGATTAGGGTTCTGACTTTTATTTTTTTAGTGACCTTAGCAGCATGTTAAATCCATGTGAATATTTCCAAACCCTTTTCTTTTCGTCGGTGATATCTATTCCTAAGAGGAAATCAAAGATACTCTAGTGATGTTCTTTGGAATTTGAGTTGGGTGCTATGATCATATAAACAGAAGCAACACTTTTTCTCAATAGCCTACAAATGACTGAGGAATACACAAGTAGTAGATTAATATTTTTACATGAATTTTATTAAAAATTTCCCCCCACCACCCACTTCTTCTACCTCTGATTCTTTCTCCCTCCTCCTTCCGTCTGGACCGCAGAAACCCCAGTTACCAATGTCTACTAAGTTTGTAATTGTTTTGCTTTTTCAGTTCATCTGCTTTGCTTCCTCATGTTACTCACATATATGATAGTGTCCAGTATTTGCCTTTATCCTTCTGACTTAATTCACTTCATGTAACTCCTTTGAGCTCCTTCCATTTTGCTGTAAATGGCAGAACTTCATCCTTCCTCGTAGCTGAAGGGCAGCCCGCCGTGCGGCTCGACAACATCTTCCTGATCCCATCCCCTATCGGTGGGCGCTGAAGTTGTCTCCCTGTTCTCGCTATGTGATTAAGCTGCAGTTATCATTGTGGCGCCTATTTATCATTTTTTGAGTGCATGATCTCATGTGCTTTGGATACTCATTTACATATATTTCAATGCCATTCCTGGAGTTCAATAAATGGCAAGAATTCTTATTTGCAATGATGTGGATGGAAATATTGAGGTCAGAATTTTTTTTTAAAGATTTATTTATTTGATTGTTTATTTATTCAAGCACTGGGTATAGTCAGAAGCGCGGAAGGGTGAGAGAATTCACCAGAGCCAGAGTGGGGAACAGAACAGGCAGACTGATGAAATACGCTGCTGAGGGGAGCAGCAGGCGGCAGGAGAGGTCTGCGCGCCATGTGGGACCCTCCTCCGGTGGCCGGGTGCAGCCTGGGATCGAACCAACGCTGCAGAGGCTGTGGGCAGCTTCGCAACCCAGCGATCAACCGCTGCGCCACCGGGGAGGCCCGAGGTCAGAATTTAAAGGCTCATCTACCTCCTTGCTTTTGCAACTCTGATTTCAGTGTGACATAAAGCCTGGAGAGAGAGCTGACTAAGTCATTTGCGTCCATCTGACCTGCATTCCCTTTTAAGCCTCAGGGTGAATGAATTTCTCAAATCTGTCTTCCTCTTTGACCGGCTAATCCCTTCCTTCCAGGAGATTCTGGCCCCTCTACTCTGGACTGGTCTGTGGCAACCAGCCCACGTGCTGTTTCTATCTTCCATTCCCACACTGGGCCCTGGGACAACTGTAGAAATTATGACTCAAGAGATCAGGGTTGCTGACTTCCGAGAGCCACAGCCTTCTCCCGAGAGAATACGCACAAGAGAGGGCTATGTGTTTTCAGAGACGAGTGCAGGCAGTTCTGATTCACGCCCAGGCTTTTAGCCGCCTCCCATTTTCCTTGTGGGGACAATTCTGAGATGCAGATGTGAAAGCTAACGGCCCAGGGCCTGCCATCTCCTGGCGCAGGTAAGAGCCGTCTGCTTTCAGTTACTTCAGCTGTGTCTCTGAAAGACCTAATAGCTCGGCCTAGCGGGAGCCAACAAAGTGACTCAGACTGGGCTGACGAGTCGCGGGTCACCTTCTTGCTCAGCAACCTTCCTGAGCCATCTCTACCACCATGAAAGCCGGGGAACTCCACAGGTGCACTCACACACACACACCCCAGCTCTAATTTGAGGGAAAAAAACACACAGTGCCAAAGCCTAACCTGTGTAAGACAAACCTTCTGGCCTGCAGAGTAGAGCGCCAGAAAAAGTGCACAGAGAGGCCCACCTCAGCCACAGACCGGCTGTGGAAGCAAGGGCAAGTTCCTTAACCTCTCTGTGCCTCAGTGTTCTCATCTGCACAGTGCGGGTGACGACAGCACATATGCCGCTGGGGAGGAAAGGGAGTGAGTTCACACAGAAAACACTTAGAGCAGTTAACCTTAACAGGGGGTACCTCTTGCTGTTATAATAAAGACAGGGTGGGGCCTCCCCGGTGGCACAGCGGTTGAGCACTGGGTTGCGAGGCTGCCCGCAGCCTCTGCAGCGCCGGTTCGATCCCCTGCTGCTCCCCGGCCACCGGAGGAGGGTCCCACATGGCGCACAGACCTCTCCTGCCGCCCGCTGCTCCCCTCAGCAGTGTACTTCGTCCATCTGCCTGCTCTGCTCCCCGCTCTGGCTCTGGTGAATCCTCTCACCCTCCCGCGCTTCTGACTGTACCCAGTGTATGTATGTATAAATCAATCAATCAATATTTAAAAAAAAATAAAGACAGGGTGCCAAAGGGGCCTCACTGTGGAACACAAAATAAATGAGGTGAGGATTTCATTTTAAAATAGAAGTAAATGATAAATAAGAAGACTGAGAGGTGCTTTTCCTTCCCAGGAGCTTTAAGCCCAACATGGCGCTGGCCTCCTGGGGTCCACAGTGAGCGCATGTGTGGGAGAACAGTACCTGTGCTTAAGTCTGAAGAGTAAGGTCAAGAGCAGAGGCAGTAGGTGGAGACTAGCTGGTGGAGGGTTTTCTCACTAGGTTAGACTAACTGCCCCCCTCAACTAGGATTACACAAGGGACCCTCCTGGGTTAATTTGAAAGATCTGGAAAGCCAGGCCACGTGCACCCCAGACGAGTGAAATCAGAATCTCCCACAGTGGGCCCGGGCATCAGGGTTGGGTAGAGTTCCTTGGCAATTCCAGTGTGCATAGGGTGTGGACCCACCTCCAGGTCTGGAACTCTGGAACCCCCTCCTTCCAACATGGATGGCACGCAGACCCCAGTCACTGCTCAAGAGGCCCAGACATAGTCTCCGTTCTCTCCATGGAGAGAAAGAAAAACCCACCAAACCCCAACCAGGCAGGACTGGTATGTATTTGTTCTTATGACAAATAAGGGTCCCATAGTGCCTGGGATCCATTTTTGGTGTTGTTGAATCAGAAAGGGCATGGACGGATGGATGGATGGGTGGATGGATGGATGGATGGATGGATGGATGGATGGATGGATGGCTACAACACCATAGCAAATGTCTGCTGATATGGGAGTAAAATTGCTTAAAATCTTTCTAGAGAGCAATTTAAAAACATTCATAGCCAATGACCCAGAAAATCTACTTCTTGAAATCGCCCCGAAGCAATGCAGGCCCTGGCTGGATTTTCTGTCAAGTGCCTGCAGTTCTGATTGAGGAGAGATCTGTGGGCGACAGAAATGGAGAAGTAGACACTCCACCGTGGCCTTCTCTTACAACCCACTTTTGTGGGGTGGGAGAAGGGCACCCTCCCAGGAGGCCAATTTTTTTTTCCTTTCATCAGGGCTCGGGATTGTCACAGACGTTAGCTAATAACTCAGCTTTGACCCCAGAGTTCAGGGATGTAAACACAAAAGAGGTTCTTGTAGATAGTGGAGAGATTTCAGGAAAGTCTCAGCCACTTAAAAAAAAAAAAATCACAGTAAGGCAGGATCCAATGCCACATTCTGAGCAGAGCAGCCCTCCAGTACCCTCCCAGGGGGTAACTGCAGAGTGCACCCCCATCTGGTGAATGACATGGCCCCGTCATGCCAGCTCGTGAGAACACGGAAGGCATTTGGAGTTCTCATCCAACACCCCGAAAAGGGGTATTTAACTTGGAAGAGTTAAAAACATCCCCTTTCTGAAAATGCAAGGGTTTGGCCTTGGAATATAGCTTGAAGGACCTCTAGGTCAAGGGGAATTCGCTTGTCAAAACCAAGGCCTGCCCCTCAGCTGTCTCTGGGGAGGTGACGAGGTGCCCTCTCCACTGGCATGTGCCCCAGCGTCAGGATAAGGGGCTTTGCGTGGGGGGCTGGGATCAAGAGGAACACATTTTGCAACTGTGCCTTTAAAGAAGTCCAGCGCTGCCCTCTGGAGCTATTAAATGTGTTTGGATGTGTAGGGACTTCTTGGTACTTAAGAGAAAATAGAATCATCTTTAAATTGAAAAGCATTCCCTGGGTAAGACCACTTATGAGAGGTTTAGTCCAGAAAAAATATTATTCTTGTGTTACAAAATCAAAGCAGTGGAGGAAAAAAAAAAAATCAAAGGGAACAATCAGTCAGGAAAAATTTCGGGCTCCAAGATGCTGCAGGAGGCCACGGAGAGAGCACGGCGGAACAGACTTTTTCCCTACAGTCACTTTCAAGCAAGTGTAAGTTTCTTTGTGCAGTGCCCCTTTCAGCATTCATCTGAGGGATTTCCTACCAATCTCGGGCTTAAGGGTTCAGGCCAGGTTAAGCAGTGGGGAGGATTCGGGAGGGAGAGGCCTCGAAGGATGGCCACGAGGATGTGCGCCAGGAGGCCGGGGCTGCTGGGCTGCTCCCCTGCACGGTGCGGCCCCCACACAAAGGGCCTGTGTCGTCATTGTCGTCCCGTCGTGGGCTGGACCGGCCACCCTGCCATGAGCTGGGAGCTGCGTGGGGCTCCCTGGGGACTGTCCCCAAACTGAAAAGTGACCACCAGAGAGGTCGACGGCGGGCACGCGGTGAAGTGTTGGACATCAAGGGGGACATCGGCGCCGCTGCCATCAGTGCGACCGCTACAGCAAGTCTCTTACTGAAGAGAGACTAAAACCAAGTGACTCCCTGCAAACTGACCAAAGCGGTGTTATTGACCCCTTCAAACGCAAAGGCCTGTTCCTTGGTGAGTCTGCCGCTGGGAAAACCAAAAGACCTGACTCGCAGCTGCTGCCCACTCCCCCCCCCCCCGCAATCGCTCTTGTTTGGGTTATGCTGACCTCCACGTGGCCACAGCTCCCAGGGTCTCAGCCTATCTTGCTCATCTCAGCGGTGCTCCACACAGATGACCATTCCTTCCTTCTCTTCAAACATAAATCAGATTGTTTCTACTCAGCTCCTTGAAACTCTCCAGTGGCTTTGCATTGTCCTTTAAACTAAAAGCCAAGACCCACAAAGCACTATCTGCCCTGCCCCACGTTTACCCTTTCCAGTCTTGTCCCATCACTTTCCTCTTCCATTAGAATACTTCTTTTTCTGGAAACTCACACGCTCTTGTCTACCTCAGGGCCTTTGCACTGGCGGTTTCCTCAGCTTGGAATGTCCTTTGCATAGCTGTTTCCTTCTCAGCCTTTAAGTCTCACATCAAGACAGCCTTCTCAGAGAAGATTCTAGGATCATCAGTGAACTTCACCTTCACTCCAGTTACTCTCTTTCATATGAACCTCTGTGTCTTTCCTAGCCTTGAGCACATTTGTAAATTACCTTTCCCCCCTTCGTTTACTGTTGATAGTCTCTCTCCTCCATCCCTTGTGGAGTGTAGCTCCTCATGTTCATTGCAGTAGCCCCACCACCAGGAGCATGCTTGGTCCATAGCCGGCAGCCAGTGAATATTTATTTGGAGGAAGGGAGGTTGGAAGGCAGGAGGGGAGGGGGAGAGGGAGGGAGTAAGACTGGGGGGTGGGGGGCGGAGAAAAGGGAAGGAGTGAAGGAATTTCAAATTCTCACAGGGGTGCCCCGGGTTCTGAGGAATGGGTTCTGTTTCCATTCTTCGGAAAGGCAGAGCAGAAACAGCAGCTTGGCACTTCTGATGAGCAAGGGGTACTGCCTGGCAGCACGGGCCCGCCGTGGGCGCTGGGGTCTGGAGGACTTCCCCTCAGGCCCACACAAGAAGGTGGGGACTGGGCCGCGGGCTCTCTCCCACACCACCTCGTGCTGAGGAGGAGGGGTGAGTCTGTGACCCCTTGCAGGTCATGGAATCAGGGCTCAGCATTATGCCCAAGGTACTGCTGGCCCAGGGCCACACTCTAAGTATCTGGAAGGCAGGGGTGTGGCCCTGTTAAGCACCTAAGGAACTGGCTGATTGGCCAAGGTTCTTCATCCAGAAGACGATGTTTTGTTTACAAAACACAAAGTGCTTCTGACAGGCTGGCACACTTCCAGATGTTTACAAAGACTCCGGCAGCCTCACGAGGGAATAATGCTATTATCATCACTACTTTACAGAGGAGGAAACTGAGGCCTGTAAAGAGGAGGAGGCCTGCCCCTCGGTGACTGGAACGAGGGTCCCCAGCTGTGTGGGGGCTGGAGGACGGCAGCCTGGGAAAGGGTGCACGGGACAGTGGGCACTTGCCCCTTAAGGGAACCCTGGGTGGTGACATCTCACACACTGCACTGTTGAGGGAAGGTGAGCAGGTGGGAAGTTTGGGGGTCCTGTTGGCGCCCCTCTGTGGCAGCAGCCCCTTCTTCCTTTCCAGTTTCTGTCACAGGTCTAGGCGGGGGCTCTCGGCCTGCTGAGAGTCTGTCCCTGCTGCCAAGGGACACTGGCAACATCTGGGAACATTTTCTGTTGTCACAACTCAGGGAAGGTGTTCCAATGGCACCCGGTGGGTGGAGGCCAGGGGTGCTACCAGACGTCTTGCAATGCACAAGATAGTCCCCACCACAAAGAATAATCTGGCCCCAGATGTCAACACTGCTAAGGTGAGCCAGCCCAGAGACCACCTTCCAGAAAATGAGTGAACATGGTGGTCAGGCCAGCAAGGGAAGGTGCCTCTGGGCATCCCTGAGAAATGCCAGCCTGGCTCCTACTACACCTCTACAAAAGCTGAAGGGCAGAAGGAAAGAGCCCTGGTGTTTGCCTGCCTCTCTCCCCGGAGTCCTGGCACCACGGGCCGCCCCTCCTGCCGGGAAGCTCAAAGCAGCTGAGGGCCCTACAGGAACAGCAAGGCCACTAATGCCCACTTTCTTTGGCAGCGTCTAAGGCCCCTGGCTTGGAATGTGGCATTCCTGGACCCTTTTCTCTCAATTCCTTCTAGAGAGAGAGGGAAGCCTCTGAATGAGTCAGAAACAAAGGGTCCCGCCCTCATGTCTCACACTTGCCTAACTTAAAAGGCTTGCGCAGCTCCGCCAAAGAGATGGCGGGGTGTCTGGGGAACTGCTCCCCTGGTCCCAGCTGGATCCGGGGCAGAACCCAAGAAAACTGGAAACGCTCTTTAACAGACAAATAAAAACAAGGAAACTGCAGGCCAGACAGGGCGGAGGAGGTGACGTGGGAAGCCCGGAGGGCCCCCTGTGGCAGTTGACGCTGCCCCTCAGTCGTGAAGCGGGTTCCACACATCCGCATCAGGATGCTGGGGGGGGCCAGTCGGGTGCTGTGAAAGGGCTCACCCTGCTCAAGGATGGGGTGCTTTTGTACGCTCAGTCACCGATGTTCATCTTTTTGTTCTCTTGTCACCACTGATCCACACCCGTGGGACCCAGGAGCTCCCCTGTTTCTAGCCCACCAGCCCCGGGGCGGTCAGCTGCCCTGAGCACGCAGCAGAATGACAGGCGGAAGGAAACCTGGAGAAGACCAAGCCGTGATCTGAAGTCCTTGGAAGGAATCACACACTTGATTGGAGCTTAAAATTGGGCTTTCGGCGAATGCCTGGGGCATTTGCTGAGATGCTATGTCGTGGCCATCTATGTGGCAAAGACTGTCTGGGATGCTTCGGATAGGATCCTATCCAGCGAAATGGACCAGGTCAGACGTTCTCAAACTGAACTAACATCGACATCCCCAGGAGAGCAACCCAAGCACATGGTTTCTCTGCCTGAGCCCCAAGACGCTGACCCAGCTCATCCAGTGGGGTCCAGGAATGTGCAGGTCCCAAACCGCCCCTCCCCAGGTGATTCTAAGGTCAGCTGGATTGGATTTAGTAACCTCTGGACAAAGTTTTGTAAATTGTGTGGAGCAATTTACCAAGTGCCAGGCACTAACCCATGATCCTTAAATCACTTCCAAAATCCTTAACCAAGATGTTTCCCAAACACTGTTCAAAGCTGCATTTGCTTTTAAGTCTAAGAGAACATTTTTAGATATGAGATTTGTTTTCCCTCCAGCAAGATGCTCTACATCACTACTACCAATTAGGCAAGTTCATTTAAAAGCCTCGAATCCATACTTGTAAAATCCCCCCTTTGCTCATCCAACTTTATGTCTAAACAGTGCAGCTGACGGCTGTACAGTTCCATTTATGAATTCCACTCTTGTGAATGTATTTCCAAAGCTGTTTCAGAATTTCTTTGTCTGGGAGAGCCAGGACTGCTGGTTTTAATAAGAACATGGTTTAAACATAGTTATCCAGGTCACTGATATTTCATGGCTTCCCAGAACACAGACAGCACACAGCACCCAGCGTACCTTCCTCTAAAAACAAAGTCTGCCCCTACCCACCCCACCCTTTCCTCTCACCAGAGGACTCCCTCCCCATTCCCTTCTCCAAAATGGCCTACTAGAGAGAAAACTGAGGTTAGATCAAGCACAGAAGGAGTTGGTCGCCAGCTAGCACTCATCAATATCACAAAGTGATCCACCCCACCGACCAGCAGGGACCCTCGCACCCCATAACTGCTCCATCTTTAGCTGAATGAATCCAATTACTGCCTGAACTGTGGCACCTCCATTTACGAAAACCCAAACAAGAATTCTCTGCACAACTGAGTCGTTCCATAACGTGCACATCTGAGAACATGTTCTATTACGTAATCAACAAAGTAAAAAGAACTTTATTTTTAGCTACTGAACTTCACAGGGCAGATCGGGGTCCTATTTAAACTTCTCTTTCATCCGTAACCTTCAAATGACACTCCCATGATTTGCTTTTCTCATCTGTATTTTTAAAAGACTCAAAGATAGCCTCGGGTATATTTAAAACAATATAAAACAACAAGAGAAATAAGCCAGATGGCAAAAAATCATAAATCAGGACAAGCGTGCTGAACCAGCTACAGAGGAAGACATGGCCAGACCGTAGAGGGAAGAAGCACTTCGTTCCTCATGGCTAAGTCTCCATTATTGCTTCCTGGCGAAAAAAAAGCTGGGAGGTCACCTAGGGGAGGGCGGCAGCATCCCCCCTTAACCTGTCACCAGCTAGACTGGAAAGAGCTGCACGATAATTGGGAACCCCCACAGGGTCAGTATCCAGAGCAGGTGGGCGGTGTGGCTGTTTCCCAGATGACAGAAAAAGAAGATTCTGGAAGGATCTGTTTTAATTGCACAATGATGAAACTAGGGAAAGGAAGAACAATTAAAAACCTTAACCCAACCTATCTAGGCTGTTTCTAACACATGGGGAAAACTCGTCTAGAAAAATCCTCCATGCTAGCTTTCTGACAGACATCAACAAAAGGGCACAGTGTCACAGTGTATAGAAAGATGTCCTCTAAGCTGAGAAATATTAAAAAAGACTCTCAAATTCAAGACCCGTCCTGCTAACCTGGGTGAGACACGAGATGAAATTTTTGCACCTCGCCATGGTGATGAGGGCTGTAGTTTGCGGGGATTTGTTTTATTTTGTTGGATCTATGATGACTGGGTGGAAAGAAAAATATTCAGAGGTATACAAATCTATAGATATCTGTGAAATGAATGGAGGAACAAATGGACCTGACCTTTCAGATCTAACAACAGCTGCCATATATTTCTAATGCATTAACAAGTTTTGATTTTTTTTGAACCAACAATAGCTGGGCCTCTTAGGCAACAGCACATGTCCATTAGTTTTAGATACTTAGAAGGACATGCTGTTCCGTTGTAAAACAACACACAGGGAATCTGGCACCGACTTCTGCTCCTAGCGCCCTGTTTACGAACACGCTGCATTATTAATCCCAGCACATCATCCCTGTCCCCCAATACCGCAGTTGAGCTACATGACCTGAAAAGATGCAGGCTTGCCAGGGCCTGCTTGTCAGGGTGAACTCATGGGCACAGACCGTCGCAAGAGCTCCCGCTCACCACCCAACGGGCTGCTCCGCTCCACCCAATAGGTGCCCTCTGTGTGGAAGGAGGGGTGACTGTGAGACGGGGGGGGGATCTAAGGACACTGAGGATTACACCACAGGCCGAAATCTGTCCACCCCCTCATCACTCCCATCCCTACTTTTTTTGTCTCAAGGTCATTTTGAATGCAACTGCTTTTCTGAGCAGATCTAGAACATGGTGGCTGTGCTCACGGGTGGTGGATTGTCTTCCAGGCCTGCTTCCACAGTCTCTGGTATTTCCCCAATCAAAACACTCATTACCTTATAATCCCCATCAAAGCAAGCATTGGACTGCATTCTTTAAACCCCATCCCCTTCCCCAGAGGGGGACTCTGGAAGGGGGGCGGGGGCCCCTGGTGCCTTGGTCATTATCACTCCACTTCCCATGCTTGCAGGGCGCCTGCTCTGTAGCAGAAGGTCACTGCCCCGCTAAGTGAGTGCACAGGTCTCCCTCTTCTATGGCGACTGACCTTCCTGGGCTGGGGCTTCCCCGGCCCTGGCGCTTTCAGGGCCCCGCCTGAGGCAGTGCCAGGCAGCCTGGGTGGGGAAAGGGCTCCCGGCTCCTTCTTTCTGCACCGCCAGATGCAGCGCGCAGACCCGGCCCTCCCAGGAGCCGCCACCAGCCACACCTGTCTGTGCCCTGCTCGCCTGGCCCATCGGCTGGGGAGGGGCCGGCCTTTAAGATGGCAACTCTGTGTTCCCTGTTCGTGTCCCAGGGGAAACGCCTGCCCTAGTCTAGCGCCCGGTCAGCTTCTTTTTGAGTTAATAATGGCCTCTTTATTCCCCAGATTCAGAAAATGGGAAGGTGTCAGCATAGTCAGGAAAGAGGCCCAAATTTAAGGTGTGTTCCCGAATTGTTCTAAAGGGGCACATGGTGCCAGAGCGAGGGCGCCCCGGATAAACAACAGCCCCTTCGGCTCTACCCCGGGGCCTACTTCCCCATCTGTTTGCCAAGTTATCCTGGTGTGACTGGCCACAGGCCCCGCTCACGTCCTTTTCCTTGGTCTCAGGGTTAAAAGGAAGTGAGGCGAGGAAGCTGCCTCCGTGCCCCACGGTTCTGTGGGGGGTGGGGTAAAGGGCCATGGAGCTGCCTTGACTCTTAGGGGAGAGATAACCCCAGACACGCCTGTCATTCAGGAGCCAGCATGCAGGCCGGCTTGAGGGTCAGCGGATCTTGTCACCGGGTTAAAGCAAGTTCACTCACAGAACTAGCATTCCTGCTTATTTCTAGGATGCCCTTCTAGAGACTATCCAGAAAATGTAAGTTAAAACAGAAGGTGGGGGGGCGCAAAACCCAAATGTCCTCCATGAGACATAATGGCACACCCCGAGCAGCCACAGAGAAGGAATTACCGCTCTGTGCACAGTGTGGTGACCGTCACAGGAGTGGGAGGAAGCAGACACTAAAGCACCTACTGTGCGATACACTTATGTCAGGCTCTAACACAGGCGACTGTTGTTAAAAGCTGGTAGAGATCCCGGTAGTGGTTACCTGAAGGACTGGAGGGGGTTGTAGGGATGGGGAAGTGGACCCGGGGAGGGAAGCAGTCGCTGTCTTGATTAGGACAGTGGCTATGCAAACGTCTATGCTGACACAGGCATCAAGCAGTCCTTTAAAGACAGGTGCACTCAGCGCAGGTTATAAAACCTCAGAAGTAAAACAAGACAACAAAAATACAAAAGCGACACTCCTTAAGCGTGATCCAGCAGCCGAGTCACTTAACCCCGGGGAAGAGGGTTTACCTCCTCTGCCAGTCCATTATTCTAGCTACCTGCTTTGGCTGTCAAATTAAATTAGATGAAACTGAGTGGAGTGGCCGTTCAATCTCATTTGTTAAATGTACGCTCGACAAAGGCAGTGCTGTCAATCTCAATGAAATTAAGGTTTCTCAAACGAAGGATCTGATTTTTCTTTCTTTTCCTTGTTTTTTTTTTTTTTTTTTTTTTTTAATAAAAGACAGCTTTCCGCATTTAGGACTCAGGCTCGCTGTCTTTCCAGCAGCTATATCTCAGCCTATTAGTCAAGGGCAGGCACCCAGCCAGCTGGTTTGTTGGATTCCACTTCCCTGTACACGATCATTTCAAAGGTCATGTATATGTGAATTTACTACCTGCATGTTATTTAAGATGATTTTATGACATTATTTTATGTTGATTTATTCTTTCTCCTCCTCGAGGAAATTCTGGATTCTAAAGCAACCAATGGCGGGGTAGCTCTGGGTGACTAAGAGACATCAAAGAAATCACTGTTGTCATTTTTCAAATTAAACATGAACGCACGCAGGCAATATGCTTTAGTCGGACATGATGATGATCGCCGAGCTGGAAGAAAGACGCGGATTAAGCAAAAATTGTTCATGCTAGAAAGTTAAAAAGGAGAGAGCCCCCAAGAGAAACCCCAGCGCACACCCTCTCGAAACAATTACTTGACAGAGGCAATGCACTCATGTGGTGGATTTGACAATGTCTAGGTCTTAATAATTTGATTCAATTTGCTTTTTTCCTGGGGGCAACCTAAAGGCTTAACTCTTTTATTATAAGACTATGCAGTTTTCTTTTCTCTGGGTTCTGTGTGGCCCACAGCATTCCAATGCTGGGAAAATACAAGACGAGAATAAAAAACCCCAAAAGGAGAAAGAAGGAGATTCTTAAGAAGGCGGGTGGGAGGATGATGGCCAGGCCAAGGCAGCTTATTAGGAGGAAAGTTGGGGGGGGGCGGGGATTGGCCGGGATGGACGGGGATCTTGTGGGGCTGTTCCATAGATGGTTTAGGTCCTGTGAGGTGGTACAGGCAGCAGAGCGGTTAGGGAAAGGACAAGTGGTCACAAGAAGGCACCTGGAGAGATTAGGCCTTGATCTAGGCAACTGTTGAGCGTCTCGTTCACTTTCCAACAGCACCTGGGCTCCAGGACACCACTTGGCAGGTGCTGGGCTTGGGAGGAATGATTCCCGCTACTCAAAACGAGCAGTGAGTGATCGCGATTGTTCTGCTCGAATGTCACATGCAGGCACCTGTACGCTGCCATTCAGAAATCTATTAGCAGCAGAGTGAAGTCAGGAACTTCCCTGACCTACTTTTACCAGACAGAGGAGGTTTCTAATTCCACAATCAGTGAAACAGCAAAAAAAAAAAAAAAACCTGATTCAAAAATGTACGTGGTGCCAGGCCAGAGGGAGCCAGACAAATAGCGCGGTGGGGAAGGTCACTAGAATGCGACTGAGACTTAGCTCGTGAGCTTCCAAACATGCTGGGCAGGGAGGAGGACCAGACAAAAGGGGGTCCCCAAGAGCCCCAAATGCACCCTCCTCTCCCCCCATGAGTGACCCTTGTAGACAGTGTTTATCTGAGCCCTCTCATCTTGCCCCCCAACACCCCTCCTGCTCCAGCTGTGCCCTCAACATAGAAGCACTATCCTCTGCACCTGCTCTCTGGCACCCGCTCTCCTTAAATGCTGCAGGCCTCCTGTCATCCCCGCCCCACAGAGATGGGTCCCTGAGTTTATCCTTCCAGAACCCACAATTTCAACTCAAATCATTGAACGGTGTATCTAATTATCTCCCTCTGCCCCCAAGCCCTACCTTCCTACGCTGCGCCCTTTCTTAAGATACATGGAAAAATACTCCCCCAAGAAAGACCAGAAAGAAACTAGACAAACTGTTTTGTGAATTATGAATTTTCTCCTCCAAAGGATGCATCTAGAATTTTCTAAGAATGTTCATACCTATATTACGGCCACATGTTGGAAAATCAAGAACAAAAGGAAAAATGCATTCAGGAGCTGTCTGCCGCTAACAAATTGAAACTATTTCTTTCATTTTATTGTTTTATATTTTATTTCTTTCATTTTATTTATATCATGGCAGAGATAGGATTTTTTGTCTCTTCTTTCCCCTCTGCATTTCATGACAAGTCATTTGCCTCAGGGATACAGAGGGACTTGGAATCCCCCTAAATGTCAATGTGCACTCCCTTTCCCCACTCCCCCCCCTCCAGATCCCCCTACCCACAGTGGGTGTCTTAAATGGTCCCATCTGCCCACCTCTCTGCAGCGTCACAGGCGTCCTGCACAGGATTGGGAGCGACATTGACAGGCAGCGGTGGGACAAAGGCTGTCTGCCTTCATTGCAGCTTGAAAATTAAATACTGCTTATTACTGCCTTCCCTGGGGGCAGCCACTGAGCTCACTCGTCACAACAAAGATACCTGGCAGGGGCGCGACACAGCTCCCAGAATAAGGATTGCAAAAGGTGCCATGGAACTTGGAAAAACCCTGGACAAAATTCATGTCGTGCCTGAGAGCCTTTTGTCTTGGGGACGAGCATGCTTCGTGTGGGGTCCCCCAAAGCAGACCCGAGACAAAGGCTCAGCTCAGGTACAGACTGTTACTGAGGTCTGGGGCAGGGGGCGGGGGGGGGGGGGGGGGGGGAGGGTGGCGGGAGTTGGCAGGTAGCCTTTGAGGGGAGTGGGGAAGTGTGCAGGGGCCAGGCCAAGGTGTTCCAAGTGTTCCAAGAAGCAGGTGCCTGCTCTGGGCAGCCTGGGCTCCGTCCCTCCAGGTGGCCCCTGGCATTTCTATAGAGAGAAGCTCAAGGGCCTAGTGTCCTGTAGATGTGAAAAAAATCCGAAAATGACAAGTGTGCGGCGCAGGTCTGTTCCTTCCTCTCCTCACTTCCGTAACCCCTCCTGGGGGTCAGGCAACAAGCTGATTTTCCCGAGGTTAGCACTCCCTCAAAGTATGAAAGTGGTCTGCACCCAGCCTTAGGGGTCTCCCATGGGGAGATCTTAGTGCTGGAACCCAAAGCCCACAGCACCCAATGGTCTTTCCAAAGACCTCAGTTTTCCCCCAAGGAGCAATGTGACCTTACAGGGGGCACCTGGCTTTGTAAACCTAGAAAGTCCGCCCCGTCCCACTGTGACCCCCTCTTCTCTCCTCCCGAGGGGCGCAGGTATTGAGATCCTTGACAGCCGTGTGGAGTTGACCGCTGCAGTCCTTTCAGCAAACCTGCTGGAGTCAGCTGGGGGTTTTGTTGTTTGATTTTTTTGCAAACTCTATCTTTGTCAAATGCTATCACAGGCAACATTCAGACAGATCTACATATGGCCACCAAAAGACATGTTCAAGAATGTTCGTAGCAGCTTTATTTGCAATCGCTCCAAACTGGAAACCGCCCAGATGTCCGTCAGCAGGAGAAAGGGATAAACCAAGTGCGACACCGCCATGTGATAAGATGGTGCGGAGCAACGGGAAGCCGTGGACTGCAGCTACCTGCGGCAGGTGGACCGGGTGCAGCAGCATGGAGCTACGTGAACGCAGCCAGGCGCCAGGCCTGTGGCTGCCTGACCCGGCTGACATGACATTCCAGAGCAGACAGCGTGACCTAAGGAGAGAGACTTGCAGGTGCCTTTGGGGGATACCAACTGGGATATGGCTCTGGGAGCTTGAAGGGGTGCTGGAAACGAACTCTACTTGGATATTGGGGTGGTTGCATGGGTGCACACATGGTAGAGTTCTGTCAGCGCTTGGGGTGTGTGCACGCAAGCACTTGAGAGTGTGATACGCACCTCCATAAAAAGGTAAAATAGAATAGTGAGTAAGAATTCAATACAGTAAGACAGTTCTGGGGAACACCGCCTCCCACGCTGACTCTTCCAGGCAACGTGGCGATCAGCGGAGGGTGAGCGCCTCCATAGCCCCGACCGCCCAAGGGAGTAAAAGGGTGGGAGGTTGTCTTGGGTGAAGGTGGCATTTTTGCCACAGGAAATAGGAAAGACAGGAGGAAAAACTCCAGGTGAGTGACACGGAGCCTTTCGTAGGTCGCCCTGTCCAAACCTCCGCAGCCCCGCCCCCACACGCAGTCCGCGCACACCCCGCACAGCGCACACACTCACACACCCCACCGCCATGCCACACACCACGCTCCCCACGCGGCCACGCCACCTCAGAACACTGTACCCATCACGCATGCACGACGCACGGCACAGACACGTCACTCTCACCCACACAACCATGTCGCACTGCACCGATACACACTCGTGCACGCATGCTCAGGGGAGGCAGCCCTCCTGCAGGTTCAGCTCTTAATGTTCCAGCACGATCTGGGTAATCATCTCCCTCCTCCTGCTGCCAACCAAGCCACTGTCATCATCATTATCATCATCACCATCGTTTCAGGAATATCCCTCGTGGACAGGGACGTCTCGGCGCACACACAGCTGTGCTCACAGACAAAGCATCTGCCTGGAGCCGCTGCTCGCCCTGAAAGCTGTCCCGCACATCAGGTTTCTGCCAGCGTCTGAGGAGTGAGTGTCCGGCGCTGAAGCGGCAGCCCCGGCAGGAACCACAGCATCACGTGCGGTCTCACCTGCCTCCTCCCGTGCTGACCTGCTGGCCGCTACCCCGCCTCTGGAGGGATCCTGGCCTGAACTCTCACAGAACCTTCCCCGGGGCCCAGGGCAGCCCTGGCCTTGTAGACAATGCCGACCTTGTTGCCAGCAGACTGCAGAGAAAGCAGCCAACGGCCGCAGGTGCCACCTCCTCCAGGTTAATCTCCGTCACGGCTCGGAGCATACCTGCAACATTCTGAGAGTCTAGAAAAACTTTCCTCTGCTATTCTTTCACTTGAAGAACTGACCCTCTGGTGTTCATTTCCGTATCTGTTGACTGTCTGGCCTCCTGCTGCCAGAGGTGGAAGGCGTGGGCAAGAAAGGAACCAGCCGTTGAGCATTCACAACACCCTCTTAGCCATCGACCCCAGGGCGTGCGCAGAGCGCCTTATCCTAGCTCTCTGTGCTACAAACTCTGAACACCTACATGAACCAGGAGGGAACTGGTTAATTATCGTAAATTCTTACACAGACTATTACCAGCTGTGGTCCGGGATGACACCGATTGGTGTGTCCTGACATAGAGGAAATTACTAAGGAGGGAAAGAAGGGAAGACGTCATGGTGGGGAAGAGAATATAGATCTTTCTATCCACAAAGCGAGTGTGTGGATGTGTGGCAAAACCTTAAAGAATAAAACTTCGCCTGTAGCCATTTTCTCAAGGATGACACAGACGTTCCTTTGTTTCATAGGTCCATTATGTCATTATTGTTTTTTTATGTGTTCTTTTCTCTAATCAGAAATACAAGATGAAGGCCTCTCAGGTGGCACAAGAGGTTAAGTCTCAGCACTATGAAGCTATCAGGAGCCACTGCAGCACGAGTTCGATCCCCGGGCAGGGAGCTGACCCACATGGCACAGCAGACCTCTCCTGTCTTGTGCCCTGCTCCCCTCAGCAGTGTATTTCAGTAGATCCACCTGTTCTGCTCCCCACTCTGTCTCTGGTGAATGGTCTCACTCCCCCCTCCCCCCAGCAGCTCTGGCCTACATCCCAGCGCTTGTATTCATAAATAAATAAAATAAATCTTTTAAAAAAGAAATACAAGATGAAATACAAAAACTTTTTGCTAAGAGTCATTCACTAGCTACCCTCATGTTCTTTGTAAAATCTTGGGCTACAGATACTCGACCGCAGCTGGACATTGAAGCTAGGCAGACCTGGGTGAAAGTGTGGGTTGGGCACTTTCCACTGAGCCCTGGACAGTGGCCTTCACCATGCTTAGCCTGCCTTTCCAGCATCATTGACAACCTCAGAGAGTCTACCCAATGCCATCTTCTGTGCCAACCCTGGGGACCATCCTGGTGGAAAAATACTCACTTCCTTCCCACTTAGGAGTTGTATCTGGAGAAGCAAAGTGAGGTTAACTCTGCAGGGTTCATGAAAGCATTACTGTTGACGTAAATACTTCCTTTGAGATTGCCAGCCTTTGAAAACTGGCAGTTAATTTTTGAAAAACAACCAAGGAGTATGGCTTAGTTAAGGTAGGACTGGCTGCCTAGCAAGTCTCTCCATACTTGTATGGCTCACTAATGGAAGCTTATTTGTTGTGTTTCTACCAGTCTAGGACGGGGGCTCCAGATCAGGTACTCTGCTCCAGGCAATGCTCCGTCCCAGGGACAGGAGACCCTGCCACCTCTCAAGGCTACCCTGGGAGTTTGCTCCATCCCAAACAGCCAGTAGAAGAGAAAAAAAATCTTGGAGGAGACTCTCGAAAGCTTTTATGATTGGACCAAAGCTGCACACATCATTTCTACTCACATCCTATTGGTCAGAACTCAATCACATGGCCACACATAAAACTACAGGGAAGTCTGGGAAATGTAGTCCAGCTGGTGGCCTGGGAAGAAGAACAAAAGAGATTTGGGAAACTAACCAGCAATTGCCATCACAGTGAATTAATTAGAGGAGGAAACACACCTCAGCAACTCTGTGTGTGTGTGTGTGTGTGTGTGTGTGTGTGTGTGTATTTGTGTCCAGTCTACAAAAAGCCAACATTCAAGGAAATCTTTGCCCTGCGAACTTCAGAAGTTCTTCTTTGCTGAACTTTCAGTTCTGGGGAAGAATTCTAAGGAGATATCTTTTTAAACCTTTTTTTTTTTATTATCAAGGTTGTCCTGCCACCATCTGAGATATTACTAAAAAACAACACCAGCCTCCAGCTCTGACTTTCAGAAGATTTGAGATGCTGTCAAAAATAAATGCCAACTCATCAGATTCTGCGAGAAAGCGATGCCAGCACACATATAACTTACACTAAGAGCTGAAGATAAGAGCTTGGGAGCGCATGCTGTCATCCTCTCCAAAAGGATCGTATGTGCCAGTCAGCGAATCCTTGGACCTCATCGTGAGGATGAAGAGGAAATATAATTTTTCCCCGTAAGCTGGCACTTTGTAGACCCAATACTTAGGCATCTGTCTGTCAGAAGCTCACATAGAAAGCTAGAGGTTTAATTCTCCAGTTTGGTTCGCCTTTGCCATCCAGGAGATTGCAGAAAGCTCACATATGTGGACAGGGCAAGGCACACAGCATATGATTGATTTGTTTGTTCACACATTCATTCCTTCATTCACTCACTAACTATATATTGAGTGACCCCTCACTTACAACACGGTGGCTCCCAGTTGAGGGAGCCAAGAGGAAAGGCCCATTCACTCATGACCTGGTGGATCAGTTGTGAGGACACACAACATGACAAACCACGTGCTGCAAGGGAAGCACAGACTAGAAAGGCCACTGCATTCTTGGTGATTCGGGTTGGCCTGGCAGCACAAAGCAACTCATCAGAATGTCTCCTCTACCTGTTGGATGACAGTAATGGAAATGGGAACAGAAAGGCAGTGAATGGCCTTTTAGATTTGTTGTCATTGGAAAGAGAAAGGGAATAACCTGAATCGTTATTGACCTGGGACCCTTCCTGTGTACTGGACATCATGCACACTTGTTGTTTATCTTGCCAAGCAAGTATCACCATTGCCCATTTTACAGACGCCATCTCTGAGACACTGGCCCCACTATGTCATGATCTGCAGACCTGGAAATTTGGTGTCTTTCACTCCATAGACTGGGCACTTTTTACTGCCACCCCTCACAGCCTCCCCACATGGAAGGAAGGTCAGAGCAAGGAGGCCCCCAGACAGTGGGCACCCTGGGTCTAACTGGCCGGCTCGGGAGAGGCAGCCACAGATGGAGGAAGGTAGGTCTCAGGAGTCAGCACTCACCTCCTGGGCGTGATGAAGGTAAACTGTGGCCATTCGTTCATCCACAGACTCAACAAAGTGTATTTGACAACAGCGAGGTGCCTGGCACTGTTTTAGATGCCAGGGATTCAGGGTGAACAAATGAAGGGGGCAATGGAAAAGGGGGTGTACATATGCTAAAATTGAGAGGTAATAAAATAAAACCCTTTAATTCTTGATGTTGATAATCAGAGAAATGTCTGTTAACAGAATGAAAAAGTCAAATTAAGCACAAGAAGACTTGTGGGCCAGCCCTGGCATAGCCCTGGAGAAGACAAAGGGCATGTGGTCAGGAAAAAGACTTTTAAAAATGTGGCCCAAAGACATGAATAAAGGTCGTCTCTGGGTGACAAGATTACAAATGATATTTATTCTCTTCTTATCGGCTTTTTATATTTGCAAATGTTCTACAACATATTTATTACTTTCGCAATCACATAGAAACCACATTTACTAAAACGTCAAAATAAAACTCCAAAGAACCATCCTTTCCTGGCCTTTAGGCAGCGAGTGCCAGGTCAGCCAGGCAGTCGATGCTGCAGCGCTCAAGGATGGCCAATGCTAACTTATTTCAACACACTGCCTGATGATTCCAGAGCCCTCACAGGGGCAGCGGCAGGAGGAAATATGCACTCATCCCTGAGCTATCAGGGCCAGAGTCCTGAAGCTTCATTCTTCACGAGGGCGTTGTGCCATCTCTCAATTAAAGCAGGTTCATCTTTTTTTTTTTTGAATAGTGCTGATGTGTAAAACCTTGTTTCCTTCCTTAGCACACTGGCCTATGGATTTTGTTTTTGTTTTTTTTAAGATTTATTTTTTATTTATACAAGAACCGGGGTACAGGCCAGATGCACGGAAGGGTGAGAAGATTCACCAGAGACAGAGGGGAACAGAACAGGCAGACTGACTGAAATACACTGCTGAGGGGAGCAGCGGGCGAGACAGGAGAGGTCTGCTCTCCATGTGGGTTGCTCCAAGGCCGGCGGGGATCGAACTGGCGCTGCAGAGGCTGCGGACAGCTTCACAGTGCGGTGCTCAACCGCCTGCACCACCAGGGAGGCCCGGATTTTGTTTTTAATTGATTGCCATGTGTCCCTACAAGGGACAGAGACAGGGTTCCTGGAGGTGGAAAGGAAACCGTGCCCATGTGAGAAAGTGCTTTTAGTGGAGCACACCTAAGACCTGTAGGAACAGGCCCGCGTTACTCACAGCGGCTTTCCCAGTGAGAGCGGAGGCTGAAATGTCATTCGTCCGGCCCTTCAACGGCGTGTGCACCTGGACTCAGGGGCCAGGTCTAACTGCGAAGCCCAAGAATTGGCTTGATGTAGAGGATTGAATGCATGATCTTTTTATTAAAAATATGTCCATGTCTTGGAATAAATGAAAGGTTGCCACCACCCCCTCCCCCACCAAGTATCAAATCTAGAAATGAAAATACCCTCCCTCAAGCTAACAGGGTCTGTGAGGGGCTTAGGTTGTTAAGATTCTGTTTCCTGCTAGAAATATTGCTTCAGAAAAAGTAGAAGCAATGATAGAAGGACCACAGGAAACATCTGTGTATACAAACAGGCCAGCTCACTAGGCATAAAAATGCATTATGCATCACGAAGGTCTAAATATTTTTATTAACATAGTTTGCTAACTAAGAGCTGAGAAATGAGGTTCCCTAAGAGTCCGCCATCAAATGCATTCTTCAATATTTCATTTTATTCTTAGGAGAAAAGTAACTCTGAAATCTTATCTTAGAATTTAGCAATGAGTTTTCTATTAAAAGTTATTTCTTTTCCATCTCAGACTGAGCAAAGCTCTGGGCCAAGGGGTTAGGGAATTTGTTTCATAAAACTGACAGCTTGGCGAGCATTCAATCACTCGGCACTACACAGCCCAGGAGAACAAGTAAGCCCTTTTCTGATACGGCTCCAGACACATCACCGTGTATGTTCCATAGCTTTATTCCCCCATTCGTACTGTCTGCTTCCTGCAGCAAAAGCAAAAGTTTGTCTCCTGCAGCAAAAAAGAAAAGCGGGCAGACAGCGCATGGAAACCTACGAGGACGTGAAATTGATCAATCACACTCTCACTGGAAGTTGCAGAAAAACGAGCAGGTTGGATCTGCTGGTTTAGTGGTTGTGCCTTCCTTTCCAGAAGGACACTCAGTTTGGGGGATTCTCAGCCATTTTGTGGTCACGTCCTTAGTGCGCCCAGACATGCGTCTTTGCTAGATCCGACAGAGGCTTTAATGAGGCAGATAAGGCAAGCTCAGTGGCTGCCTTTGGCAGAGGTGGCACCAAGGGCAGGCTACTGGCTCGCAGCCTGGACATGGCTCTGGGCAGTTGAGACCAGCCTGCCCCAAACCCTGCACCAGCAGGGAACCAGCTCAGAGACTTCCTGTTTCACAGGCCTAACTCAGAGTAGCCAGAGAAAGGAAACCATTGCAAAACTTCTGCCCTGCCCCCTAAAAGAAAAAAAAAAAATTACAAGGCCTTTTTTCTTTTTTGGTACTCACACACAAAGCCACGATTGAAAACTTCTTATGTGAGACACAACTCGTCCTCGCTGTCAGAAGACAGTGGTGATGTTGGTGAGGGGATCAAAGAGGGCCCCGGGGACTTCTGGGGGAGGGGTGTTCCCTGTCTCTGTCAGGGTGCTGCTAACTGGGGTGTGCTGTTTGCGACTGGTTCTCAAGCTGTACGCTGAATATTACGTGCACTTTTCTAGGCTAGGATTTGAGACAAAAATCCCAAAACATAATTCCATGATGGATAATTTAGGATTTCTCCCCTCTACATAGCTGAGTTTGAAAATCAAGCATTACCAAGAGAAGAATAAACCATCTCCACCCATTGCTTAAAAATCCAGGCCTATCTGAAGTGTATGTGTAATGGAAACCCTTTTAAAATTACTAATAACTCTTAGTTAAGCTTTTACCCACCATGTCCTTTATGCACGGGGCAGAATATACTTGGGAAAGGCAATTTCTCTATAACTAATATCCACTTCTAAGGTGATTCAGAAGGGCACAAAGAAATGATAAAGCTCGCTTTCATACTGGGGCTCATTTTAGGACAGGATTTTGTGGAACCTCCTTCCAAAGACCCAAGTCTCTGTGCGGCCCTTTCTCGGCTGGGCCTGACCCGTTCAGCTGCTGCGATCAGGCGCATTCCGAGTGGTAAGGCCCTGGACACGGCCTTCATTTTCTCAGCCAAGTGACCAAAGGGAGCGCATCCTTACTTTCTGGCACTTCTGCCCCTACTTCGCCTTTCCCTTTTATTTCCCTGCACCAATTCCTTCTTGTTCCTGCTGCTGCGGCCTCGAAGATAGACTGTGAGGCTTCTCCCTGCCACTGGGATCACTGGGGTGGGATGAGAGTCACCTGTTCTGAATCTCTGCATTTCGGAACGTGGCTGAAGTCTTGCCCAGGTGAGTCCTTCAGGGGAAAAATTTGTTTCGTCAGCGTCCTACTCCAAGGGTTCCTCTCTCTGACCCTTTACAGCATGTTGGCAGCTTATTTTCTGAAGTCTATTTTGCAAAAGAAAATAGTTGGGTGGGGGCAGGGAAGGGAAGCTTTTTGAAGACAAAAAAAAGTCATTTGGTTTCAGAAGAGTCATGGATAAGGCAGGGTTATGGTGGCTTTGGAAATGAAGATCTGGATGGCCTATTACTACAAATGATGCTGCACTTCGCCGATCTTTACAAAAAAGGGGCTTTTCTAACCCGAATTTCAAGGGTGTAGGAATGTTCACTGCTTGTAAAGAAACGTTTTGCTCCCCTAAACCCCAGTTGGAAATATTCCTGTGTCCAATGAAAGTCTCACAAGTCCCAGATGGCAGCAGGACCAGAGAATTTGTTCCCTCGCCTAAAATTCACCCAAAACATAAGGAGCAGCCCTCCGCCGAGGGACTGCAAGGACTCGCACGGGCCAGCTTCCAGAAGGAGAACGCAGTTCCCAGACTCCTGTTTTATTTTTTAAATTTTTTAATTAAAATAGCCATATTGAGGTAACGTTAGTTTCCAACACTGTTTATGTTTAAGGGGAACAGGTTCACATCCCCCCAGAAGTATGTTATCACACCGCGCCCTCCACCAAAACACCCATAATCCTCTGCTCCTATTTTGAAGAGAAGCATTTCATTTGGACCGAAAAGCAACCTGAAAGGGCCTGGCATATACACTTGCCTTTTCCATCCCCAAGCTCCTCTCTGCTCTGCGGTGGCATCGCTCATTGAGTGCCCGGCTGAGCTGAGTGTCCCCGGGTGGGGCGCTGGCAGCCCAGCTGTCCCCACCCGAGAGACGACCAACTCGTCCTCCTTTGCCTGGACTTTTTAAAGCCGAAAGTCCCATGTCCCTGGAACCCCTTCTGTTCCTGCCAAACCAGGACAGTTGGTCACCCTAGTGACAGGCCACCAGCCAAACCCTCTCTGCCAGCTGGACAGGGTCACAGTCCGAGCGGCAGGATTACGCCGGCTCCCATTGTTTACAAATGCTGACAGATTTAAAGGCTAGGAATATGGAAAGTGGATTTAAAGCTGCTGGCCGAAGGCACTCCTAGCTGTGGACGCTCAGGTTCTATCTTTTCACCCTAGATCCTGGGCTAGATCCCGGGCCACTCATTGTTTTCATCGCAATCCCTTCACAATGGGGGCTCAGAGGATCCCCAGGACGAGTGCCAAGATTTTGTGACTACTCACCTAGGCCTGGGCTGCCCCGCCCCTGGCTGCAAAGAGAGGGCAGAACCTCCCTCCCCAGCCTCTCCCCCTCCTGAACTTGCTCCCCTTCTCAGGGCCTGAGACAGAAAGCCGGGTGTCGTCACCACCACGTGCTCTGTCTACCCGCCCTCAGCGGGTCCCAGCCAGCTCCTAGATGCCTCTAGAGCCAGGCCCTGGCCTCCCCACCCATGGCTGCTACTCTGCTTCAGTTCCAGGTCAGTCGCTGTCCCTGGATTACTGCCCCTTTGGTCTTCCTTCCCACAGTCTCCTCCGGCTTCTCTCCCCCCAGCCTTCCCAGTTCCTTCTTCACCAGGGAAAAGACCACGCGCACCCAACAGTAACGTCACACACCGTGACAGTGTGTCGCTGGCCTCCTTGATATTGCCCAGGGTAAAGTCCAAGTTCCTTATCAAGACCGACAAGACCCTTTAGGATCTGGGCCCTGCCCACCTTTTCTGCTTATGCCCCATAAGCTGCCCTTTTGCCACCTCAGTTTCCTTGCTGCCCAGGCAAATAGCAACTGTGAACATGACTGTGCCTTCAGGGGGAGCGCGGTGCGGTCAATTCCTGAGCAGGTGCTTCTGCTCTGTCCCCGGAGTGGGAGCTCGAGGAGGCTGGGGCTGCCGCTTCTCAGCTCCTGAGGTGTAAGTGTGGGCGAGGGAGAGGATGGGAGGGAGTGGGTGCCACTGGTGTGCTGGGAGCAGCTGGGCGCTCTCCTGGGTGGATGGCATGAGCTAAGGGGGAGACGGAAGTACGCAAAGCACAGGAATTGGACATTTTGCCCCTGATTCCTGGGGACAGAAGCCCTGTAATAACAGGCATCAGGCCTGGAGTTCTTGCCTTTGGAGACTTGCTTTTGGAAACAGATGTGTGTGGGTAAATTCGTGTTTGCACTGTTTTACTGAACGCATCGTCAGCTTCTGAGCCCTAAATATGCCGCCAGCAGCCCAAGGGGGCCGGACCCTTAGGGATGGTGAGGAAAGCGAACTTCAGCGAGTACTGCCAGGCTCACGGGAACGGACGCTGGTGTGACACCAAGGTGCTCATACACACACACGCGCACGCACACACACATACACACACACACACCCCCCCACATAATTCTTGCTCTCAAAAAACAGGCAAAACATAGACAGAGAAAAAAGAAGCCTAAGTTTCCGTGGGAAAAAACTAATTTTTGCTCACTCACTGGGGAAAAAAATGATTCCACAGTTCTCTTTTATTTCACGAATATTCATAAGAAAACAACCTACCCAGCTGCTTTCTTGAATAACCTCAGCTACTTCTTTCACCTGTTTATTGTTTTTTTGTTTTTTTTAACAAAAAGAACATTCCCCACACCGAGTGGAGGCAGCCAATAGGCAAGTGCCTTCTGCAGGGACCTCTCCAGCACCCCTGTGTGTCGCTCAAACCCCTCCAGGCCTGCCCCTGCTCTGTGCCCTCTGAAGTAGACAAAGTGAGGATATCACAGACCCCACTCACTTCCCCGTTTTTCCTTTCCTGGCTAACTTTACGGCCACCATTTAATTGCAGAGAAGAGCAGATGGGATAACTGGGTCGCTCTGCCTGGGCTGGTCAGGTAGTCCCTACAGATCGGCCCCTTCCTCCATCCCTCCTAAGAAGGCTCGGATTGAAATGAATGTGTTCCAGAACAATTGCCAAGGGAGTGACCAAACCTAAACTGTGGCCCAAAGAAAGTTGGCACAGAGAGAGGCCCCGGACAGCAGCAGGAAAGAAGCTTCTCCCTGTGGACCTTACTCAGCGACCACTGCTCTCTACCCCCTGGGAGGGAGCAGCTGAACCCTTGCCATGCCGCTTTAAGATGCAGGAATTAGTCCTTAAGCCCAGGCAGGTAATGTTCAACCAGAAGTCCCAGGACCAGCAGCACTGGCAACCTTATTAGAAATGCAAATTCTTGGGCTCAACTCCAGCCCAGCTGTGGGGGTGGGTCCCAGAGAGCTGTGTTGTAACTAGCCCCCCAGGTGAGTAGTGCTGAAGAACTGTGGGTCTGCAGACCTCCGAGAAAGGGAGGAGCTGCAGTGGACCTGGACTGAGGAAGAGAGATGCAAAGCTAGGGGGTGGGGGCAGGAGAAGGGAGCAGAGCAGGGGTGGGGGGAGAGGGGTGGGTAAAGAAGGCACAGTGAAACAAACGTGTTCCAGAGCTGCGCTGTCCAATATGCTGGCCATTAGCCACCTGGGGTGATTTACATTAAAAATTGCAAACAGACAATTACTATGTGATCTCAGCTATACGTGGAATGAAAAAAAAGTGAACTCATGGCAACAGAATAGAACGGTGATCGCCAGAGGAAAAGGGGAGATTAAAAAGAGATAGTAGAACGGTGGTGGCCTCGGTGGTGGTGGCGGGGGTTTGCTGGGGTGAGGTTGTCTAGTGGGCACAGAGATTCAGTTGGCAGGATGAAAAGAGGCCTGAAGGTGGGTGGCGGTGACGGCCACACAACAACGTGCATGGACCTAATAACACTGAGCTGTAGACTTCAAAACGGTTAAGAAAAGGTATTAGAAATCAAATTAATTAAAAATCAATAAAATTAAAAATAGAGGGCTCAGCTGCTCTAGTCACATTCGCAGGGTTCCATAACTACTTGAGGTCAGTGGCAACCCTATGGGGACAGTGGAGGACATGCCCGTCATTGCAGAAAGTTCTACTGAGCCAGGAGGCAGAGAATCCCAGTTCCACTTCCTATTAGCTGTGTGACTTTTGTAAGTTACTAAGTGAGTTACTCTCTGAGTCGCTGATTTGGCCTTTATGAAATGGAGTTCACAATACCCACCCACCTCCTAGGGTTACCATGAAGCTGGAAATAAAATACTATATGTAAATCACCTGGTACAACTGCTCACCTTATATAGATGTTAGGAAAAACCACTGCAATTATGATTTTGTTTTTGGAGATAACCGTTTAACAGAATGGAGAGTTTGCATTGGCTAGGATGGACTCTTTCCACTACATTCCAGTTGGACAGGACAAGCCATCAGTGCCACTTTAAAAGAACACCCACATGCTGTCAGGCCAGAAAAGTTCGAACCCAGAAGCAGCATGTGAGAGACTTGTAGTAAGGCCCCAATTTTTGAAGCCAGAGAACCTCATTCTGTGTGGGGCTTTCATTCTTTCTATTTTTTTTTAAAGATTTATTTATTTATGCATACAAGAGCTGGGGTACAGGCCAGAGATGCGGGTGGTGAGAGGATTCACCAGAGACAGAGTGGGGAATAGAACAAGCAGACGGACCGAAGTACACTGCTGAGGGGAGCAGCGGGCGAGTCAGGAGAGGTCTGCTGTGCCATGTGGGCCAGCTCCCTGGCCGGGGATCATATGTGTGCGGCAGCGGCTGCCGACAGCCTCATAGGTTGCATCCCAACCCCTTGCACCACCAGGGAGGTCCCTCTTTTTCTTTCTTTTTATAACCACAAATGTCACAATCCCTTCCAGATTCCATTACAGTAGTTTACGCTTCAGTTTCTTCAACTAGAAAAATGCCTGAGAGATGTCGTGACCTTCTTATAAACCTCTCCCCCTATTAGAAAACAAACAAAACCCAGTCCAGAGGAACCCGGAGACATCCTCCCAACTGAAAGCCAGTCCTGAGGGGAGACTGCAGAGTGATATTCTACGCAATTACGTAATAGGGAGTTTCTGAGTGTTTTTGAGCTGGTGCAGGTGTGTGGAACAGCCGCTGGGCGAGCAAGGACAGGAATGGGCAGCACAGCCAGGAGACTGGGACTACACTCTGCTAAATTGCTCCGAGGCTGCTGCTCGTGGAGGTCAGCAGGGCTGAGGAGAGGAGGAGGTGGGGTGGAGCCCGGGGGGGGGGGGCGCCGGGCCGCAGAGCTGACCTCCCCACCCAGCGAGAAAGGGCTGAGCTCCCAGCGTTGAGGTAGCCTCAGGTATTAGTGTCCAAGAGGCCAGTTTCCCCCTTCAGACTCCTCTGGAGAAGCAATTCCGTTCTCACGTGTGCTTTGGACAGTCGGCTGTGTGGGTGACTGGTCGGCGGGGCGGCCCTCAGACCAGCAGCCCCAGCACCCGCACTCTGGTTGGTGGGTGGTTTTTCAGGCTTAGGAATCATGACAGAGGTTTCCCCTTCCCGGTCCACTCGGGCCCTCTGGCAGGAGTCCAGACTGCCTACTTGCTAACGTTCTGCATGAGTAACCTTAAAAAAAAAAAAAGGGAGGTTCGAACATGCATTGGACAACTTGACTGTCAGAAAACGGGGTTCAACTACGAATGCCACACACTAGCTCCCCCATTCCTCTCTCACACTCAGCGAAGTGGGACAGGCCATTCTAGAATAAGTGGAAAATGGAAACAGTTTAGCTGGAAAAACTAACTCTACATTTTCCCTTTCCTTCCATTTCAGCATGAGGGGGGCATTGTGCCTCACGCAGGCCAATTCTGTCCCTTGCAGTGGTCAGCAAGCCTGGTCTGTGGGGACTGTGGGTTTACGGAACAGAGCAAAATGGTTGCCTGTGTGGTTGGGGCTGCAGAATCAGCCTTGATGACCCCAAATCCAGCTGCCAGCTCCTTAGAGCAAAAACAAAGCCCGAGGTTTCTGGCGTGGGCGTGTCCACTACGGGAAGGCAGGGCAGAATCAGTCTTCCTGCCTTCTTAAAATGCCAGTGAGAAGTCACAAAGGCTCCCAGGACAAATGGCCTCTTATTGATATTTTCACATTCAATAATTTCACATTTAGTCTAGCGGGTTAGTGATTTTTTTTTTTTTCATAAAAGGAAATTGCAGGCAGAGCTAATTGCTCAATCTGAAATGTATCTGGACATTGTTTAGATGTTGGGAAGGAAATGATAAAGTCGCAGAGTACTAGCAGAGTGGAGGGCATTATTTTAGAAAAAAATACGTAAATTAATAGAAAATGTAGCCCCATATGGGTTTCAAAGCTTTGACACACCGAATGGCAAGAGCACCCTTATTTGGAGCTTTCCTTGTTCTCTGTATTTCTAAAATGCCAAAGGAAATTCACTGACACAGGCTTCAATCCATTGCCATTTATTGATTTGTTAGCCAATCAATGACCACTGCAATCTGAAAAAGCACACCACCAGTTTCGATGAACCTTTCCAAGTGAGGCCATGTTCAACTAAGCTTAATAAAGAGCAAAGCTTAATAAAGAGGAAGGACCATCTGGAAAACACTCTTCCGGAGTCGCGAAAGATAGTGGCAGCCTTTGCCCAACCTGCTATAAATAAGTGTCTCAGGAAAAAAAAAAAAAAAAAACACCCGATGTTCGAATCTGTTTCTACTTAATACAGCTGCAATAGAGTTTATTTAGCTTTTCCCTATAGCAGGAAGACTGTTTGCATTTTTATGACAAGGGTCTAAATGTTTTTCACAGCCATTTCCATTGCCATTATTTTGAGGAACAACATACCACGCGGACCTGTCTGTTTGCTTCTGCAGCACACAGCGGTGCCCCTGTGGCCTCTGCACCACGAAATTGGCCTCCAAAACCCAGATTTATGATCCTGTTTCCTCTCCCAGTGTTGCAACTATCACCCAATTCCTGGCCTGCACGGGGCTGGCGACGGAGAATGACCCAGTATCAGGCACTGCAAATCAAGTCTGCATCCCCTGGCCCTGGAGCCCAGGGTGCCTGCCAGAGCCTTGCTTCCTCCTGCGGGACACAGGGAAGACGCTGACTGCTCTTCAAGGGAGGCCGGCACTCGCCAGCGAAGGTCTGTTGCTGGCTTGGCAAACCCTGACATGCTCGCTTTCCCTCTGCCCTCCCTGGCTCAGTCAACACAGCAGCCCCCATGCACAGGCCTCTCTGACCACCGTCACACACTCTTTGGACAAGGCTGGTTTACCTTGCGGGACTGAAAAATGAAGCGGCCTCCACTGACATCGGCACTGCACAGCTGCCCAGGCCCTGCCCTTGAGACCCCCCAGATGGCCACGCCACCCCTAAAACTGGCAGGGCAGGGTTGACCCCGGGATGCTTTCCAGTGGGATGAGTGGTCCACCTCTCTGTTCTCCCTCTACCCTCCCCCCATCCCCAGCGCCCATCCCTTCTCCATGATTTACCCCCAGGACCACCTCCCTATGGATGCATGACCCTTCTTGCTAGCTTTGCAAGGGACCATCAGAAAGAAGGCTGAGGGCTTTTCCAGCAACATTAAGACAGCACTATCAAGTTCTTGGCAGACACTGCAGCATGAGGTCGATCCCTGGCCAGGGAGTTGACCCACAGGGCTCAGCAGACCTCTCCTGTCTCTCCCGCTGCTCCCCTCAGCAGTGTGTTTCAGTAGCTCTGTCTGTTCTGCTCCCCACTCTCTCTAGTGACTCCTCTCACCCCTCACACCTCTGGCCTGTACTCCAGTTCTTGTATGCATAAACAAATAAATCTTTAAAAAAAAAAACAACAACATTTCATTGGTTGTTGTCGGCTGCAGGCATCACCAGGCTGGAGCAGCCGGAAGGAGGCCTGCGGACGTCCTCTTCCCTGAGCAGGGTGGCTGCAAGGAAACAAATGTGTATAAGAGGGGGAGACGGGGAGAGGTAGTGGGGACCCCCTGAGTTTGAATGTCCAATAATTTGGAAAAAATGCTCCAGCCACCACCATTGACTTCCTCTCTCCACAGTGCCAGAAAACACAGAAATGAGGGGTGGATGAAAGGGCTGAGATGAGTCTCCCCCAAGTACGTGAAGGGCTAACCTAACTGGCTCGGGCTTCAGATGCTGCAGGAGAAATGACAGTGGGGAGGGACAAGGGTGAAGGGACACACCCAGTGGCTTGGAAGCGGTGCCTGGAATCAGGCGCTCTTTATGGAAAACCAGATAAGCCCTCAGCTATCACAGTGTGCTCCCACCCCATTACCTATGACTTATTCAATAGCCTACCTTAACAAAACCCTCTGTGGCTACAGACTCTTCTTACACACTCCTCTGCCAACCATGGAATTCAATCCGGCACATGACCCACTTCTAACTGTTAATTAATCACCCCTATGAACTGTATATATTAAAGTCAGAGGGGGAAATCGTGTCTTTTACTATTCCACATTGAATTCTCCCCAAAGCACAAATGACTTATTACATCTTGGTCTAGACCAACGGTTCTCAACCAGGGGCAGTTTTGTCGCAGAGGATTTATTTGGCAAGGTCTAAAGACATTTTTGGTTGTCACAGCTAGGATGGCGGGCATCGTGGGCACAGGCCGGGGCTGCTGTTCAACAGCCTGTAGTACACAGGCCGCCCCCCCCCCAACAAAGAATGACCTGGCCCCAAATATAAATAGGGCAACACGAGAAACTGCTGCCGATAAAGCCAGATAAGCATGGCCTTTATTATTTATGTTTGGCAGTCATCAAAGAGGGGAGATCCCACTGTCTTCGAAATCTAAGGTTGTTTCACATGTGTCTATGTCAATTAAGGACATGTTTACTCCTTTCCAGATACATGAAAGAGCCTCTCAATCTGAAGCTAAGACCATTAGAGAAACACTGCGATGATGGTGGGGGTAGGTGCGGTGCATTTAAAATGCATATTTCATCAGTCTAAATGGATGGAAATTAATATCTCATAAAATAAAATGATTATCTGGTTATGTTCCATACAAAACCAAAATCAATACACATTGTATCTTACTTAACCTGCAATTAAAGTTAAAAAATGCAAACAAGGAAGTGCCACTCTTTCCCAGCCCCTGCCAGCCGCGCGCCACTTCGGAGCAGGAGGCATCAGGAAACAAACAAGCAGACAAAACAGTTTTTTTCAAAGCAGATTTTTTTCCAGAGCATACAAAGCTTCCTGAATCATTCCATTTTATTTACTGTCGATCCAATCATTCTTTAGTAGGCCCAACATGCAGCCCATTCTCCTGGTTATGCCTGCGTGGCTTTCCAAATGCCCTCGAAACCAGGATGATGAATCACATACTTTGGCTCCACGGTGCCAATTAATAGTGAGCAAAAAATTCTACAGACGCAACATAGGACTTTCTGCCTGCTTGGGAGGGGTGCAGCGGTGGGGGAGGGGAGGGAGTACCTCAGCCAATTGTTTCCAAAGGATTGTAAGAGCAGGTGTGGAGACTCTGAAATTCCCTTATTTCTAGGGCATTCTGTGAGACCTTGCAGTGCTCTCAGCTTGGGGACAGGCTTTGATGAGGAAAAATGTATGTCCCCAGAGTCAGCCTAGAGCTTCCAGGCTTAAGCCACGAAGGAAGGACTGGCTGACAGGGCCACCATGTTGACCCTTCCAGGCCACTGTCCCTTTCTCCGAATGATAAGGCACAAGTGGTCCTACACGCTAAGGCAAAAATAACAACACCGGCCAAAGACCGCCCCAACACACCCAGTCCTGGCTGCCAGCGAGGGCCGATTCCGCTGCTGAAAAAGAACAGTTGCTACAGTGCAGCTGGGGGAGCTTTTCCAGGGCCCTGGTAATACCCTGGCTGTTAATGAATTATTTTTCGCCAGAATGTCGGCTTCTTCCTGTGCTCCAGTAAACAGTCTGCTTCTGCCATGGGAAACAAAACCAGCTCCTTCCGAGGCGCTCAAGGAGGTCAGCCAAGGGTCCCCCGTGGGGGCAGCCCCCTTCAAGAGCCAGAGCCGCAGGCGCCTGACCTATAAATCACCGCAGCCCCAAGTTCACGGCCCCAGCCCTGCCGTGGGCGCGGGCCCTGCCCGGCATCCAGGGGAGACCCCAGCGCCGCCCGCCATCCCTCCCCACCTCCCGCGGCCCCCGGACCAGGGTTCCCCGTCGGCAGCACCTGGAGGGTGGACGTGGGCTTCCCTGCATTGACGGTCTCTCTCCCAGAAAACTGGACTTTCCTCGCGCTTGTTTCCACCAAGCTGGCAGGACATGCCCACGCGCACCCCCCGCTTTCCGATCTCTTCTTTGACACGGGCTCCAGCCCCAGCGGCCCGCTCTCAGCGTTCGGGCGTCTGTTGGGGCCACTCTTTTCCAAGGGCAGTCACCTGGGCAGGCTAGTAGTAGAGCAGGTGTCAAGGAAATCGGCTGCGCGGGCGGGAGACGGCGCTCCGGTGGACAAGGGCGCTGCCCCGGGGTGGGGTGGGGGCGACAAAGGACGGAGCCATTTTGTTCAAGCCAGTCCTGCCCGCGCCCCACCCCCTTGCTCTCTCATCTCCAGTGCATTTCAGGAGTCCACATTCCCCACGGAACCTGGCTGAGCAAACACACTCATGGGTGGGCACCTTGGCTACAAAAATCTGAGTCATCTGATGCCAGGTTGCTGTGGCTACTGAGTCTGTCCCTGCCTCCCATGGAGGTCTTCTGGGGAGACCGGGGCCCCTCCAAACCCTCTAGAGGTGCTAAGGAAGCTGAAGGCAGAGGCTGGTGGGCAGTTTGCACTACGGTAGTGCCATCTCCGTAGAAGTATGCGTGCAGCGTTAACGTTTCTAGTAGACACATGAGTAGGTGTAAAAGAAATTGATGATATTAATTTTAACATTCTAGCTTATTTAACCCATTCATTCAAAATATTATCATTTCACCACATAATTGATATCAAAATTATTCATGAGCACTTTTGCATTCTTTTGGGGGGCACTGTCTTTGAAATCCACGGCAAACGCTTCCCTTGCAGCACATCCTAATGTGGACCTGCCACCTTTCAAGTGCTCAATGGCCACGTGTGACCAGTGGCTACTGTAAGGAACAGTGCAGACACAGAACATTTTCATCATCATAGAAAGTTCGATGAGCCAGTGCTATGCTGAAAGAGCAAAAAGGCTATGAGAAGAGGTGTGACAGGTGAGAGCGGGTTGGGTGCCAGAGCTATGGGTGCTAGCAATGACAGCAGAGGTGGGAGCTGCAAGAATTGGAATGTTCCAGGGGCCCAGCCCTACCTCAAAGTGGAGCTTAAGGTGGGTTTCTGCTAAAGGCCCAGGGCCCAGGCCTACACGCCCTGTAGCAGGGGGAAGGCCAGCGGGTATAATCACGTCTCAAGGCATCTGCTGGTTGAGCCGCCTCCATCTTAGCTCTCGTGATCTATGTGAGGCAGGGGCTGGGACACAGGATCACCAAAGTCATATACGTTCTTTCAATAACAATTCTGGGATTGCAATCTAATTTGGTGAAGCAGATACAGAAACATGATCAAATTACATGCACTCGGGCCTGTGCGTGCTTGTGCGTTCGGTGGTGTGCTCTTGGCTGGAGCGAGAAGGCTGCCGTATGCGATATCCGGAAGGACGAGTGTGGCCACCCAGATCACCTCCTCACCAGCTGCCATGCGAACGCAGGAGAGCAGCAGATTCAAGAGGCTCATCAAAAATTGGGAGCCACAAAGGAGATGCCTTGAGCCTGGAAAGAATGAGATGCTGGGCGCCCACGCGATCCGGTGGGAGGGAGAAGCAGTAATCAGAGGCATTCTCCAAAGACGAGCGCCACGAGCTCGACAGCAGGGATGACACCCTGATCCCCAAATCAGGCTTAATTCAGAATCTCATGCGGGCTTTTGTACAGGGGAGAGTGCAATTAGCCATCGCCCTCCCTCCTCGAGAGTCTCTTCTCTGAGGTCCCCTCATATTCTGATCAGGGAGGCGGCAGAGTCAGAAACACCTCATCTATGAATTCAAACCCAGTGGCTCCAGAATTTCTAGCAGGTTTCAGGCTACCACCTGCTGGGGAAGGGGCTAAGGAACTTGCTTTCATGACGGATTTTCATAGCAAGAACGCACGTCATTTTTATTTGGAATTTATTTATTTGAGATGGTTGAGAGTGAGAAACGCCTTTCTACCTTTCCGACCATTTGGCCCACCTCCGGCTCGTTCCTTAACCTTGTCACAGCCTCAGTTTCCTCTTCCACAAGATGGGGAGCGCTACTGCCCGTGTCACATGGGCTCATACACCAGGAACTCCGAGTCCCCAACACACACTCACATCGCTGTCTTTGTCCCTGCTGTCTCCCTTTGACAGCGACTTACAGCAACCTCCCCACCACCAACCGCTTCATCAGTCCCCTGGACTCTCATTTATCAAGCAACAGTTGGGTGCTGGGGTTCCAAGATGAAAAGGCGCGGTCTTCTCACCTGAAATAGCTTGGGACTATTTGGAGACTGCCTACTTGACACATAACCATGAACCCTGGTGCAGGGCCGCCTTGCTGGTGGCCTTCCCCACCCTGCCCCCACTTAGCTGTGCTATTTGGTGAGTGGGTAGGGACTGAGGACCTGGTCTTTGGCAGAAATACCTGAGACGTGGGGGAGAGGTAGAGGGACATGTTGCCCCTTTAAATCACGACTACCAAAGTCTGGAATCAGACACTGGACTGGAAATTTCTGAGTCTCAGATCGCTTATCTGTAAAATAATGCCGAGATCACATCATGGCTCCCCACGTGTGAGGTGTCTGGCACACAGAGGGCAGCAGCAAATGTTAATTCCTTTCCTAATTTATTGCCCTCTACTGCCCTCCTCCCTAAAATCTCAGGCTGGGGCAGGAGCCAGAGAACACACACTTGCTAATTATTGGAGATTCACAGCACACAGCACGCGACAGCTCCCTGACAGAATCCTTCCTTTCTGGGTCAAATGGATTTGGGGAGGTCAGTCCCATCCAGTTTTCAGGTCATCAGAGCAAGAGCTGTGTCTACTGGTGCCGCAGCTCTCCCAGCAATACCTCAGCACACGCATCCCAGCCTTTTCTTCGAATCTCCCGCATTTCACAGACCTGTCTGGGTGGCTCTGCTTTCTGGCTCTAAGCCTTTGTATTTAGTTTACGGTTCCGGCCCAACTGCCGGCCACCAAGTCCTCACATTGGCAAGGGGTGTCACCTGGGAAGCTGTTTGTTCATGAGCTGGGCAGGTTTTCCTGGGCCAAACCTCACCAAGGGCGGCTGAGGGTTTCTTTGCATAATAAAGGACCCCCTTGGGTGGCTGCATCCCGCAGGCTACTGCCAAAGCCACCAGCATCCCCGGTTAAAGTCTGATCTGGTTCGAGGTGCCCAGACTGCCTTGGGCACGCCGCTAGTGGGCATGTGTCGGGATGAGATGCAAGTGCCCACAGTCAGGGTACAGTGTGGGGGGTGGGTGGGTGACTCCTGTGGGCTTGCAAGGGGCAGAGAAGTTGAGATGCCACATGATTTGCTGCCTTCTAGCCCACCCTCCCTCTTTTGAAAGCGGCCGGCTCCCCACCTTCCCCTCAGAAGAAAACGCAAAGGACAAATGGGTGAGTGGGGCACAGCTGCAGGGAGCACCCCCTCAGCAGCCTCCCTACTGTCCCCCTGCCGCACCACCACCCGTCCTCAATGACAAAGCACGGCACGCCAGATTTGCAAAGTTATCAGAAGTCTGTCCGTCGATCAACAAACGATCGCAAAGACTCAAAGGGAGGAAGCGAGATGTTGAGCAAAGGGTGGGAGAGAGTCCCTGGGGAAAGCAGCGCACGCCCGCCCGATGCCTGCGCGCCGAAGAATTGTTTTCTCCCTGCTGGCTGCGGTTCTCTGTTCCGAAGAGAGGCTTCCAAGAATCCGCTAAATAAAGGGCTCAGAGCGGAGGATGAGAGATAATGCTAAACCAACAAAAACAAAGACCCAAATGAAACAGAGCGAGCCCTGAGAAGCCGCGGTTATCAAAACTTTGTTTGGCCCTATCTATTTATCATCGCCGCACACCCGGGCTCTGCGGAATATCATTCTGTTGATGTCACTTATCCTCGGCAAAATATTTACACATCCTTAAAAACGCCCGCCGAGGGGGGCCGGGCCGGCGCGCTGCCACCAGGCCCGGCGCGGCTCAAGCCCCGGGGCCGAGGCGGGGGCCCGACCGCGAGGCGGGGGGCTGGGCGGAGGGCGGCCCCGGCGGGGACAGGTGAGCGCGGCCGAGCGTTCCGGAAGGCGGCCACCGAGGCGCGGCGCGCGGCCCGGCCCCCCTCTCCACTACCTGCGCCCGCCCGGGGCGGCCACATCCCCGACACGGTGTCCGCGCCCGCTCCCGCTGCTCCGGCCCCGGCCCTTCTCATTAAGTTCTCGCACCATTGTTAACGCCGGGCGCCTGTGCCCTGCCAAGCTGGGCTGAACTCATGGGGCTTCCTCCTGCCACAAAAGGAATATTCATAAAAGTTTGGCAGGCGGCGAGGGCGGCCGACGGCGGGTCGGGTGCCCAGTGCCTCCCGCGGAGCACCCCGTCCCGCCGTGCCACCCGCTCCGCGGCCGCCCGCCGTGCCCCGGACCTGCCCCGCGCCCTCGGGGGAGGGAAGCACAAAGCAGCAGCTGTTTGGCAACATTTCTACCCCTCGCCGGCAACTGCGGCGGGATGCCATTTCCCCACCCAGGCGGCGCTTCCCCGGAACAATAGTCGGGCTTTACCCGGCGAAGCGGCGAGCGCGCAGAGCGCAGCCCCGAGCCCGGGAGGGCCGCCGCCGGGAGCCGCCGCGGCTGCCTCCGCCGCAGAAGGCACCGCCGAAGCGCACGCGAAGCGCAGCGACGAGGCCGCTCGGTGGCTAACATGGCAGAACGCCTGCTCGGCGCGGCCGCCGGGCTCCGGGCATCGGGGGGCACCCGGGCTCCCGCGGCGCCGCCGCACACTCACCCGGCTCCGGGAGGATGCGGGGCTGGCCGAGCGTCACAAAGAGCAGCCCGTTGCGCGCTGGCAGAACCCAACTTTCCACCCGGCTCGCCAGGGCCGCCAGATACGTCAACAGAATCCATCTTTCGAAGGGCCTGGAAGGCGCCGGCTTTTCCCGGCCGGGCGGAGCGGCAGAGCCGCAGGCGGCCCCGTGCGGTGCCCCGGCGCGGAGGCCGCGGTGCGCCGCCCTCTGTGCCCAGTGCCAGCGCCGGGGGCGGCCCGAAACCCACTTCGGGGGCCCCCGCCCCGCCGGCCGGCGCCGCCTCCGCGGCCGTCCCCGGCCCCGCCGGCCAGCGCGCGGCGCCGGGAGCAGCCGCGGGTCCCCGGGACGCCGCGCGGGTGACGGCCTCGGCTCGCGTCCCCGCCCCCGCCCGGCCCTCCCCGCTGGCCCCGGCCTCCGGGCGCCGTCCGGCCCCCGGGAGCAGGCCCCTCCCCGGGCGCCGGGCCCCGCCAGGCGTGCCCAGCCCGGCGCGCCCCCCGCGTCCCGGTGGCAGGTCCGCGCGGGGAGGACGGGGTGGGGGAGGCCCGGCCCGCACGGGGGCGCCGCGGCCACTACCTCGCAGTCGCGGCCGCCGCCTCCAGGAAGCCGCGGGGTGGTCGCGGGTGCGGAACCCTCCGGTCTGGCCTCGCCGCTGGCCTCCGGCCGCCTGAAGGGGTGCGCAGCGCTGGGAGCCGCCGTCGCCGCTGTCACCGAGCTGCTGTCGCCGCCGCCGCCGCCGGTTGTGCGTGAGCGTGTGTGCGCCTGTGTCCGGGCGAGTGTGTGTCTGCGTGCGGCGCCCGGCCTTTACTATATACACCAAGGGGTGGGAGGAGGCGGGGAAGGGGAGGGCTTGGGGGAGGTGGCGGAGAAGGGGGAGCAGAAGGGGGGCGAAAGGGTACCCGAGGAGGCGGTGGCGGAGGAGGGACAGGTGATCTCGCCCACGGGGAGGGCGTGGCTGTGGGCGGCGCGGGGTGGCAGGAAGAAGGGGCACCCGGGGCGGGGGTGGGGGGCCTAGCCCGGGGAGGGCCGGGGGAGCGGGGACCCTGCTGCTTCAAGCAGGCTGGGGCCCATGCCAGACCCCAGCATGGAGAGGAGAGACAGGAGAGCCCAAGAGGGGGGAACTGGCAGGCCACTGGGAGCAGGAGCCTGGGGGAGGGCCGGGCGATCACCCTAAAATGCCAGTCGTGCTGCAGGTCGAAGATCCTTCTCACCAACTGTAAGATTATAAAAGACAAAATTAGCCCCCGCGTGTAATCTAATTTCCACGTACTGGCCCAAGAGTGATTCATTAATTAATCAAACATTTATTAATGTTTATTAGACATTGGGCTAAGAACTGGACTTCCAGAGACGATGACTATATGGCTGCTAACCCGTGAATAACAGGTATCGCCACTACTATTGATCATTTTTAAAATAAAATAAAAAGCTAAAGCATATAAATGTTTTAAGAGAGCAAAGGAAGTGACTACATTGGTTTAATTAATCCCTAAAGATGTAAAGATCTGTTTCTGCTAATCAAAACAGGATGAAGATATTTGAAAGCTAATGGCCGAGCAGAAATTATTTTAATCAGACCGGAGACAAGTCTGACTCTCTCTGTCCTTTGCAGTTCAAGCCTCCTTGAGTCCCAGCACTGTGCGTAACCATGGCTTTCCTCTTGTCGATTTTGGAGTGGCCACACAGAGTGTGAACCACATGGAGAGCAGCCTGGCAAGTTTATAATTAGTATGGGAACCTGAACTTGTGTGTGAAAGGTTCTATTCTAACCTTGTTGTGTTGCAAGCATAATGTGGTGGAAGCCATCAAAAACATGAAGGTTTTTGTGGGCACTTTTGCCTTTGTGGACTTCTTCCACCATTAACAAAAAAAAAAAAGTGTGTTACATTTTACAATTGCGTTGGTGTAAGGTGAATATGTTATTGTATATAAAGCAGTTTCTTCAGCCTAAAGGATCATTTTTTTTTCTGTCTGATTTCAAGAGAAATTAAAACATTTCCATGGAGGTGTGAACCTCTTTCTCTAAATCACACACACTATTGTAAACTCATGTTATCTCAAGAATAAAAAAGAAAGTATTCAAAAGAAAGCCCACAATTACATGGACTCCTTAAAAGTTCTATGGGCTCCAGGCACTGTACCTACTGTTTCGAAGGAAGATGTCAGCCCTGGTAATACCATTCCTAGATACTGAACCTCCTCTTTTGAAAAAACAAGGGTTATATTAAAAGTACCCCATCGACTTACGGGCAGAAAGCCACAGAATGCGGGTTTAAGGCTTGATAATGCATATGAACAGAAGGTATCAATTCCTACTTGGTCCAATCAGGCTCTTGGGATTTTAAATCAGCTCTGAGTAATTAACGATGCCTGTGGAAATATTTGCCTGTGAATGTGTGTTCAGTCACTTCGGTAATCAGAAACTTCCTCTATGGATCTCATAACTGTTGTGAGTCCTTGCATCAGGTATGTGAGGGCTCAGTTGCCAGGACCTAGCCTGACTACAACTAAAGACACAGCTGGGCGATTATAATTGGGCAAGTTCATGGATGAAAGATCCATAAAGGTTCTGTGTGTGTTGAGGGGGTATGTTGTGTATAAGGCAGGGATTGATATTCTGGAAGGCAATTACTACCCTATTTCTTTTGCTGGACTCATCACAACCCTGGGTTAATGTTTGATCCTCGTTGGCAGTTGTGATTCATATTTGCTGCCCTTTGAGGTGGTTATGTTTTCAGGAATGACTATATTGATTCAGATTAATGCATAATAAACAGGCATCCTGGCCCCCATTTGCAAAGAAACATACAGGGGCACCCCTCTGCATTTTCATCGTGGCTGGTACAGAGAGAAGGGAAAACAGGCATCTGTTATGGAGAGGTCTGGATTGCTTGGAGGTGGGAGAAGAGAGGTTTGGGGACAGAAATAGAGCATTGATGTGGAAGAATTGTGTTCATACATTTAAAGGGGTGCCTACGAAAATGGAGGAAGGAAAGACATGCTCCGCTGGCAGAAAGATCAACCAAAAAAACCCCTCCGGCATGGCTCAGGGTGATTTTTGAGATCTGTAATCCTAATACTCGGTGATTTTAAATAGTGACTCAAGAAAAATTTCACCTCAGATTTGATTCTTTTACCTACATTCTGCTCCTGGAATACATCGCCTCATAATCTAGTTTTCACATCCTCACCAATGATTCATTCATTGGTTCAACAGACACCTATTAAGCACCTGCAGTTTGCCAGTCACTAAGCTCAGGACTGCGTTTAGAGGGATGGTGAGCGTAAGCTTGCTGGCCCCAAGGAGCTCGCCAGACCAGCCAGTGTTCCTAGTACATCGCGACACTTGGGGGGGTCATGAGCAGTAACACCAGGGGCAGTAAACATTGGAGGAATGGCTCATCCCTGTGCTGGGGAGGGGTCAGGAATGACACGGGGCAGGGCTATCAGAAAAGACCGTGCAGAGATGGTGAGCCTCGGAGATGAGCGCGCGCTTCTGAAGTAAGGGAACAGCACAGTAAGTGTAGGTACCAGGAGGCCCTAAAGCTGGGAGGCACAGCCCATTCTGGAAGTGGCACTATTTTATAAGGCTGAGGGCATGTGGGGGACCCTGGGGGCGGGGATCGATTGACATCCTTGGTCTGTCCTGTAAAGGAGCTTTTGTTTTTGGTAGTCAGCGGGGAGCCATCGAAGGACTTTAAATAAGAGGTGGGCAGGGAAGACTCGGGATGAGCAGTGACCACTGAAGTGGTGGGTGGCAGGGACCGATGGGCGGTAAGACTGGCGATGTGGAGAGCAGGTGACGGAGGCGGTGGCCACTAGCGGAGTCTGAGTCACAGTAGTGCCAGCAGAGTCAAAGAGCAGGGACTTGAGGCAGCTGGTACCCAGGGTGTGGAATCCACAGGACTTCACGCTGGAGGAAGCAGGAGGAGTCAGGGTGGCTGACCCCTGACTTTCAGAATGAAGTGACCAGGTGGGGGGTGTGGTCACTGGGAACAGATTTGGGGCTGGAGGTGACGAGTACCATAGGCGCCCCCGAAACAGCCTCAAAGACAGGAAAATGAAGGCAACGCTGATAGGAGAGTGGGGAAGGAGGGCAGGGTGGCAGCGATGAAGTTCTTGATTAAGGCCAGTGACCACAGTGGGGCTTAATCCTTGCAGGCACTGAATGGGATGCAAAACAGCCACTTGAGAGTTGCCCCACTCAAGGCGCGAGGAAACTGGCTGAGGGCTGCTCCGCACAGGCGGGGTTCCTTCTCAGGCGAGAAGCTGCTGGCAGCTGAATGTCTGCGGAGCACACCACCTGAGGGTGTGTTTGGAGCACCTTCAGCATCAGCTAGGCGAACCCCTGCAGGGCATCTTGAATGGGAAGTGCCTGCGGAGTGGCACCGCCAGAAGTCTGGCGGGCGCTTGCAAGAGCAGATCTGGCATTCAAGGTCTAAGCTGAGCACCTAGACCTGGGAGTTGGGACCTGCATGTTAGCTGAGCCAGTGGGTAGTGACCTCTGCAGAAGACATATGTGACTAGTGTTGGTGACAGAGCCTGTCACCCGGGGTGTGCCAACCTGATTTGTTCCATCAGTGTGGAATATCAGTGTGGGTTTCTTGAGGAGTTCCTGGCAGCCCGGAAGTTACAGGTGCCAGCTCAGTGCTCATCGGTGTGACTATGTAATTTGCTTTCAAGAAATTCTCCAGGGGTCTATAGTTAGCTGAAGTTGAATAATGTATTTCAAGCTCTTTAACAATGTTTTTTGGTGGTCGATAATATTTACTGGATGCTTGAATGACTGAATGAGGTGGACATGTGAGAACATACCCACAATATAAAGGGACAGACGTTGAAAAGAATGCAAGAGATAATAAGAGAACAGAGGGATGGCGCGACCCCAGGCTCCTGGAAGGAAATGAACGGATCTTTGGAGGAACAGGCCTGCAGGATAGTCACAGATAAAGGAAAGGTTTTGACTGTTTCAATAGAATGGAAACTTCTAGGGTGGTCGGCATGGGGGTTCCAGTGGCCTTCATCTGAAGATTTCTTATGAACTGTACTATGCCCTGATTTTACCCGATGGGCATAACGCAGTTCATATGAAAGTTTTAGTTAAGAATGCGTCAAGGGATCTGGGAGTTGGGCTTTCAGTCAGGCGATTGACAAGCACATCTGGAAGAGCTGTCACATCGAACACAGCGTCCCCCCAAGTCCAGCAGTTGCTTATCTGGTCACCATCAGATCATTTGCTTTCAGAGGATTGGGAGCAATTGTCAAGAGGAAGAGGCAGGTCATGATAAGGGCTTTGCGGACGGCTGCTGTCCCGCGTTCCTCTTGCTGAACAGAACCCTGATGCAGGCCACGAATCCATCCCTCTCCTATGAACCCCCTCTCCTGTGAACATGGTACCTTACAATTTGATCCTAGCTTTAGGGTGAGGTCTGTTGAATTGGAAGCAAATTGCATCCCTCCCTCCTGTTATAGTTTCAACCAAATGGACGAACAGGTCTTTATTCTTCTGAGAGAGCAGAACTCCCGCTTCCAAAGGGAGTGAAGGTGATGTAACTGCACTTGCCAACCGGCTGCAAAGCCGTGCTGCCAGCGACCGTGTAATCAGTCGTCTGAACTGGACGGCACTGACCGAGAAGGGGGTTGCTGTTACCGATCATGTCAGGACAAAAAGGCATTAGCTAGGCCTTCCCACAAAGCAGGCCGGAGGGTCCTATGATGCTAGGGGCCAGCCTGAAGGTAGCTGATGCTCAGGGCAGCAACAACAGAGAAAGAACCTGCAAGTCTGACCATGTCACTGAACTGCTCCCTCAACCACCCCCTCTGGGGCCACCTGAACTGACGCTGCCTGGTATGTCGGTTATGATGCAGCTTTAGAGGTTATGCTTCTCTGAGTCAAGCCTCTATTGTTGGCAACTGAAAGCATCCTCAGACATACATGCAGTTGCAGGATTATTGATGTTTCATTTTGTTTTCATCCCAGATAGGGCAAGCCATTCTGGAGTGAAAGATTTAACGAAAGCAAGACAGGAATTGATATATTTAAAAAATTTTTTTTCTCTTTCTTTTCCCTTCTGGAAGGAATTGATACTTTAATCTGACTTTAAAGACAAGTAAGGACGTCATTTAAATAGACTGCGGTTGCAGTCTGTGGTTCTGCTGGATTTGCAAGGCCACTGTGCACCGCCAGATTCCATCCCAGCAGCCTTAGGAGCACTCCCTTGCCTGACAGGCTCCTGGGCCGGCGGCAGGAGAGCTCATTTCTAGCGCCTGCTCTCTTGCGGCTCTGAGAGGCTTGGAACCAGGTACGCCCTGCCCCAGTCCTGGCCGCCCTCCGCCCTGTGTCCTGTCCTTCTGACTTGACCGTGGGCAGGGAAGGTTGCCCCACGGCTGCCGTCTCCCACAGAACCAACCTCAGTTCTCTGTATGTGGGCGGCCTTCAATGACTGTCGGGCCACTGCATGATTCTCCCCCCCACACTAGTGCTCCAGTCCCTTCCTCCCGGGGGTGGGGTGTGCTCCTTACCTGCCACCAGCCCTATGGGCAGGTACGGCCCCCTTTCCTGTGGTGGACGGAGGATGGGCACAGAGTGAGTTTGGGGTTGGAGCCACGTGACTGTCCCCTGAGGCTGCCAGGGTTTGTCCAAGTCAAGGAGGCACCGGTACAGCCGAGTGATCAGCCAGGTACAGCGGGGCCATCTACGTCGCTGAGAGAGGACCCGAAACACACGCTGCGGCTGGGAGACGCCTGGGGTCGGCAATAAGGCGGTGGGTTTTGGTTAAGTGGACAATAGCCCCAGATTTGGCTGTGGAAGGTGAATTATCTTGCAGCACGGATGCCAATGGCAGCCCTGGCTCGAGTGTGGTCCAGGGACTGGCGCCCCGAGCACCAAGGACAGGAGAGGTCGGAGAGGCCGCTGCACGTTCACAGAGGAGCCAGATGATCTCTGGTGGGAAGAGAAACATCCGGCAAGTCACCCTAGAGGAAGGAGCACTGGAATTAGAAGAGTATCCAAACCCATCCTCAGAAATAACTGCTGAGATCCTTCAAGGCGGGAGGCGACAACCAGGAATGCCCCCTAAATACTCCCAATCGCCCAAAGCCACGGTCCCCTGCACCCGGCACGGTGACGAGGGCACGTTGCATCTCTGCAGTTGTCTCAAGAGAAGAGCTCCTGAGGATTGCTCGGCCATCACCCCCACCGGCCACTGGAAGCCATTAGTTCCCGTAGATACAACCGGATCTGACTGAGCCGGGGCGCGGCTTATAAACAAAGAACGTGGCCATCAATTTCACAAACGGCTTATGCCACAAAATGCTGCACATGCTCCTATGACCTTCAGTGTGGGGCTGGCCTGTGAGGTTTGTCCCAATTCATGCAGTGCTGGTCTCGCCAGTGTAACTGACAAGGTTTCTGCTACTATAAATTCTAAGGAGTGAAAGGAGTTGCAAGGTCATCGGCTTTTGAACAGGACATCAATGCATAATACAAACGGGACGATGATCATTTCATTTTTCTTCAGCTGGAAGAATATCTCAAATTATAGAATTTTACAAATAGAATAATTTTGTGGGGAAAAACAGCAAGAGTAAAATCCGCCCCGTCCAGGGTGGTGAGCCCTTTATGTTGTCATTCTTCCTCTTTGTGGCTTCTCTGCGTCAGGACAACATCCAAGGACCCCCCGCCCTCGATCCCACCTTACTTCAGCCCCTCCCAGCTGACTTCCCCGATGCTGTGCTCCCCTCGGGTTAGCACTGCCCAGTTTCTGAGCCAGACCACCAGGTGTCAGGTCCAAGATCAAGCTGCTTCTCACACCTCAACGGCCCTCGTGGCCGAGGCATCGCTCAGCCACGGAGCCACGGGGCTCACCAGTGTCCTCTCCACGAGCCTCTTCCCACATGAGCCCCAGTAGAGGACGAAGGGGCTGCCTCTGCTTTTCTGCACAGCCCCCCTGCCCTCCCCTGCAGATGTGGCTCTGCCACAGAGCCAGCTCACCCAAGGGTGCTCTTGAGTCGCTGACGTTTCGCCGTCACTGCGGTCTGCACAGGCCAGAGCCAGTTTCTCACTCACTGACACCGGGTCTGAAAGGGCTCCCCCAAAGGAGAGGAGTGCTGCATGAACTGTACACCACCCTGGGTTGTCTCTTTCACTCCTTCTGTTAGATGGGGCCTCTTTAGACATTTTTTTTTTTTTGAGGAATCAACATTTTGGTCACAAATAGAGGAAACTTTTTGAAAAATACATTACCATTTTAGAAAATATTCACTATTTATGTACAAATACTGTAGAACACATCTAGCTTATTCTTTGAAAGTGGTGTTTCATTATAATAGTCATTAAAAATTAAATATAAGTGTAAAAAGAAATGTATTCTCACTTGAACATAACCACTTTCGATGATCTGTAAATTTCTTTCAGGTTTTTCTCTTTACAGCATTTCCTCAACTGAAATAATATTACATATGACTCTAGTCCAGCTTTTGTCTCTTGAGATCTTGAACTAATACGCATTTCTCATAGCATCCCAATAACATTACATAATCACAATAAACATTGCCAATGGTTCGATAAACAATTTTATTAATTGGATTCATCACCATATACTTAGCTTCCCCTGCTGTTGGAAGTGTAGGCTTTTTCTGAACTCCACTGTTGTAAAGAACACTGCAATTAGTATCTTTGTGTATATCAATGCTCCCCATTAATAATTATTTCTCAGAATAAATACACAGCTGTAATATTTCTGGGGCAGACACAGACACATTTATATGTTGCCAAACTGCTGTAAAATAGAATATTCCACTTATAAGTCTGGATATGAGGTCTGGTAGAACTTGCAGGGCGAGCACTCAGCAACCTAGGCCAAAATATTTGTCTCTCTTTGTTTTAAACTCTCTCTGATTCCTAGGGGTGTGGGCCATTTTTATTTGCATTCTTTCTACTTATATCCCCCCCCAGGGAATTGTCACTTTTCTGGCTTTTACGCACTTATTAGTAAAATCATAGTATTTGCATCTTATTAGAGTGAGAGTATATGTGTCCTTTAATGCAAAATAAATATATGTCATAATTGCAGCAGATGTATAACTCCTTTTTTGTTTCATGAGTTTAGGCTATTATTTTATGCGGATACATTTTAATTTTTTTTTTTTTTTGGTCTGTGCTCTACCCACTTTTTTTTTCCTCTTTTTTTTTTTTTTCAAGATTTATCCATCTATTTATACAAGCACTGGGCACAGCCAGAAGCGCGGAAGGGCGAGAGAATCCACCAGAGTCAGAGCGGGGAGCAGAGCAGGCAGACTGACGAAATACACTGCTGAGGGGAGCAGCGGGTGGCAGGAGAGGTCTGCGCGCCATGCTGGACCCTCGCCCGTGGCCGGGTGGCAGGGGACTGAACAGGCGCCGCAGAGGCTGCGGGCAGCCCTGCAGCCCAGTGCTCAACCACCACGCCACCAGGGGAGGCCCACATTTTAAATTTTTATCAAGTTAAATCTCTCCATGTTTTGTGATGCCTGCTATTTTGAAGGGGAAAAAAATGAGTCTTCCTTAAAGAATTCCATTTTTGTTCATTTAGAATGTTTTGGTATTTGTACGGAGACACTGATTTTTTTCCCCCATGTAGCTGACCAATTGTCTCACAGCAAACAGTAAGCTGATATTTAATAGGTTCTGTTTCTGAGCTGTCAGTTCTGTCTTGTGGCTTTGACTCTATTTTTAATTGAGCTTCTTATTTTGGGATAATTATAGATTCACATGCAGCTGTAAGAAATAATACAGAGATTCCCATATACCCTTTGCCCAATTTCCCTCAGTGGTAACATCTTACAAAATTATAGACAACTTTGCAAGCAGAATATTGATATTGATAATAGACTGATTTTATTCTGATGTCTCTAGTTTTACTTGTATTCGTGTGTGTGTGTGTGTGTGTGTGTGTGTGTGTGCATTTGTAGTTTATCAGATGTGCAGTTTTTTTTCCATCAGTGAGGTCGAGGTCAGGGCACTTCACCACAAGGATCCCTCCATTGCCCTCTTTAACCCCACAGCCACCTTTCTTCTAACCTTCTGCACCATCCCTAACCACTGCCATCACTACTCCATTTCAAAAATGGTATGTAAATGGCATCATACAGTATGTAACCTCTGCGGATTGATTTTTTTCACTTGACATCATGCCCTGCATTTTCATCCAAGTTAATGTGTGTCCCAATAGTTTATTCTTTTTCGTGGCTGAATACTAGTCCACGAGCCACCATGCTTAATTTAACTATTCACCCATTGAAGCACATCTAAGGGATTATCAGTTTGGGACTATTACAGATACAATGAACATTTGTCTATAGGTTTTCTGTGAACCTAATTTTTCCTTTCTCTAGCTTAAATACCCAAAAGTTACTGGGTTTTATGATAGTTGCATGTTTAGCTTTTAAAGATTTATTTATTTATTTATTTATTTATTTATTTATTTATTTATTTATTTATTTATTTATGCAAGCTCTGGGTACAGTCAGAAGCGTGGGAGGGAATGAGAGAGAATTCACCAGAGCCACAGTGGAGAGCAGAGCATTCAGACTGACAAAGTACACTGCTGAGGGGAGCAGCGGGCAGCAGAAGAGGTCTGCGCGCCGTGACCCTCACCGGAGGCTGGGGATAGAACCAGTGCTGCAGAGGCTGCGGGCAGCTTCACAACCCAGCGCTCAACTGCTGTGCCACCGGGGAGGCCCATGTTTAGTTTTTAAAGAAACTGCCAAATTGTTTATAGAGTGGCTGACACATTTTACATCCCCACCAGAAATGTATGAGTTAAGTAGTTTCCCACAGACTCACCATTACTTACTGTGGAACTATTTTTATTTTAACCATTCTAATAAGTGAGTAGTCTTAGTTCGTTGTGGTTTCAATTTGGATTTCCCTAGTGGTTAATGGTGTTGCTCATCTTTTCATGAGCTTATTTGCCATCTGGATATCCTCTTATGTTAAATATCTATTCATGTCTGTTGTCCATTTTCTAATTAGGTTGTTTGGGGTTTTTTATTGTTAAATTTTGATAGTTGTTTATGTAGTGTAGATACTAATCTTCGTTACATATGTGCTTTGTAAATATTTTCTGTCCGTATCTAGTCTTTTCATCCTATTAATGTAGTCTTACACAGAGCAAAAGATTTATCTTTTTTGTTTTTGTTACTTATCAATGTCTCGTTGCTTTAGCACCATTTGTAATATATGTGGAAATTAAGAAATTAGGAAATGTGACGCATCCAATTTTATTCTTACTTAAGACAGCTTTGACCATTTGGGCGCTTTTGTAGTTCTGTTTATCTATGAGACGCAAGAATGGTTCAGCATTTACAAATTAGTCAGTGTGATACACCACATTAACAGACTGAAGGATATAAACCATATGATCATTTCAGTAGATGCAGAAAATGCCTTTGACAAAATTCAACATCCTTTCATGATGAAAACTCATAACGAATTAAGTATAGAGTAAATATACCTCAATATGATAAACGCTATATGTGATCCACCCACGGCTAGTATGTTACTCAATGGTGAAAAGATGAAGCTTTTTCTCTAAGATTAGGAACAAGATAAGGGTACCCAGTCTCATCAGTTCTATTCACCATAAGACTGGAAGTCCTTGTTAGAGAAATCAGGTGAGAAACATAAATAAAAATTACCCAATTCTGAAGGGAAGGAATTAAACTATTAATGTTTAAGGATGACATGACCTTACACAGAGAAAACTCCAAAGACTCCACTATAAAACTGTTAGAATAAGCAAATTCAGTGAGGTTGCAAGATACAAAATCCATTAAAAAAATCAGCTGCATTTCTACATGATAACAATGAACTAGCTGAAAAAGAAATTAAGAAACAATCCCAGGGCCTCCCTGGTGGTGCAAGGGGTTAAGCAGTGCACTATGAAGCAATCCGCAGCCTCTGCAGCACGAGTTCGATCCCCGGCCTGCCAGGGAGCAACCCACATGGTGAGGCAGACCTCTCCTGTCTCGCCCGCTGCTCCCCTCAACAGTGTATTTCAGTCCGTCTGCCTGTTCTGTTCCCCACTTTGTCTCTGGTGAATCCTCTCACCCTCTGCACATCTGGCCTGTACCCCACTTCTTGTATCCATAAATAAATAATTCTTTAAAAAAAAAAAGAAAACAATCCCAGTTATAATACCATCAAAAAGAATAAAATAGCTAGGAATACATTTAACCGTGAGAATGAAGACTCTGTACACTAAAAACGACAAGACACTGAGATTGAAATTGAACAAGACCCAAATAAATGGAAAGTTTTCATGTGTTCTTTGATCAGAAGAGTGAATAGTGTTAACATGCCCACATTACCCAACGTGTTCTGTAAATTTAATGCAATCCCTATGGAAATTCCAGTGGCATTTTTCACAGAAACAGAAAAAACAATCCTCAAATTCATATGGAACCACAGAACACCCTGTGCAGTTGTTCAGCACCCTTTGTTGAAGAGACGATCTTTAACTCTTTGTACGGCCTTTGATTCTTTGTCAAAGATTAGCATTAACACATTTTTGAATGGTGCAACCAGCCGTGTATATCTGAAATAAGCTCCACTTTGTCGTGGTGTGTACTTTTTAAACATCGTTGGATTAGATTGGCTAATATTTTATTGAGAACTTTTGCATATAAAATCACGAACAACATTGATATATATTTTTCATTTTTTGTACTCTTTATTTAGTTTTATATATGTGTTGCTGAAGCGGGCATTTGTTTAGTTTTAGTATCAGAGTAACATTTTCCTCAAAAAGTAAGTTGTGGGATTTTCCTCCTCTTCTATTCTCTGGAAAAGATTATGTATAATTGGTGTTAATTCTTCTTTAAATGTTTGGTAGAATTCTCCAGTGAAACAGTTTAGGCCTGGAGAATTTTATTTGGGGAAGTTTTAAAATTACAAATTCATTTACTCTAATGGTCACAGGATTATTCAGATGATTTCATTTGGTTGAGTTCTAGCAGTTTGTGGTTTTAAAGGAATTGGTTCAATTCTTCTAAGTTGCTACATTTATTAGTGTAAGTTGTTTATAGTATTCCCTTATTATCCTTTAGATGACTGCAAATCTATAGTGATAATCTCTTTAATTTCTGATATTGGTGACTTCTCTATTTTCATTTTTTTTTTTAGCTGTACTAGGACTTCAGCAATTTTATTTTTGGTGAACCAGTATTTTAATTAATTTTTACTATTATTTCTTTTATTTCGATTTAATTTATTTCTGCTTTTTATTATTTCTTTCCTTCTGCTTGCTTTGGGCTTATTTTTCCTTCTTGCCCTATTTTATTCAGGTAGGAACTTAGGTTATTGATTTAAAACCTTTCTTCTATTCCATTATGAATTTCCCTCTCAGTATTACTTTAGCTACACACACATATTTTAATAAGTTGTATTTTTCTTTTCATTTATTTCCATATTTTAAACATTATTTTGGAGCTGTCCTCCTTGACTCAAGAATTATTCAGGGGTATCTTGATTAATTCCACATGTTTAGAGATTTTGTTATTCATTTTTTGTTACTGATTATCAGTTTGATTCCATTATGATCATAGGACATGCTGTATATAATTTAGATTCTTTCAGATTTGTTGAAATTTGTCTTATGGTTCATGATATTGTCAAGATATTGGAGAATTACATGGATTTTTGAAATAAAAATTGTATTCTTCTCTTGTTGGGTGGAGGGTTTTATGTATGCCAATTAGGTAGTGTAAGTTCATCACATTGTTCAGAGGCTCTATATATTCTCTGATTTTTTGCTGCTAATTCTATCAGTTGCTGATAGGGAGATTTTGGAGTCTCTGACTATAATTGTGAAATTGGCTATTTCAACTTTTAGTTCTATTAGATTTTGTTTCAAACATTTTGAGATTCTGTTGTTTGGTGCATACACATTTAGAATCATTGTAATGAACTGATACATTGTTCCTTTTATCATTATGTAATGTCTTTCTCTGTCTCTGCTAATTTCCTTTTCTCTGTAGTCTGATTTATCTGATATTAACTTGTTTGTTATGTTTGGATAGCATATTTATTTCCATTCTATTACTTTCAATCTACTAAGATGTTGAATTTGAAGTGAGTTTTTTGGTAAACTGCATAAGCTGTGTGTGTGTGTGTGTGTGTGTGTGTGTGTGTGTGTGTGTGTGTGTTTTAACTCACTTGGCCAATCTATGCCTTTTTGTTAGTGTTAGAGACCATTTACATTTAAGACAACTACTGATATATTGAAGATTATACCTGCATTTTATTATTTGCTTTCTGATTGTTTCCTTTTTTTCTTAACTTCCTGTGGATTGCTTGAACATATTTTTAGGAATTCACCCTGGATTACTTATAGTATTTATGTAGCTTTCTTAGTGGTTGCTCTGGGTACTACAATATTCATGTATGGTACATCACAGTCTACTGTGCCAACATTTTGCCTCTTCAAGTAATGTGTGAAATCTTGCTTCCATTTTGGTTTCCTTACTCTTATGGTTTTAAAACAACATTGCATTGAGTATCATATGGTGTTATAACTTTTGTTTCAATCATAAATTTTAATTTATAAAGTTTTGAGAAGGATTGTCTATTCATACATATACCTACTTTTTCTGTTACTTAAAGAAGTAAATAATTATGATTAGGATAGAAATAAATGAAATAAAGACTAGAAAAAAATAATTTAAAAGATCAATGAAACTAGGGGCTTTAAAAAAAGATAAAATTGACAAACCATTAGCTAGACTAAGGAAATGAGAAGACTCAAGTAAATTATAAATGAAAGAGGAAACATTACAATGGATGCCACGGAAATAGAAAGGATCATAAGAGACTACTATGAAAAATTACATGGCAATAAGTTGGATAAACCAGAAGAAATGGAATCGTTCCTAGAAATGTATAACATACTAAGACTGAATTATGATGAAATAGAAAATTTGAATGGACTGATAGCAAAAAAATATAGAATCAATAATAATAATAATAACAACAATAATAATAAACAACTCTCAACAAAGTCCAGGACCTGATGGCTACACTGGTGAATTCTACCAAACATTTAAAAAGGAACTAATGCCAGTCCTTCGCAAATTCTTCCAGCATTACACTGATACCAATGCCAGACAAGCGCACTACAAGAAAAGAAAATCACAGACTAACATTCGTGATGAATACAGATGTCAAAATCCTCAACAAAATGCTAGCAAGCAAATTCAACAGCACATGAAAATATCATATACTATGGTAAAGTGGACTTCATCCCTGGGATTCAGGGTAGTGGAACATAATAAGCAAACCAACCAATGTGATATACCAGATTAACAAAATGAAAGATAAAAACTATATGATCATCTCAATAGATACAGAAAAAGCCTTTGACAGAATGCAATGTTTTTTCATGATGAAATCTCTCAACAAATTAGGTACAGAAAGAATGTACCTCAGTATGGTAAGGGTCATGTATGACCAGCTCCCAGGTGATAACATGATCAGGAACAGGACAGAAGTGTCTTGTCCCTTCATTCATCATAGTACTGGAAATCCTTGCTACAAAATTGGAGGTCTCCCTGATGGTGTAGGGGTTAAGCCTCAGCGCTATCACCGCTGCAGCCTGAGTTCTATCCCAGGCCAGGGAGCAACCCTCACAGCGCAGCAGACCTCTCCTGTCTCGCCTGCTTCTCCCCTCAGCAGTGTATTTCAGTCAATCCGTCTGTTCTGCTCCCCACTCTGTCTCTGGTGAATCCTCTCACCCCCCACACCTCTGGCCTATACCCCGGTTGTTCTATTCAAAAATGAATAAAATATTAAAAAAATAAATAAATGCATCCAAATTTGAAAGGAAGGACTTGTCTCTGTGGATGATGCGATCCTATAAATAGAAAATACTAAAGACTCCTCAAACTGTTGGAACTAATAAACAAATTTAATAAAGTTATAAGATACAAAATCAACTTTCTCCCTTCTCAATGTTTCAGAATTCCTTCTTTTATACCTTTCTATTTGAACCTGCTTTAGCTAATATTTAAGAGTAGGTCTGGTAATGACAAACTCTCTTAGTTTTTCTTCATCTGCAAATGTCTCAATTCCCCGCAATACCTAAAAGATAATCTGGGTTGGCAGTTCTTTTTCAGAGTTTGAAAAATATTGTCCCATGTCCTTCTGTCCTCCCTGGTTGCTGGTGAGAAATTTGTTTTCACTTGAATTAGTATTTCCCCTTTGATAATGCATCATTTCTGTCTGACAGCTTTCAAGATGTTGTTTTTCCTTTAGTTCTCAGAAGTTTAATTATGATGTGCTGATATGACTTTCTTTGAATTGATACCAGTTGAAGTTTGCTTGTCTGTGTTTTCTTTTGCCATTATCTCTTTTAATATTCTTTCGGACCCCTTCTCTTTCTCCTCTTCTGTGACTCCAGTGATACGGGTGTCAGCTCTTCTGTCATTGTTTCACGAGTTCCTGAGAATCTGTTCATTTTTTTCCAATCTACTTTGTTTTTCAGAATGGGTAAATTTTATCAATCTGTTCTTAAGTTGACTGATTTTTCTCTGTTGATATATTTACTCTACAACTGAATACATGGAGCTCATTAAAATATTTTTGGTATTTTTTTTTTTTTTAGTTAGGAGATTTCCACTTCATTCTTTTTTATAACTTGTATTTCTTTTGTGAGATTTTTCTACATTTTCATTCATGTCAGAGAATTTGTTGCTGCTTGTAAACTTTTTTTTAATGGCTACATTAAACTCCTTGTCAGATAATTCCAACATCTGATTCATCTCTGCTTTGGCATCAGATGACTATCTTTTTTCATTCAATTACATTTTCCTGGCTCTTGACACGATGGGTGCTTTTCAGTTATATCCTGGACTTGTTCATTATTGTGCGATGAGACTCTAGGTCTTTTCTTTTACGTTAGCAGGCAGTCACCTGCGGAGGCGTAGATGCAGGCTCCCATCTCTTTTGTGGACTGTGGTTTCGATGATAACTTGGTTTTCTGAGCCTTTGCAGTATTTTTTTGCCACGCTTGGTTTATCTTGCTGTGGCTCCCACTGGTCCCTGAGAGTGCCAAAGGGACTGCCCTGGGCAGTCATCTGATGTCTCCAGGTAGAAGAAGGGAGTTTCTGGTGCGTAGGGACAGAAAGTGTTTTCTGGGCCAGCCAGCTTGTGTGTGGCAGAATCTCTGTCGCAGGTGCCAACCCACCGCCTGTTGTCTCTTGGCAAGAGAGGGGAGTCTCCAGGCTGGCAAGGGAAGAGAGCACTTCCTTTAGCTGCCTGTTTTTAGTGGGGCTCTTGACGCACCACCCTTGCCAGCGCTGCCTGGCTCACCTGGTATTGTCGGAGGTACTGTTGGCTCTGGTGGAGGAATGAGCTTAAATGTGCTGCCCTCTGTTGCTATGCCAAGCCTGGGTGGCCTTTTTCTGTTGGGTCGGGGAGAGAGTCCCTGCTGTTGTGTTGTTCCTCCAGTCCCAGGAGCCCCAAGCAGCTCTCCTTCCTCGTTCCATCTTCCAGAATGCTCTTTTCGTTGCCTCTTGAGTTCTTTCCAGGGCTTAGAGTTGCCCTTAGCAGGGGGGAGCAAGGAGAAATGCATCTAAGTGTCCAGAGCAAGATTTCTTTTAAGTTTTAATTAATTCTCTTTAAAACCGAAGAACAATTCAAGAACACCATCATTATGATTAGTATATGATTGATACTAAAAACAATTCTGGCATGGAAATAAAGGCCATTTTTTAAAAAATGGTTTGTTCCAGGTGTCAGATACACTCGCCACGCCACTGAGAGTGAGCAAAGTAAAAGGAGAGATTAGAAAGATTGTGAAGTGCAGCCTTGAAGCCGAGGGTGGAAAGAGCATTAAGAAGCTGAGAGAGGTTATTATTATATTTGTTTTATGATGGGATTAGAAACCAGAGGATCTGAAGCAGTAGGTTGCTTGCCCAAAACTCCTTTGGCATTTGGCTCAGGATGGTCACAGAAGGCAGGATTATGACATTCCAAGACCATGGTAACAGCATACTGTTTCCCAGGGTGCCACTTTCAAACTCCAAACACAACATTTGCTAGAAGATACACTGCAGTGGACAAATACCTTTCGCCTATCTGGCAAGTGAACAAAAAGTTTCAACAGAAACAAATGTTGACTGAATTTGACTAGTATGAAATGTCTGTTAATAATTGTCTCTTAATTATCTGGCTTGCAGGGGCTTCATTAATGTTCATGAATTCATTTCAAGCTAACAATTACAAATGGAATGCTTACTCTTTGAAGGAGAATATATGAAATTATTATTGGCATGGGATTCGTTTGTGAAACCATTTCTTGTCTTTAAGCTTCTGACTAGCGTTTATTTATGACAATTGTTAAAATGTCACATTTTTTTCTGAGTTTCATTTGCTCGTGGTCACTTTCATGTAAGCTAAACTTTTACTCCCAACAGTATGGATAGGATTTCAGATAAAAGCTGACCATTTCCTGATTACATGTGTTTGAATCATTCATTAAATTTTTAAAGATTGACCCTGAAAAAGGATCCATAGGAATATATATCTCTCCTTATTATATATTCCCATTGTGCTCTGATATATGGATATCTGTACATATATGTGTGTACATATATATGTGTGTGTGTATATATCTCACTATCATACTCATGGATGTGTACACATTTATACTGCCTATATAAACCTATATAAAATCATATGATTTCAGTTTTTTCCAAAGAGAAATTATTTTTTTAAAGCAACTTAAGTCAAGACTCCTCCATCCCATAGAAGTCCTCCAGGATAACAACCTACAGATTAAATCGAGCTGCAGATGCATAAGTATCCTAGATGAAATTTCGATCCTCACTACCCAATACAGAAAGTGTCTGTATCTTGGTGAGTGTGATTGGGCTGTGTTACTTGTTATACTGAATCACGGGAAACCACTCACTGGAAATAGATTAAGATATCTTTGGAAAATCTCTTAACATTTTTAAGACATTGAGATCCCATCTCACCTACTCCAAAATTTCCTCCAGCACATTAAATGACTTCCCAGCATCCTGAAAAAGTGCACCAGGGTTCCCAAAGCGTCCATCTTGCAGTTAGCTGACATTTTTGCCTGTGCTACAGCTGGTATTGGGGTTTTAGCTTCCTCCTGCACGTCCTACAGCATTTGTGGTAAAAGTTATGATGCTTTGGTAATTTGAGACTTCACCTCACTGCTGAGTTATTAAATCATGACTCTATGAGGAGGCGAGATAGCAAGGATTTGGGTAGGAATGATCAGGTTTATAAATTACAGGTGCAAGAATTCATCCAATCGTATAAATTATTACTCAACTTGGAAGAATCTAAGGGTCAGGGCCACAAAACATCATTCATATAATGCACTAGAGATTCATCAAGAGGACTGATGTGCTTATTTCTAGGGCAGGTTCTCACATCTATAATTCTGCAACTCGGGGCAGCAGGAAGCAAGCTTGCCCTTGCAAACCTGGCTGGAAGCACTGGTATTCCTCTTCGCCTCTTCATTTGGTTTTTAATAACGTGTCGCCAATGGGTATTAACTTCAGCATATTAGCCTGTACCAAATATAGCCCTCATGCAAAGTGAACAGGAAAATTCCTCGTTATTTCATCTGGAATGCGGCCTGCTTTGCAGTGCCAAAGCAAAAATGAACATATGATTATTTGATGTTAAGTCATCATTTGCTGATTTGATACTAAAGGAACCCAAATTTTTATCGTAACCCAAATGTTTCGTGGAGGATATTGAGGTCAAATGACTACAAACTTTGTGGCTCTGTATTCTGTTTGATTAGTCAGAGCCACTGGTGCTATTTTCTTAATATTGTGTCCCCCCAAATCCATATGCTGAAATCCTGACTCCTAAGGTGATGGTATTAGGAGGTGGGAGCTTTAAGAAATAAGTAGATTGTGAGAGCAGAGCCTTAATGGCTGAGATTAGTGCCCTTTTTTTTTTTTTTTTTTTTTTAATAAATTTTATTGTTATATTCCCATACAATTGCAGCCCCCCCATTCTGACCCCAATCCTCCCCTCCCACCCCGCCCCCTAAAAGTGTCTCTGGTTCATAGTTTTTTTATTGATTTTGATTTTCACTTTCTTATAGTTATTCATTTTCCTGGTCCCTTATTTAAGTTTTCTAGATTCCTGCTATGAGTGAGACCATCCGGTATTTTTCTTTTTCTTTTTGGCTTATTTCGCTGAGCATGATCCCTTCCAGCGCCATCCATGTTGCTGCAAATTGCATGTGTTTATCTTTTTTGAATGCTGAGTAATATTCCATGGTATATATGTACCACATCTTCTTGATCCAGTCATCTATTTTTGGGCATTTGGGTTGTTTCCAAAGCTTAGCTATTGTAAACAGTGCTGCTATAAACATAGGGGTGCAGGTGTTCTTTGGAATTGATGTTTCTGTGTCCTTTGGGTAAATACCTAGGAGTGGAATTGCTGGATCATATGGAAGCTCTATGTTTAGTAGGTCCAGAAATCTCCATACAGTTTTCCACAGTGGTTGGACCAGTTTGCACTCCCACCAACAGTGCAGAAGAGTTCCTTTTTCTCCACACCCTCGCCAACATTTGTTGTTGCTAGTTTTTTTAATATGTGCCATTCTCACTGGTGTAAGATGGTATCTCATGGTAGTTTTGATTTGCATTTCCTGATGACAAGTGATGTTGAACATTTTTTCATATGCCTGTTGGCCATTTGCATTTCCTCTTCAGAGAAGTTTCTTTTAAGCTCTTCTGCCCATTTTTTGACTGGATTATTTTCTTTGTTGTTGTTGAGTCTCATCAGCTCTTTGCAGATTTTTGTGATCAGTCCTTTATCATTAGTGTTGGGTGCAAAAATGTTCTCCCAGTTGGTGGGGTTTCTCTTTGTTTTTGTTATTGTCTCTTTTGCTGTGCAAAAGCTCTTTAATTTGATGTAGTCCCAGCTGTTTATCTTTGCCTTCACTATCACTGCTTTGGGTGATGTGTCTGTAAAGATGTCTTTGATGTGCAAATCACGTAGTGTTTCGCCTATTTCCTTCTATATATTTTATGGTTTCAGGTCTTATGTCTAGTTCTTTAATCCATTTTGAGTTGATTTTTGTGTATGGTGTGGGTGTGTGGTCAAGCTTCATTCTTTTGCATGTAGCGACCCAGTTTTCCCAGCACCATTTATTGAACAAACTTTCTTTGCTCCAATGCATATTCTTTGCTCCTTTGTCAAAGATTAGTTGACCATAAATCTGTGGGTTTATTTCTGGATTTTTCTATTCGATTCCATTGGTCTGTATGTCTGTTCTTGTTCCAATACCATGCAGTTTTGATGATTATGGCTTTGTAGTATAGTTTGAAGTCTGGGAGTCTGATGCCTCCATTCCCTTCTTTTTTTTTCAGGAGAGCTTTGGCTATTCGGGGTTTTTGGTGATTCCATATGAATTTCATCAATAATTGTTCTATTTCTTTGAAGAATGACATTGAAATTTTGATTGGAATAGCATTGGATCTGTATATCGCTTTTGGTAGGATGGCCATTTTAATAATGTTTATTCTTCCAATCCATGAGCAGGGGATGTCTCTCCATTTCTTTGTGTCTTCTTCTATTTCTTTTAACAGTGTTTTATAGTTTTCTTTGTATAGGTCCTTTACCTCTTTTGTTAGATTTATTCCCAAATATTTGATTTTTTTTGTTTCAATAACAAAAGGATGGTCTTTTTGATTTCTTCTTCTTCAGATTTATTGTTTGTGTATAGGAAGGCTACTGACTTTTGCGTGTTGATTTTGTATCCTGCCACTTTACTGAACTGATTGATGAGTTGAATTAGCTTTTCTGTGGAGTTTTTGGGGTTCTCTATGTATAATATCATATCGTCTGCAAATAGTGATAGTTTGACTTCTTCTTTTCCTATTTGGATTCCTTGGATGTCTTTCTCTTGTCTTATTGCCCTGACTAGGACTTCCAGTATTATATTGAAAAGCAATGGTGAGAGTGGACATCCTTGTCTTGTTCCAGATCTTAATGGAATTGCTTTCAGCTTTTCACCATTGAGAATGATACTGGCTGTTGGCTTGTCATAGATGGCCTTTATGATGTTGAGGTATGTTCCTTGTATCCCCAGAATTTCAAGGGCTTTTATCATGAATGGGTGTTGCACTTTGTCGAAAGCTTTCTCAGCATCTATTGATATTATCATATGGTTTTTATATTTCTTTTTGTTGATGTGTTGGATAACGTTGATTGATTTTCGGATGTTAAACCATCCTTGTGCCCCTGGAATGAATCCAACTTGGTCGTGGTGAATTATCTTATGGATACATTGTTGGATTCTGATAGCTAAAATTTTATTGAGGATTTTTGCATCAGTGTTCATTAGGGAGATTGGCCTGTAGTTTTCCTTTTTTGTGTTGTCCTTGTTCGGTTTTGGTATTAGTGTAATGTTGGCTTCATAAAACGTGTTTCGTATTGTCCCTTCCTTCTCAATTTTTTGGAAGAGTTTGTGAAGGATAGGCACTGAGATTAGTGCCCTTTTAAGAACGGCCCCACAGTTCCTTGCTCCGCCACCATGTGAGGACACAGAGAAAAGTCAACCCTCCACAAGCCCCTGGAAGTGGGCTTTCCCCAAACTCAATCATGGCAGCACCCTGCTTTTGGACTTCTCAGCCTCCAGCACTGATGAGAAACAAATGTGTGTTGTTTATAAGCTGCCCAGTATACGATATTTTTGTTATTGTCACCCAAGCACAAAGCTTTCTGGAAAAGCCCCCTCCCACTGAGTGTCCTGGAGGAAGCTCATGAGCCAGTGTGGCAGCTGCGGGCCCCACATACACTGTGATCAGCATTTCCTCTTCCCTGGCAATGGCTTCCCCTGGGCAGTGCCATCTACTCAAAAGCGCCATGAGGGTCTCCTGCGTGCTCTCCCCCTGGCCCTGGTGCCGGAGCAGAGTTCTGGCTACTGTTCTGTTTGGGGAGCAGTCTAGAGAAGTTCTCTCTTCTCCAGTGTGTGACTCCTGAGCCCCAAAGCAAAACTGCTTGCCTTGGTCTCTCAAGAGTACCTCATAAAATGGCTCTTCCCATACTGATCGCAATGATGCTTTTCTCCACCGAGACTCGAAACCATCCTGTCAAACTAGGCAGGAACAAAAATCTTGCCTTCAACTCTGTTGTCTTCATTTCCAATTCCCCTACCCTTTTCTACCTGCAGACATCATGCATCTAAATACCTCTTCCTGCCTTCAGATGCAGAACTCAAGAAGGCCAAGACGCATGGACATCAATTCAGAGAAATACTGCCTACCCTACTGTTCCCCCCAGCCCCCAGGGGTTCTTGGTCAGATAGCGTGTTCTTTGTTGACCTCAACCTTCCACTTGACTTTAGCTGTTTAGACCTGGCCTTAGATCCCCTTGAACAGTGGTTTCCAAAACGGGGTGATCACATTCCAGAGACAAGTGAGATAGTACATCGTGGTGTAGGAAACAAATGTTAGCATGAATAGTAAGTGGATAGAGGGATAGAGTTTTCGGCTTGACTACCATTTACCACGTAGATTGGCATGCGTGCTCTCCCTCAGTCTGTTTGAGGTCACATGTCCCATGCATTTTTTGAGGTATCTTGGAGCAAGATTACATGTTCTACACTGGAACAGTTCACAATCATGCGATCTTTCCTCTCAACATGTTTCCAAGTGTCATGGTTTCCATGTTCCTGGTTAGGTGACATTACAAATGATGCTATCCAGTTTTAGTTAATAACGCTCTCAAAATTGGCAAGGAACTTAAAAAACCCTGCCAAGGAACCAGAGATCAAGATACTACCACTAACACCAGTTCACGAAAGTCCTCCTGTCCTTGGGGTAGCTCAGCCAGCTAGCCTGGGCCGACCAACAGTTGAGGACTGTATGCACACAGTAGGGACAAGGCTGTGGAGGGCTAGGTGAGGGCGTCTCATCTTCTGTATAACAGGAGAGTGGGAGGAAAGAATATGAAGAAGATTTTGGAATTTATCTGGTCGGCAACTGGGAGTCGCTGGATGTGTGAGTAGTGAGTGACATGCCATGATGGAAACTTTATTTTAAGACTGTTTAATCTATTTCCAGTATTTTCCACAGCGTGGAGGAGAGTGGGGAAGAGATGGACACAAAAGGACACGTAGTGCTTGTGAACTTATTTAAGCTGTTTAAAAGTCTATTTATATACTGTTCCTTCCAAGCAGAGGTGAGGAAAACAGTGCTTCTGGAGGCGGGGAGGCGGGTATGGGGGCTAAATTTTGGTGAGATTCTTGGGCCAACATTCTACTTGGAAAAGAAGACAGGGGCAAACAACTGAAGTTGGAATTTTGGTCCATTATTCAAATTTTCCTAAAAAGTGACAGCATGGAAATCTTTAAGTCTGCTCAGAATCTGTGCCAATTTGATGGGAGAATCTGCAGATTTTCAAGCGGTAAGTCGATCTGTGGTGTCCTTCAACCCAGGAGTGAGGAATTTTCTGTTTATAGTCTTGACTCCAAAACAATCCAAATTCGCCCCACCCAGGACGTGCATCACTAAGGGGGAATTTTCAATGTTTAAAAGTGGTTTATAGTAAGATTGCGTTGACATTTTCTTCTTTCTTTCCCCATGTGAAGATAAATGCAATGCGTGTGACCCAGCTTCTGTGTCAGACGAGGGAAGTGTGGTCTGAGGCCAGACACGCCCGCCCTGACGCTCGGGCAGATTCCTGTAGGAAGCAAAATCAGTGTGAGACAACCTGAAAAGCATCTGTTGGGAGCTTTTGGAAAGGCAGACGGAAGAGGAAGAGAGACGGAGGGGGGATTTGGGAAAGAGATGGAGGTCTTTCGAGGAGGCACATCCCTAGCAAACACTGAGGTAGGCATCGGCGCGGCCCAGGGTAGTGGACCCAGCCTGAAGGTGGGGCCGATGGAAAATCCATCTGAGCATCTCAAAATGTCCCTGGGCCTTTGTTTTCTTTGACTCCACCTCGCTAGGCAATCTTCTGTGCTGTGACTTTTCTTCATTGTCCTGCTTTTCTCCTTTTTCTTTAACCACCACCCAGCTCCCTATGGATTAAATAATAATTTAGTACAAGTTCAATTTTTTCAGCATATTTTGCAATAAAATCTTATTGCTTTTGTTCTCTATGGCCGGAGGGGTGGTGGCCTGGTATGACTGCCCCAATTTTAAAGGCAGGCAAAATAAGGATAATGGATCCAATGATATGCCAGGGATGAAACGGATGAGATTAGCATCTATTACTTTTTACGGAGGCAACCGAAATAAATACAAAAGTTGGATTGTAGCAATTACTCGAGAAAGCACTAGAAAACATCGTTCTTTGTGATTTCGTGTAATGAGTATGGTAACGGAGAAGATGCCTATGCTAGTTTTTAATTCAGTGGAGGTTTTAAACATATTTCTAATTCCTTTGCCATATCCCCAGTTTTCTCATGCATAAAATGCAGCTAATACAATAATTAGTATCTACCTTCCAGGGTGATTGTAAGGATTAAATGACTTAAAACATGTCAAGCACTTAGAACAGAACATAGCATCTAATAAGCACTCAATAAATTTATTATAATTATTAAAATAGCAACAACAATTTGTGTTAACATGACAACCCCAATATTTAAATCTTCTAAAAATGTATATGAGACAACGCTCAACACGAGGAAATCATTCTGGTGTGCCTGAGAACCTTTTTAGAATGAAAAAAATTAAGGGTGGGGATTGAGTGAATGAGTGGTCCACCATCCTCCTAGAGCATTCTGGAAATTAAACCTTCTATGTTGGATTTATTGTATCAGAGCTGGCTGTGCCTATGGAAATAGAACCCCATGTTGCAGGTGCCACTCCTGCTCCTATCTACCTGGCCCCTGTTACAGCCAGAGTCATTTCCCAGACACCAAGAGGCCAAGAATGTGACCTGGCCCTGAGGTGGCATCAAGTTCATCTGTGACTGTTACAACAGTCAAGCCTGCTTGTCACGCCTGTGTCACCTCTGAAATAATAACTGCACAAATCCTCTCTCCCCTCTCATACTCTCAGCCAATCAGCGCTTTGCTCTGCTTTCACCTGTCTTGCTCTTCCTGTTCTTCCTAATCCTTTCCAGTGTCAGCTGGAACTCTGGTGCCCCTTCCACAGCCAGCAAGCCCATGCTCTCCCATCCCTCCATTATCTGTGTCTCCCTGGAAGTCCTACTTCCTAAAGCTCTCTTAAGCAGATGGTGTTTATTCTACTGGGTTTCGTGGAAATTATCATCATCTATCTGCTTTCCTTCCCAACAATTGTTCCGCCACCTTTATATAAAAACCTAGAAACTTCCACTGTCAGGAAAATGGAATAGAGATGTACCTTTCTCTGTTGCTCCCACTAAGTACTACTAAAAACCTTTATGTTAGATAGAAAACAAACATAAGAAAACTCTGAAAGGTGGTGAGAGGAGGGAGACTGACTGCGGGCCTCAGGAGCTGAGGAACGGGGTGGTGAATTCCCCGGCTTTCCTTTTTGCCTCCTGTATCCAGGACATAGAGCGGAAGAAGCTGACCATTTGGACCACAAACAGGTGCAGAAAAAGAACCAAGATAAAAGCTGCTGTTTCAAGTAGAGTATCAAGGAAGGGACAGCCTAGCAAGACTGTATTTACCAAGCTTAGCAAGAAAATAACCACGGTCCTTCAGCTAAACACCACAGAAAGAACTACAGTCTAGACTTCCATCATGGCATGGCTTTAGCCAACCCTGCCCCCCTCAGGGCCGTGTCAGAAGTGACCACTCCCTGCTGGGTCATAACCCCCTACTTCCCACCCCCACCTGGCAGTAATGCAACCTTCCTCCCTCTCCTGCCCCCACTTGTGGGGCATCAGCAGAGGCCTAGGAGAGAGTCAGGCTTTCACCACCACACAGTGGCTGTCGGACGACCACTTCAGATGTCTGTGAAGGCTGTGTGGGGAATTGGAACGCCCTTAGGATGACCAGACAGTTGAGGGGGAACTTGACCTCCTCCACCCACCTGGAAGGAATGTTTCTTTTCCTGCCAGAGCAGTGTCAAAGGAAGCCAGCCAAAACAGACAATTTAAGGTTTAAGCCAGAGTATCATAGCAGAAATGTCCAGACTGCAATAAAACATATCACTCATTATACAAAAAAAACAGGAAAATCTCAATTTGAATGGATAAATAAACAATAGATGCTAACACTGAGGTGGCAGAGATGTCAGAATTAGACTGAGGACGGATACTTAAATGCATCAATGCATCATCAAAAAGCTTCAATGACTAATTACAAATATGATTCAAAAAAATGAAAAAGTACAAAGGTTCAGCAAAGAAATAAAAAGTCTCAGGAAAGAAAGTGAAGCTATAAATATGAAACAAATGGAAACTGTAGAACTGAAAATACAGTAACCAAACTGAAAATCAATGGGTGGGTTTAATACCAGAATGGCTAGGTTGAAGGCTAGTAGCAGAGAACTTGGACAAAGAATAATAAAAATCACCCAATCTGAACAACAGGAGAAAAATACACTGGAGCATGAACAGAGCTCCAAGAAACTATGAAACTACTTTTAAAAAAAATCTAAATCTGGGTCACTGAAGTCCCAGAAGAGGAGGAAGGATGGAGTTGAAAGACTGCTCCAAGAAATAATAAATGAAAACTCTACAAATTTGGTAAAACACATAAACCTACAGATTCCAGAAATTGAACAAACTCCAAACAGGATAAACCAAAAGAAATCCACACCAAGTCACATAAAAATAGTGAAACTTCTGAAAACGAAAGCCAAAAAAAAAAAAAAAATCCCTTGAAAGTAGTGTGAGAGAAATAACACATTACCTGTGGGGAGGAGGGGAGATAATTCAAATAACAGTAGGTTTCTCATCAGAAACCACGGAGTACATTCCACCACGATGAATTCTAACTAGAAATCATCAACTATAAGATAACGGGAAAATCTATTTGTTGGAAATTAAACACACTTCTAAATAATCCATGTGTTAAAAAGAAAATCTCAAGGAATCTAAAAAAATACACTGAACTGGAAAACAGTGAAAACATATTATTAAAGTATGTGAGACCCAGCTGAATCTGAGAGGGAAATTTATAGCACTGAATATTTACATTAGAAAGGTGGAAAAGTTTCAAATCAATAATATAAGCATCCATCTGAAGAACCTAGAAAAAGAAGAGCAAAATAAACCCAAAGTACACAGAAGAAAGGAAATAACAGGAACAAAAATCAATGAGACTGACAATGGAAAAATAATAGGGATAATCAGTGAAACAAAAAGCTGGGTTTTTTTTAAATCAATAAAACTGACAAACCTCTAGCAAGACTGACAAATAAAAAAGAATGCAGACACAGATCACCAATATCAGGAATTAAACAAGAGCAATCACAGCCAATTCTGTAGACATAAAAAATATATATCTCAGGAAATACTATGAAAACTCTACACACATAAATAGGACAACTTTGATGAAATGGACCTAGTCCTTAAAAAATTCAAATTAATACAACCCACACAATAATAAATATATTGAATAATCCTATAAGTATTTAAAAATCTTATTTGTAATTTTCAAACTCCCCGAAAAGAAATCTCAAGGCCCAGATAGTTTCATTGGAGAATTTGACCAAATGTTTAAAGAAGAATTAGCACCAATTCTACACAATCTCTTGCAGAAAATAGAAGAAGGAACACTTCTCAATTCATTTTATTAAACTTGTATTATCCTGATATCAAACCAGAAAAAGCACCAAAAAAGAAAACTGTTTTACAGTATTTTAGTGAATATTCAACAATATACAAGAAGAATTATACACCGTGACCAAGTGGGGCTTATTCCAAGGATGCGAAACTGGTTCAAATTCAAAAATTGATGTAATCCACCATAATAACAGGCTAAAGAATAAAAATTACATGATTACATCAATTGATGCAGAAAAAGCATTGGACAAAAGTTAATATCCATTCATGATAAAAGAGAAATATCAGAACTAGGAAAGGGGCAACTTCCTCAACTTGATAAACAGCATCGACCAACAACAACAAAAAAAAGACCACCATAGTTGACATTATATTAATGATGTAGTGACTGCTTCTCCCCTAAGATCAGTAAGACAGTAAAGATGTTTACTCTCACTATTCTTATGCAACATAGTAGCTGAAATTCTAGTCAGTGTGATAAGGGGGAAAAAAGAAATAAAAGGCATAGAGATTGGAAAGAAAAAAATGAAAGTATCCCTATTTGCAGATGACATGATTCTCTATGTAGAAAATCCAAGAAATCTGCAAAATAGTCCTAGATTGAATAAGTGAGTTCAGCAAAGGGGCAAGATGCTAGATGAACATATAAAAGTCAATCACATTTTTGTATAATAGCAATGAAAATATGAACACTGATATTAAAAATACAATACATGTACAATCTCTAAAATGAATTAACTCTAAATTGTGTATGGGACTTGTATGCTGAAAAGTATAAAACACTGATGAAAGATACCAAGTAAGATAAAGACATAAAGGAGACATACCATGTCCGTGTGCTGAAAAAAATCACCAGAGCAAAAATGTCAGTGCTTGCCAAACCGATAAGCAGATTTAATGCAATTCTTATCAAAAGCCCAGCAAGACATTTTAAAATAGATGTGGACAAGATTATTATACAATATATATTAAAAAGTAAAGGAACTAGAATAACTAAAACAATTTGAGACGAGTAAAGTGAGAGGAACAGCTCTACCTAATATTAATGCCTAAAATAGCTGCTATGTTCAGAATGCTATGGCTGGCAGAGAGATAGGCACACAGATCTGTGGAACAGAATCGAGAACCCAGAAATAGACCCACATAAATATGCCCAACTGATTTTTGACAAAGGAACAAAAACAATTCAATAGAAGGAGAGTCTTTTCAACAAATGGTGCTACACCACAAATTTAACTGCAAAATATAAAACTATCAATAAAAACTTTTGAAAAAAATTAGCACATCTTTGTTAGAGCTAGGCAAGAAATTCTTAGACTTCACATCAAAAGCATGATCCATGAAAAGAAAAAGTGATAAGTTGGACCTTATCAAAATAAAAAAACTTTTGCTCTGTGAAAACCCTGTAAGAAGATGCAGAGGCGAATTACAGACATTTACAGATTTGCACCAAAGGACTCTTTTGCCGACTATATAGAGAACTCTCAAAACTCAACAGGAAAAATCAACCAGTTGGATCACGAAATGAGCAAAAGGCATACTCCAGAAAAGATTCAGGCAAAATAAGCACAAGAAAAGGTGTTGAACACCATAACCACCAGCAAAAGGCAAGTGTACACCACAGTGAAGTGCCACCGCACCTACCAGAATGGCTGAGATAAAAATAACACTGAAAGATGGCAAGGGTGCAGAGAAACCGGATAACGAGTAAGCCACCGGTGGGAATGTGAAATGGCACCGCTACTCCCGAAGAGTTTGGCAATTGTTTCTAAAAAATGAAACATGCAACCCTCATATGATTCCGCAATTGTACTACTGGGTATTTATCCCAGAAAAATGAAAACTAATGTTCTAACAAAAACCTGTATATGAATATCCTTACCTGCCTCTTTCACAACACACTCAAAGTGCAAGCAGCCCAGAGGTCCTACCACGGGCGGATGGTTCCGTCAGCTATGGTAGTACTTGCAAGGGGCTATTGAGACACACAGAGAAAAATGTGATGACTCTCCAGGGAATCACGCTTGAGTGAAAAAAGTCTATCCCAAACGATTATAAGCTGTATGATCTCTCTCTCTCTCGCTCACACACACACACAAACACACACTCACACACACATACACATACCCCATTTTTGAAACAACAAATGTTGAGAAATGGAAAACAGTAATAGTTGCCAGTGGTTAGAGATGGGGCGTGGGGGGGTAAGAAAGGTGGGCGTGTTACAAAAGGCAGTAAAGGGATCTTTGTGGGGATGGAAATGTTCTGTATCTTGGCTGTTTCTATGTCAATACGCTGCTCGCGATATTGTACTGCAGTTTCGCAAGATGTTACCATTGGGAAAACACTGGACAGCTCAATTTCTACTGAGTGGGAATCTATAATTATCTTAAATAAAAAGTTTAGTGTAATGAAAACAAAAAAAAAACAAGCTCTAGTTTGAATTGTTCTTTTGACTGTACCACTCACAGCCTCTCTTCATCACCAGCTCCCGGATGGAAGGTGATGGGGACTTGATCTAGGGCGGAAGGGTGGAAATGCCGAGACGCGGAAGGTTTCTGGGTAGAACCAAAAGGGTTTGCTGGTGGATCAAATGGCCAAATAAATGGAGGGATTCGAACACAACTCCAAATTTGTTCTGAACGATCTAACGGACTTCTTATTATTATTTTTTAAAGATTTATTTATTTATTTATACAAGCACCGGGTACAGTCAGAAGTGCGGGAGGGTGAGAGAATTCACCAGAGCGGGGAACAGAACAGGCAGACTGATGATACACTGCTGAGGGGAGCAGCGGGCGTGGCAGGAGAGGTCTGCCGTGCCATGTGGGACCCTCGTCAGCAGCCGTGGATCGAACCAGTGCTGCAGAGGCTGCGGGCAGCTTCACAGCCCAGCACTCAACTGCTGCGCCACCGGGGAGGCCCATAATGGACTTATTATTGACTGAGCTGACAGAGGCACGAGATAGGAGCTTGAGATTCCAAGCAGACCTCCAATTTTATTTTATTTTTTTAAAGATTTATTTTTCATTTATACAAGAACTGGGGTACAGGCCAGAGTCGCCGGAGGGTGAGAGGATTCACCAGAGACAGAGCGGGGAGCAGAACAGGCAGATGGACTGAAACCACTGCTGAGGGGAGCAGCGGGTGAGACAGGAGAGGTCTGCCTCACCATGTGGGGTTCTCCCTGGCCGGCAGGAATGGAACCGGCACTGCAGAGGCTGCAGACAGCTTCGCAGCGCTGCGCTCAACCTGCTGCGCCACCAGGGAGGCCCTAGACCTCTAATTTTAGATGCACAGCAAGCAGTTGGATACACGAGTCTAGAGTTAAGAAGAGATGCGCCATTGGGAGAATCCAAGTGGGGCCACCTCAGCACTTGGGCAGTGTTCCTGAGTGAGACCCAGTGCCCAGGCAATGAGTATAGGAGACAAGCAGGCTGGGTATGAACCCAGGACTCCAAAGCTCAGTGACCAGAGAAATGAGGAAAGAGCAGCAAAGACACCAAGAAACAAAGGCCAACGGGATAGAAGAGAGCCATGAGGAAGTGGGGTATTGGAAATCAAGGCTTAAGTCTCTGACTGCCCCCCTTGACCTTTTTCATGGACACATGACCTCTGTTTTCATACTCGGCCCTTATCACCACCATATAGATTCAGATCCCCCCAAAATTATTCAGCACTGAGTTCTCCCTTGATGTTCCTACTCATGAAACCCAATGTTTGTTGGATGCTGCCGAGACAACACATAGGTACCCGTCCAAGTTATTCATTAATGCCTAGCAAATCACCCATAAGCTTAGTGGTTTCAAACAATAACAATAATTTATTATCTCTCACTGTTTCTATGGGTGAGGAACTTAGCATTGGCTTGGTTGGGCAGCTTTTGGCCAGAGATCTCTCAAATGGGTGCAGATGGCTGGGGTTGAAATCATCTAAAAGTTCACTCGTTCACATAGTCTGGCACCTGGACTGGGAAGACTCAAACCATTGGTCCAGGTACACCTCATCAATCTTGAAATTATACAATACACAATGCAATCGCAGGGTATGGCATTTTCAAGCATAAACAAAGTGGTATCCATCACCCTCCAACTCTCTTGGCTGGCACAGTTTAAGTACATTCCAGAACTTAGTGGTCTGGAACCAGAACCAGATGTTGGTTTCCCAAATACAGGACAGAATCTAACCAAACAGGACTGTATTATCCCAAGCAGTCTATCCTAGAATTCTACTGCACCACAGCCAAAACTGTTTCGCTTACTCCCTAAAATCACTGTATTCCCCGTATGATATATAATAAACAAGAAGCACCGTGTTGACAATCCCCACAAGCGTCTCTGTAAGCTCCGGAGAAGATTGCCATTGCCTGCGCCTCTATGGAATGGGTTATCAGATGCTCCAATTCACCAAAACAGACATAGCAGTTTCTATACCTGCTGTTCCATCCTAATGTTTACTAATGCCCATTTTACTTATTCTCAAAAGGGCCCTGGTGAGTTGGGCCTAAATGCCCAAATGTGTCTCCCCCCTGCAATCAGATGTTCCAGCATTGCAACAGGTTGATGTGTCAGCAAAAGGGTCTGAGAGAGCAAAGACCTGGTCTTCTCTGCGTGTGGGGCCAGATTACTTCTATTTCCACCTGCAGTTCAGACCACCGAGTGTTCCCATGAGGGGCCCGGGGGCTGCTGGGATGGTTGCATGAGCTCCTGCCTCAGTCGGGTGCACCTGTCTGTTGAAGCTTTCCCCCTCCCGGCAGAGGTGGACAAGGTTGGCTCAAGCAGCCTGCTAGCTGGAGAGACGAGACGCAAGTCCTTTCTAGCCAGCTGAGCTTCTCGAACACCAGGTAGCCACGGTGTCCCCAAAGGGGGCGGCGAATCACCCCAGGCACTGGGAAGCACCCAGGCAGCTCCCCCTCACTGACTACTGTTTCACACCTTATCTTGTTTCCTCCAACCACAAACACCTCTCTCTCTCCCTCGCTCTCACCGATGACCTCATTTCTTATTTCACTGAAAAGGCGGGAGCAGAGAGAACTCCCTCAGGTCCCCACCGCGCTCACCAGCCTACCCGTGGCTGTGCCTGTCACTATGGCCAAACTGCCAGTTCTCGACTAAGGCAGACCCCCACTTGGCACACTGGTTGGATGCAGCTACACACATGGGGGGGTGGGTGGGGCTTGTACAGAATGAAAATGCAGGGTTCCTTATCCCAAAGAATATTTTTTAATTTAAGAACTCAGCACACCACCAGCAGAGCAGGAACACAAGCACGGTGCCCCCAGAAGCCGGCGTCCCGCGTGCCTGCACAGGCCACATGTCCACGAAGCTGGCCTCTCCGGGGCCTTTCCTGGGGCTGGGCTGGGAGACAGGTCCCCACGCCCTCCCGAGAAAGGATGCCTATTCCTTGGGCGACCTTCTTGCAGGGAGAACCCCAGCAGCAATGTGAAGCTCTTTCCTGAGGTAACCCGAGGAGGCTCTGCGGAACAGGTATTGTCTTCCAGAGATGGAGGACCTGGGAAGCCATGGCTGGGCAGCCAGCTGGGAGCCGTTTCCACCTAGGAGGCTGAAACACTGCCTGGTAATCAAAGTCGCAGAGTGAGGAGGGTGTTCCTTTGTCCTCAGCCCTGCGTACCTCGGGGCACCCAAGACCCCAAGGGCCAGCCAGCCCCCCTTATCCTCCATGTCGTCAGTTCTTTGGGGGCAGGTAACCCTGTGGTGCCATCTGAGGTTTCTTCTTTCTTGCTTCCCTGCTCCCGGAGGCTCCAGTTTCTCCTGGCAGCTCAGCAATTCCACTTCAGCTTCTTCCTCTCTGAGGGAAGCTTGTCCTCCATGGTCTAGAATTTACTAGAACTATAGCTGGGCAATCAGGATGTCTTGGACCCAGTGATAGCTCTCCTCCCTGTCATCACCAAGAGGCTTCCTTCCTGCTTGCAATCTGGTAACACCAGCCTGAGGGGCTCTGGGTCACAGCACCTTCTTTGAAAACCACTGTGCTGGCAGCTGGCACTGGTTCTGGTCTCCTGCCGCAAGGAAGCAGAAGACTGTTACCGCCCAAGTTGGTGAGTGGTGTCTCGCTTTTCATTTCCAGAGGATGCTCTTGAGTGTCTCATCCCCATACACTTGCCATTTCTCCTGAGAAAATATCTTCAGCTACTCTGGCTGCATTTCAAACTGGCTGACTCACATTGGCCAGCAGACCCCTCCTATATGGAGTTTCTCTTTTCATCCAGGTTCTTTGTGGTGCTCAGGATATCAGCGGCTAGGGTAAAGCAGGTCCTCCACAGCAGCATGTCTGACCAGGGCTCAAGGATGACTGGGGGGGGGGGGGCAGCCACCAAGGTTAGCTCTGATCTGTAGCCCAGTGGGCAGGCCCTGGGGCTGAGGGGCTTCTGCTTCCTGGGCCAGGCTTCCACAGGGTGGGCCCTCTCTCCACCATGTTCTGGCACTCCTGCTGACCAGCACATGTGCCATGATGGAGAGCTGACAGGAACAGAGTAAAAGAATGCGGTCAAGCTTTGCCCAGAAAGGTGGAGGTGGGCCTTGTGCTTCCTCACTGGGTTCCAGTGCCCAGGTCTCAAATGGAAGGAGTCCCTGCGGGCACAGTGTGCTGGAAGGGGCCAGTAGCTCCCCTGTGCTGCTGGGAAGGGACAGGTAGCCTGTGCCGTGCTCCCGTAGGCTCTCAGCCAGCCTTCAGAGACCTCGGGGTGCCAGGATTTCTCCAAGGAAGCTGCCTACTGTCACCGCCACAGCCACAGCTTGCTCTTCCACTCTGGCTTTCTATAGCAGGAGGAACTCAGGGGGAGCCATGGTTGAGTACAAAGGGTTTCCCTGCCTGTGCGTACATAGGTCACTCTGGGTCATAGAAAAACACCACAGTTGCCACACAGGGAAGGCCTCTGTGTATGTAGGACTGGGGTTGTTTCTCCAAAATGCCGGGCCTCAGGCATCCCTGGCCACAGAAAAAGCACTGATGTTGCTGGCTTGCTCTCTTCCATAGGTTTCCCAGGCCTGGCCACAGAACAGGCAGCTAGCCTCCATTTGGACATGGCTGGGCCCCTCAGGCTGCAGCGGGGGACTCAAGGACGAAGGGCATGCTCCCCACATCCAGGCTGCCTGTCGCTAAGGAAATGCGTGGCTGCAGACCCGCAGGAGGCACTGTGAACTACAGGAGGAGGGCAGAACCTTCAGAAACATGGCCGGTGCCTGGCTGTGCACCAGCAACAAGATGGTGGGCCCAGGGGCTGAAGCAGAAGCTGTCTCTCCAGCAGGGCAAGAGGGTGTCATTGCCTCCACCTCACCGTGTTCAGGATGGCCCAGGGCACCGGGTAGCGATCAGGGGTTCCCATAGGCACCTTTCTTCTTTCATCACACAGTAAACTTTTACTTCAGGCCGACATTTACATCACCCATTAAAGTCTTACCATAATCCCCCAAGAAAACTGTTATCTCCATATAAGAACAGTGGAAACCAAGCTAAAGCACCCGTCACACAGCTGCCAAACAACAGAGCCAGGATTCAGGCCTCGGGCTGTTTGCATCGGCCTCTTATTTAACACACCCCAAAGTGAACTCCTGATCCTTGCCCCCTACCCAGGCTCCATGGCAGGCCTGTTGCTGGCGAGTCTCCAGCCCTTGGCTCCGTGCCCAGTACAGAGTCGACATTCAAACGCCGCATGGACTGTGGGGGGAGTCCAGGATCTAGTGCCCTGGGGGACCAGCCCTTGCCTTCTCTGGGTGTGTAGAGTGGGCAGGGACCCAGCAGCTTCTCTGGGCCCTTCCAGTCTGGGGCTCTGTCCTCCCTGGGACATTCAAGACAAGACAGAAGTGCCCCCCCCAAAGGAAGGCTCTCTGGGGTTTGGGATCAGCCTCAGGCTTCTACTGGGGGGTGGGGTTTTGAAGCTCCTCCCGCTGCAGGCAAGGCAGAATTGGTTCCCTCTGAGCTGGGGGCAGAGCAGCTGGGCAAGAGCAGGAGGAAGGAGCAAGAACCATGCAGCATGCTCTTCAGACCACCGGAAAGGAAAGTGGATGCTGTGGGAGTAAGTGGGGCAGGCCATAGCCAAAGCCGTGAACCCCGGATTCCTGTATAGCTACCTGCTTGGACACACTTACTTCACCCGCTCTCGGCTCAGTTCCCCGGAAGCAGGGCTGTGCTGGAGCTGGTTGGCACTGTACCTGCTCACATCAGCTCACACCATTTATACCAGTTCACACTGGCTCGTGAGTGTTCAATTTTCAGGAATGATGTGAGCTGATCATTTCAAATCTAGCCATTATTAAAAAGTAAATGAACATACAATTACCTAAGTTGTATTAAAAGTAAAAGTATGAAATACTCATGATTTAGTAATTGCTTTATTCCATTTTATGTTACCTGTGCTCCTGTCTTGTGTCTGAATGGCGGGAATACTACGTGATGTTGTGACGGCGCGTTTCCCTTCCGACTCCTCATCATGCTGCTAATTTGAAATCAGCCAGGCTGGGAGGATTTACACCATGGAAATTTACAAATGCTATACATCGGGCTTTTAATTTTTACTGAGAGTCGTTGTTCAACATTCACCATCTGCCACTGGATGGAAGGGTGGACAGGTAAGGCCATCTCGCCCATCCTTTCTTCTGACCACAGACATCTGGCCAGCATTCTCGCAGTAAGGCCCTGCCTGCTGAGTCGGCTTGCTTCTCGAAAAATCTGAGCCCTTATGTCTTTTTATAGGAAAGATTAAAAAAAAAAATCTCCTGAGAGATTAATAGGTGACTAATAAAATTAACAATTGAGATAAAATTGATATTAAGATAAAGGCTGATCTCAAGACACTGCAGCGTTTCTGCTGGTTGGAAAATTTCAACGTGCTCCCCAGGTCAGTGGACAGACCTGAGTTCCCGTCCCTTCTTAGTCATCACGCAGGATGTGCCGCCTCAGCTCTCAGGGAGTGTCTTTAGGGCACAATGACCCGCAGAATCTGATGAAGTGCTTATGTGCAAACATATGCATGGCATATGGCAGGTGTGGAATACAGCATTTGTTGGGGCCTGGTGCAAAGTGATAATGTGGGGTCCCTTGTTTAAAAATCAGGGGGAAAGATTCTCAAATACGAAGATTTTTTCTTTCTTCCTCAGTCTCTCTCGACTCTTCACGGGGCTCTTAACTGCTAGTGAGTGTCACACTAAGTAAAGAAAAAAAGGAAGGGTCAGGGCCCCCCTAGTGGCGCAGGGGTTAAAGTCTCAGCACTACCAGGCTATCACCAGCCACTGTGGCATGAGTTCCATCCCAGGCCAGGGAGCTGACCCACATGGCACAGCAGACCTCTCTCTGTCTCACCCACTGCTCCCCTCAGCAGTGTATTTCAGTCAGTCTGCCTGTTCTGCTCCCCATTCTGTCTCCGGTGAATCCTCCCACATACACACACCCACACCTCTTGCCTGTACCCCTGTTCTTGTATGCATAACTAAATAAAAATAAATCCTTTAAAAAACTTTAAGAAAAAAAGAAAGGATCAATTATAAGCATAAATTTCACCACTCGCTTGGACCCCATTTGGCTCCCCATGGGTGTGTCTCCCCAGTCCACCGCAGATAGACAAACCTCAGGGACGTTTCAAGCTGAGTGCTAGAACAGAGAGGCACCTGGATCGAAGCTGGGCCCCACCAAAGCGCAGCCTCTGGCAAGCTGCCTGGACCTGCCAGGGCAATGTCAACCCCTGGGCAAGGTGGGCACCACCACACCCCGCCCTGAAACTCCCTGGGCGGGCGCATCTGAGCCCTGTCACCCTAAACCCAGGCCCCACAGGGAGTGGAAGTTAACAGAAATTGGGTCTCCCTTCCCTCTGCCCCCATGACTACCACCCTGTTGCCATGCTGGGCAGAGGATGGGAGCTCATGGGGCAGAGACTGGGGAGGGGGGAGGCCAGGTGGGGCCTGGAGCCCCAGAAGGTTGGGGAGCAGGGGTCCAAGAACCTGTCGGGAGGGAGTAGGGCCAGCAGGACTGTGTGTGAGGCTCCGAGCTGCTGGCGTGGACACCTGCGTTCCACTGGACTTAACAGGCAAAACCATTAAGGACGTCAAGGTGGTGACAACATAGGGGCGGGATGAATGCAGCACACACACACGTTGATTCTCAGTGGCGCACAGCTGAGACATAGAACTTTCCAGTGCAATGCTCCACCAATAAAAACCTCAAAAGAAATAAATATTAGGGCTTCCCCGGTGGCGCAGCTGTTGAGCGCTGGGCTGCGAAGCTGCCTGCAGCCTCTGCAGCGCCTGTTCAATCCCTGGCCACCGGTGAGAGTCCCACACGGCGCGCAGACCTCTCCTGCTGCCCGCTGCTCCCCTCAGCAGTGTACTTCGGTCCTTCTGCCTGCTCTGCTCCCTGCTCTGGCTCTGGTGAATTCGCTCACCCTCCCGCGCTTCTGACTGTACCCAGTGCTTGTATAAATAAATAAATAAATCTTTAAAAAAAAAGAAAAAAGAAATAAACATTAGCTGCTATTACCAAGACAAAAAAGAAGTGCACGGAGCTCAGCGCCTTTCAGAGCAGGAGGTCCTGAGCGCCTGCACAGGGCTCGGGGCCAGGACGCCAGTCCCACCCACTACCTGCCTCCTCCAGGACGTACCCGGGAATTCTCACATCAATCCCCCCGACGCTGGAGAAAGCAGAACCAGCTCACAGGCAGGCTAGCATAGCTTCAAACTTTAAAAACACATGTACCTCCCCTCCCTCAGCTCGGCATCCGATGCCACTTAGTCCCTACTTCACAAGTCTGCTTTACACCTAAACTCCTGCAAGGAGCCGTCTGTGCGCTCCATCTTGGCTCGCTCTCCTCTCTCCGGAGGCCACTGCAGGCGGGTCTGGCCCATCACGCCACTGAAACCGTCGGGGCGGCCGCGTCCTTCCCGTGGGCTCTCCGCTGACGCATCTCAGTCACAGCCAGGTCTGCCCAGCATCCTGCAAGGGCCTTTCCCGAGCTGTCTCTCCCTACTGTCAGAATTGAACTTGAAACTGTCTCTCCAGGACCTGTCCCACACAAGTGCTCTCTTCTTAGAGAAGAGCTTGGCCCCCCCCGCCCCCCCCGTGAAGACTCTAGGGAGGAACGAAACTCCTTCTCTTTAAAGAGCTGATTGACTTTTCTCTCCTTTTTACTCCCCATCCAAGGAAATGCCTGTACACACCGCATGCAAGCACGCAAGCACTCAAACTCTCAGGATCCAGAACGTTCTCGGGTTATTGCTGTAAGATGTTTATCGGGAGATAATAATTTGAGTTCCACATTTTTCTATTGCTATTGCATTTTCTACTTTAAACATACCTCCCCAAATGCAAATTAGCGCCAAGAGAGTGTTACTGTTAGTTATGAAACACCTGGCTTTTTGGATACTTAACTAGTGATCTTCTTGTCTTGCCACCAGTTAATGTATTTAAAAACTAGAAATATGTCTTCTTCCTCCTTAAGAGTTTTCTTTTTGAAATGTTCAACATCACTTGTAATCAGGCAAATGCAAATCAAAACTACCATGAGATACCATCTTACACCAGTGAGAATGGCACATATTAAAAAAACTAGCAACAACAAATGCTGGCGAGGATGTGGAGAAAAAGGAACTCTTCTGCACTGCTGGTGGGAGTGCTAACTGGTCCAACCACTATGGAGAGCTGTGTGGAGATTTCTGGACCTACTAAACATAGAGCTTCCATAGGATCCAGCAATTCCACTCCTTGGTATTTACCCAAAGGACACAGAAACAGTAATTCCAAAGAGCACCTGCACCCCTATGTTTATAGCAGCACTGTTTACAATAGCTAAGCTTTGGAAACAGCCCAGATGCCCAAAAATAGATGACTGGATCAAGAAGATGTGGTACATATACACCATGGAATATTACTCAGCATTCAAAAAAGATAAACACATGCAATTTGCAGCAACATGGATGGTGCTGGAAGGGATCATGCTCAGCGAAATAAGCCAGAAAGAAAAAGAAAAATACCGGATGGTCTCACTCATAGCAGGAATCTAGCAAACTTAAATAAGGGATCAGGAAAATGAATAACTATAAGAAAGAAAAAATCAAAATCAATAAACAACTATGAGTCAGAGACACTCTATGGGGGGTGGGGGGCAGGGAAAGGAGGGATTGGGGTCAAAATAAGGGGGTTGTAATTGTATGGGGAATATAAAAATAAAATTTAAATTAAAAAAAAAGAGCTTTCTTTTTGAGATCACATCATTTTGTTCTTAAGAAAGAAGCTGGTTGGGAAATTTGCTCCATCTATCAGCAGCTGATCACACCGTCAGCAAATCCGGGGTAGGGGGTTGGGGGGAGCCCAATGGATTTGAAATCCGGGGAGCATCAGCCACATGTAGTGCCTAGCGTCTCTGCTCACACTACACTTCCACGTAGAAAAAAAGAAGAAAAGACTATGTCGTTTTTTTTATACTTGACCTAATCTCTTCATGCTTAGTACCAAAGCAAGTTCAACTTTTAATGAATCATGTCTTTGCCTTCTCGGTTTTAAGTAGGAAGGAATTTTATTATTCATTAAATTGCATCTTTTTTTAAAACTGAAGTAGCATTGCTTTATGACACTGTATATGATTTAGGGGTGTAGGATCACACTTCTTCAGATGTATGTTATCACACCACATCTACCGCCAAAGCACCCATCATGCTTCACCAGAGTCCACTGGCCTTTGGCCTTCGCTTTCCTGTCTCCCCTCCCTCTCTGCTAACTTTAGTTCTTCATTCTGACTTCTAGAATTTGTTTTGGTTTAGCTTTGTCTGCCCCTGTTTTTGCTCTTTCTTTTTTTCTACATTTTAAAAGGACAGATTTATTAGGAAAAGGAGAAATAAAAAAGAGAGGCACCTGCACAGGCACAGCAGGCAGCAGAGTGGCGACTGCTGCTTTGCAAGGGAAGAGGTTTGTGAAAAGAATGATGTTTTGGTTCTTTATATCCCACATATGCGTGACATCATCCACTATTTTTTTCTCTTCTTCTGACTGCTTTCACTTAGCATAATTCCTCCATTCCACCCATGTTTCCATAACTGTCAAGATTTCATCATTTTTAGTGGCTGAGTAGTATTCCACTGTTTAAATAAACCACATCTTTCTTGTCCATTCATTTGTCCTTGGGCTCTTAGGTTGTTTTTATAACTTGGTTCCTGTAAATAATGCTGCAATGAACATGGGAGTACATATGTCCTTTTGGATTGAATTTTTTTTTTTTTTTTGTACTCTGGATAGATACTAAGGAGTGGAATTGCTGGATCTTATGGTAGATCTGTTTTTAGTATTTGGAGAAATCTACACATATTTCCTTAGGGATTGGGACCAGTCTACATTCCCACCAGTAGTGTAAGATGGTTCCCTTTTCTCCATTCCTTTGTGCCAACACTTGTTTCTGGTCTTTTCGATATGGACCATTCTCATAAGTGTGAGGTGGTATCTCACTGTGGTTTTGATTTGCATTTCCCTGATGATCAGTGATGAGCTTTTTTTCATGTGCCTGTTGGTCATCTGCATTTCCTTTCCTCTTTTTTTAAAACAAATATTTATTTTTTATTTATGCATACAAGAACTGGGATATAGGCCAGAGGTGCGGGGGTGAGAGGATTCACCAGAGACAGAGTGGGGACCAGAAGAGGTGGATTTGTTATAGAGCAACCCCGATATTAAAACGGGTTCCTGGCTGTGGGTCCTCACCCGCGCGCTTTAAAGGGACTTATGAATACTCTACTACACACACACACAAAAGGTTCATAAAAGGTTTATTTACAAGAGAAAAGGAAATAAGGAAAATGTACAACTCAGGGAGAAAATAGGGAAATAAAGTCTTTCATGCGTCCTACCCGATCCGCCGACCTGGAAACCCAAAGTCACTCTCAGAGCTGGCCGGACGCTGCGAGCTGGCGGAGAGCCAAAATGGGGAAGCGCCCAAAGCCCACGTGTCTGCCTTTTATATCCACCTGGCTGCTTAACCCCACCCTCAGGTCCCAGCCACCTTCCCTTGGTGATGATGGGATTTGGAGTTCCCAGTGTCTTTGACTTTGACCTAGGGTGGGGGTGGAGTCCACAAAGCCTATATGGAATTAGCTTTGGGACATCCTTTTCCCCCTAACAGATTGACTGAAATACACTGCTGAGAGGAGCAGCAGGCGAGACAGGAGAGGTCTGCTGAGCCATGTGGGTAGCTCCCTGGCCAGCCGGGGATCAAACTCATGCTGCAGAAGCTACAGATAGCTTCACAGTGCTGTCCTTATCTCTTGCGCCACAAGGGAGGCCCTGAATTTCCTTTTTGAAGTGCCTATCTAGCTCCTCTGCCCATTCTCTGATTGGGTTGTTTATTCTTTCTGCTGAATTGTATGACCGTAGATTTTGGATATGAGTTCCTTGTCAAACATATGGTGTGCAATTATTTTCTCCCATTCTGTATAGTGTCTTTTTGTTTTGGTAATAGTTTCTTTTGCTGTGCAGAAGCCTTCCAGTCTGATGTAGCCCCATTTGCTTTTGTTCTGTTTCTCTTGCCTCTGCAGCTGACTCCCCAAAGACATCCCTGAAGCCAACCAGTTCAGGGGAGGTCTGGAGGGCCACAGGCGCACTGCTTATGATCCCCAGGTAGGTCAGCCTGGTTCAAAGCCATAGGACTTGGTGGACATGAAGTCTCCCAACTTCTTAAAATAGAGTTTTATTGACCAAATGGGACTTACATAGATGATGTCAGGGTCCCACCTAAGTCTAGCACAGGGTTTGCCGACTTTGGCAAAACTTAGTATTTTGGGCGGTGTCATTTTTGTCCTGGGGGCTGTACTTGTATTGCAGGATGCTCAGCAGCGGCCCTGGTCTCTCCACATTAGATGCTAGCAGCATTTGCCCCCTAATTGTGACAAAAATGTCCCTAGTCATTACCGAGTGCTCTTTGGGGGGGGGGGGACAAAATCACCCTCATTTAAGAACCAATGTTCTCAAATATCAGTGGACATCAGACCCTTGCCGGGAGCTTTTGCAAGATGCATCTTCCAGGCCTGACCGCAGGGGCTTGCTTGGAAGAGCTGGAGAGGGTCTTGCCCTCACATTCAATGCAAATGAATTTTAATCTGATAAAACGAATTTACAAAGACTCTCCCAGGACTGGCTGTGGTGGTTCTCAGCTCTGCCCCCACATGCCTGGGGGTCTTTTGGAAATGTTTGAGGGTTATTCTGATCATCAGAGACAACGTGGCATCTAGTGGTTGGGAGAGAGGCAGAGGGGTCCGCCTACCAGGTCTGTTGCCTGCAGCAACAGACGTGTCCCTCCCGAGATGCCATTTGAACTGCTATTGAGAAACCACAAGAAGCACCAGCGATTTGAGAGCTGTTTACAAGGCCCTCATGAAAATCCTGTTTGCAAGATAGCTGTGAATCTAGAGATTAATGGGTTCACTTATGATATAAACTTCCAGAGGGCTTGGTTTGCCCACAGATTTCTGAAAGTTACTCCATGAATAGAGGTTGATGCAAAATTCCCTTAGAAGCGGTTTTTGACGTTCAAGGACAGTCCAGGTCTTGTGGGGCCCAAAGCTTTATAGAATTGGGTGTGAGTGGCTGGGGGTGAGCTCTTTTAAAAAGCATAAACATAGCAAATACAACATCAGCTAAAAGTGTGATGATTTAGAATGAGAACGAAACTTGTCACAAATTGAAAATTTCCAAAAAAGATTAATATCTCGGACAAAAAAATAAAAATTACATATTTGTATTAATTAGCTTCCTGAAATATCTATATAATAGCTCTTTTCCTTTTTCCTGTGGCTTGATACTCATTAATCACATCTCCACGTGACAATAACATTGCAACATCATCTTCTACAGAAAGAATTCGGCCTGACCTCCATTATGGGCCATTGAAATCTCTTTTTATTCTTGATAGCTGGGATGCCGATCAGACATGCTTTCAAACACACGTTCCTAAATATCGCTACCAGTGTGTGCACACAAGCACACAAATGCTGCTTCTTCCAATTAATTCAATTAGATTTCTTCCAATTAATAAAAGGAGATTTATCACGTGCTTATAATTGTAAATGCTGCATTTACGAAGAGTATTAATTTCCTAGAGCTACTGTAACAAATTAGCACAAACTGGATGGGTTAAAACAACAGAAATTTATTCTCTGAATGTTCTGGGAAGATCAGAAGTCGAAGATGTGGGTGTCAATAGGGTTGTGCTCCCTCCAAAGGTTTTAGGGGAGAATCTTTCCTTGCTCTTCTAGTTCCTGGTGGTGTCTGGCACAGCACAGCTCCGATCTTCACCTCCATCATCACGTGGCTTCTCCTCCCAGCCTCTGGTTCCCTGTCCTGTTATAAGGACACCAGTCATTGGCCTGAGGGTCCACTTTAATCTAGTATGATCTCATCTTATTTAATTACATGTGCAAGGACGCTATTTCTAAATAAGGTCAGCATTCTGAGCTTCCACGTGAATTTTGGGGACACTCTTCAACCCAGGACAAAGCACTTCCCTGATGGAAGAGAACTTCCACAAATGACTACGCGTCAATGAGTACTGAATCCTCCACCTGCATCTGTTGGTAGAAAGGATTTTCCCCAACATTAAGCTATATATTTCTCGAACTCTCTTCTTCTTCCACTACCAACATATTTCTGGTACTGTTATAGGACAGGGAGAGGGGCAGCCCAAACCCCGCAAACCTGCCTATTCTACATGGGTTCTGCCATCCGCCACATCAACACAAAACATAGGAGACTTTAATGGGAAGGAACTTTAATAAAACTAGGAAACAATACAGGAAAGGCAAAGAATCTAGTTTCTAAATGAAGCACCCAAAGTTACCCGTCCCCTCGTGGGTAAAAGTCCATCCATATGGGATCGGCCCAGAGCAAGGCCCCAAAGCCTGCCACAAGTCTAAAGCATCTTCCATTGGGGACCCACAGCAAAGGGTCAGAAACAACCGGACAAGCCCGGAAGGAAAAGAGCAAAATCAACATCAAGATAAAAGCTGCCATTGTCACCTCCCCACGGGTCTCACCCACATCTGTGTCACCCAGTCCACGACCAAAAGACAAGGGCAGTTTCTTCACGTGTCTCTAGGCTCCATGCGCCTCCTCCAGGTCTCCTGGCTCCATCCTGCTTCCTTCCTTCCTCAGTCTCTTCTGCAGCTTCTCCTCTCCCTGCTCAGCTCCACCCTCCCTTGGGTGGGGCAGGGAACCTCCCCCTTTCCTGGGGACCACCCTGTTACAGTACCAGGTGCTGTAAGTCTGGCTGATGACTCAGTGTGGCTGGAGGCATTTTGTGGCCTGAGTCTTCATGCCACAGTGTTGCTAGTGCTGACACAGCATGTAGCAGCACTGTTGCAGGGCCACTCTTAGAGAGAGATGGCGGCAGTGAATTAACTGCATCTCCAGTCACTGTGAACCACATAAATACCCCACTAAGCGTCCCTTCTCAGATTCCCTTCAGCCTGACCTCTAAGACGACCTTGGCTACTTCAGCATCACCAGAAATAGTTTCTGGGGAAACAGAACTTGAGACATAGGACTTCGCCAATGGTGGTGAGCACATCTCATTCTTGCAAATTTTGGGGAAACACAACACGTGGAAGATATGCCGGCACTTTTCCAGGGGCCTGGAAGGGGTCTGTGCAGGTGAGGGATCTAGAAGCGGAAGTTTTGCTAACTCAACGCTGGTTCACCTCTTTGATAAGACTTTCAAGCTGTTAAACCAGGGAAAAGCCATTGACTGCATTTCAGAGCAGTGGATTTCAGCAAAGGAGTGAGTCAAGGTCTTTATCATTTCTTATAAACAAATGGTTATACCATTCCCGTAGAGGCCTCCGGATGGCCCTCCTCTCACCCTTCTCTCCTGTCTAGGGGCTTGATGGTAAACCTGAGACAGCCTCGGGAGGTCCGTGTTGTGGAAGGCGGAGCCTCTACGTGCCAGTGGCCTCGGATGACCACACGGAACAGATTCCATGGTCACAACCCAGTGGCTGGAGCAAGAAGAAAACTACTGTGTTAATTCACTGAGATCTGAGGGTTTATTTGTTATGTCAGCGAGCCTTGCGCTAACCACACAGTCATCTCAGTGAGACCTCTCCAGACCACCGTATTTAAAATTGCAGCTACTTCCCCTCTGTCTCTCCATTCCCGCTGCCTATTTTCCACTCCTGTTTAGATTTTCTCCACAGATTCATCATCTTCTGACATGCTGTATACTTACTGGCATATCTGCTCATTGTCTACTTCCCCCATAGAATTTAGGCTTCCTGAAGATAAGAAACGTATCCATTGTGTCTGCTGCTGTCTCCAGCATCTAGAACAGCACTATCCAACAGAACTTTGTGTGACAAGGGGAATATTCTACATCTGTGCTACTAGCCACAGGTAACTGTTGAACACTTGAAATGTTGCTATTGTGACTGAAGAACTGATTTTTAGTTAATTTACATTTAAATAAGCACATATAACAAATGGCTATCATATAGGCAATGAAGATCTAGAACAATGGTTCTGTTTGACCATCCAATAAACGTTCATTGAATGTAAGAATCAATGAATGGATACACAGGTTTTGGCTGAGTTTCTGCTATGGGCCACACACAAATAGGACATTCCTTATTCATGGTGCAGCGGCCAGGGGCTAAGTTGGGTGACTCACTGAGGACTGCTTTTGCTATTGTAAGAGCATTGTTCTATGAGCAGCCAACTCAATATTTGAGAAACAAATCCAGACTTTCACTTCTCTGTGAGTTTAAGTTAGACAAGATCCATTTCTATTTATTTTTTATTTTTTTATTCATTTTTTAAGATTTATTTATTTATGCATACAAGAGCTGGGGTACAGGCCAGAGGTGTGGGGGGTGAGAGGATCCACCAGAGACAGAGCGGGGAACAGAACAGGCAGACTGACTGAAATACACTGCTGAGGGGAGCAGCGGGCGAGACAGGAGAGGTCTGCTGTGCCATGTGGGTTGCTCCCTGGCTGGCCGGGGATCGAACTCGTGCTGCAGAGGCTGCGGATTGCTTCATAGTGCGGTGCGTAACCCCTTTCACCACCAGGGAGGCCCCAAGATCCATTTCTAGAACACATCATATTCAATCTGGATGGGGAAATTCCTTCACCACCATTTTCAAAGCCAAGGTAATAGCAGCGAAGAAAGTGACAGCACTTTTAGTAGTGTAATTTCAGGACAGTTAGCAAGGCTTCATCTTCCCAAAGCATCCTTCTTTCTCTTGTCTCCGTAGGTTTGAGCTCGACCCTCAGAAGGTGATACTTCTATCATGCTAGAGATGGTATCTGGTCTCCAAAGCCATTTTCTGCTCTCCTCAGGCCCAGTCTGACTGCATTGCCCAGCTTCTTTTGCAGTTAGGTTCCTTTGCAAGTTATTTATGGTTTATTTTTCTCTCTGGTTTCTTCTGAGATTTTCTCCTTGACTTGAGTGTTCTGCAGTTTTGCCACATTTATTTGCTGTGGATTTATTTTAGTTTATCTTGTTTGGAAAATGGTATGTTTTGTTTGATCTAAAAACTCCTATCTTTTTTCAGTCCTAGAAAACTTTCAGCCATTATCCATTGGAATATTGTTTCTCCCCATTTCTCTTTAATTTTGTATTTTTCCACTTTGGTTGAACATATTAGAACTTCCTCTAAATCTCTTTCATAGTTTCTCTCTCTCCATTCATATTCTCTCTCTCTCTCTCTCTTTCTCTCCTCTCTCTCTCTCTCTCTCTCTCTCTCTCACACACACACACACTGTGCCACATCACTCTGGATAATTTCCTCACCTATACTAGCTTACTAATTTTCTCTTCTCTCCAGACTGCAGTTTAGTTTGTCCACTCATTTGCATGGCTCTATTTTTCAATACTTATTCAAATCTTTCTGTCCTTTTATTCATATTATTTTGGGCTTTCATTTTGGTTTCTCTTATGTTCTCAGCCATTTAAAATATACTTATTTATTATAGTGTCTTTAAGTTTATTCTATTATATCCAATTTGGGTGTTGATTTGCTTGTCTTCTGAGCTTCCTAACCGTCCCTCCAATGGGAGCGTTATTCTATACATTCTCAATCTTTTATTGTGAATTTCTCTTCAGTGAGTTGTTTTTTGCCCTGGTGTCCTGTGAGTCACCAGTAGTGAAAACGCACCCGTGGGTGGTTTTGCATTCTGCCAATGCACGTGGGATTTCTGGGGGGTTTCAAAGTTTCTAGATCAGTTTTGTGTTGGTTGTTTGGCTTGGGATTCCTATGCCATGCAAGTACTGTGTGTTTGAATTCTACCTTGAGTAGGGGACAGTCTTGGGTTTTTCATTGTGTGCAAATGACTTCTTTCCACACAAGGGCCCAGCCTCCTCATAACTTCCCTAGCAGCCTTTCCAGTCCCTTTTTCAGAACCTGGATGGGAGAGTTATCTGCGACGCCAGTTCCTCTGCATCCCAAGACCAGAAGTCTCATTTCCTGTACCACATTGGTATCAGAACCCCAGTTTCCAGCCCACGGAGAGTGAGAGCGCCAGGGTCCTGAGGGTGCTTTGTGGCCTTACTGCTCCGACTCATTCATTTTTTCCTGCCTGGCACTTGGGGGTTCCCCTTTTATCCTTTTCTGAGTTCATCTAGGTATTTAAATTCTGGGCATTTATTTCTCAGCATTTCTATGTGTCAATAATAGAAGAGAGGTCTTACTCATGAGCTTGGTCTGTCTTATTGCTGCAAGCAGTCTGCTGTTAACTCTTATTAGGATGTTTCAGAAAAACTCTCCAATCTCTCTTTTCTTTGATTTACTTAACAACATTCCAGTGATGGGGGTAGGGAGGATGATCTATGTGACATTCTTAATATAGGCTGAATACCCCATCATGCAAACAAATCACGGAGACACATAATTTATGCAAAATTAGTCCCAAAATGACATGATATACTTGTGCATGCTTTTGATGATATACAATGTAAATGTCAGACAGTAGCTTGAAAATTAGGGTCAGAATACAGTGACCTTTGCATTCTGCCAAAAATGTCCTTGGGATAAATTGCATTTTTATTGCATTATACTACATTACATCACTGTGATTATATGAGATTCCTGTTGGAATTTTGAATGTGTCCTTTATCATTTAAAACATGCAAGCATATTATATATGGCAATTTGAGTGTTCTATAGCTAAAATTCATTGTATAAAAATGAAATTGAAAAATGTGATAATTCAATAATGCACAGAAATATGTCACAAAATAATAGTTAGACTATAAAAGAAATTATATGGTTTCTAAGAGTGAATATCTAAAGCAAATCAGATCATCACATTGGGCCGTGGACAAAGAACCACTTTTGTTTACTACATCAATAGTCCAAGAGAAAGACTGAAAGAAGAAATTCTCCCCCCAAATATTTTTTTGATAGCTTTTAAATTCCTAGCAGGCAATTTCAGTCATATATAGAAACCATGGCGTGAAACTACTCATAGCTTTTGCAAGCAATAATTAAGGTGTAACAGAAGGTTGTATGTTTCTTGTCAGATGGTTCTGAAAAAATGGTAAAAAAGGGTCCTTTGGTTTTTATCAGCACCCTTGAGAAAAATGTTGCTAAGAAAGAAAGACAGGGAGAAAAAAATGCTGGAATTCTTATAACACAAACAAGACACACAAGCCATTTTCCTAACTTCACACTGTTCAGGAGAGTGATAAAACACCAATTTGCACAAGATGGTCTGTCTTGCAAATATGGAACACTTCCCATTCAAAGAGGGATCCGGGGCATTCTGGGTAAGCCAGCCAAAACCAGGAGCAGCAGCATGTAAATTAAAATAGCAACCTTCCCCATCCTGAGTATTCATCTGTGCCCCTGACACACTGCAGAAAAGATGCCAGACTTTCCACTGACATAAATCTCACGTCTGTAGCCTGCTGCGAGATCTCTGAAAAGCACCACTTTCGGCATGCAGGGTTCCTTTGTTGGTGACATGCCATTGAGAGGAGGAAATGACATACCATTTGGTGTCCTCTGGGCAGGTCTGTGAACAGACTTGTGCTGTGTCCCTGCACCGCTTTCGCAAGATGCTCAAGGTCTGCATGAGCTGTGCTGCAACATGCAAGTGGCGTGTAAACAAACCTGTGTTGATTTCCAGGAAAACGCAATTACCATTTTAGAAGAACCATCCCATTTGTCTCAGCCCCAATGATTTGCAAAGACAAATTGTAGCTTGTCATTGGGACTCTTGGGACAGTGGGCTGGCCCCCAGGAGTGTGGAGGTAGCCACTACTTCAGAGGAGGTCTGGGTTACGGTAGCTGACGCTGTCAGAGTTTGGCCCGTGTCCCCTTGTCCTTACCGCGCCACTGCATCCCAGCCTGACCTCCACTTGCCAGAATCTGCATTTCTTTGCCTTTTCTGGCCTCTGAAATCTGCATTGCCCTCCCCTGTGGCAGATCAGTAGTGGACGATGAAAGTCAGTTGCCCACGGTGATAATTCCCTTGAGAGCACTCTCTACTGGCTGCATTCCCTGCCCTGTTTTCCTTTCCTCCTGCCCTCTGGCGATTCCTGGGACCAACCTGCACACCAACTACTAGTCCCTGTTTCTCAGTAGATCTTCTGAGGAACCCTCACTAAGACAATTATCACCTCCCAGAGGTCCTGGTAAATGAGGCTTCTGGCAGGCTTCAGGATGTCAGGGCTCGGTTGTGGGGGGCTTACAGCAGACACTGTGTCAGCTGAGCACGTGTCTTCCACTTCACATTTCATTGGTTTTACATACCAGGTCCCATCCACTACCTAGCCTGGCTTCCTTCTTCACGGCTCGGATCAGCCTCGCTGCAAGGTCCCGAGCCTTCGAGCTTACCACAAGTTCTCTGGTGCCTAAAATGTCCACAGGCTGCCCTCCTGGGATGGTGAAGTCACCAATTGCCAGCGCAGCAAGCGATCAACCTTCTTAGGGGACAGCCCAGAGGGAGAAAACAACTGTTTGGAAGCAAAGTTTTGAGTTGAGGTGAGGCTGAATGGAATTCAGGTGGAATTCTGGAATTTAAAACAGCAATTCAAATAATTAGGCTCCTTTGTTTGAAAGTGACAGTCACTCTGGTCGCCTTGGGTCTGGTGGATTCAAAAACCTCTGTGAAAATAGTCATCTTCACTATCAATTTCACAGACATTTATTGAGCACTTGGTATGTGGGAGACACTCTTCTAAGTGTTTTACAGGTACTGACTTACCTGATCTCCGCAAACGCCGAGAGGTGAGCAACTATCATCCCCGTCTCAAGGGTGGAGGAACTGAGAGACTAAACGAAGGTGCTCTTACCCTTAAACCTAGAAAAAACTGCAATGGTGCTACAGGCGGCCTCGGGGGAGCCGCTATGGCCTCAAGGGGCCCCTTCACTGACTGCTCATGGCTTTGCAGCCGCCTCCTCCAGGTTCTTCCATGTCTAGGACGAGGGCAAACGTCTGTGATTGTTCTTGCCAACCAACTGCCTCATTTTCTAGCTTGCTCATCTCTTCATTTCTGCCCACGCAAAGTGTGTTGCTGGCCATGGCCCCTTGGGACGCTGGTGCCGAGACATAGCTCTCCCCACCTGCTCTCACCCACCGGCCCGACTCGGTAACACATCCAAGCTCCTCGGATGACGGGATTGTTCTAGCCAGTCTCCATACCGGGAGACCTTTACTCTAGGCTGCTTCTTGCTTTCTAGTTGCCTAAGATCTGTGGTCTGGCAGGCATGTGCCCATCTCTGCCCAATCTGGAGTGGTCTGGAGAGGAGGCCCCCTGGCAGTGGCGTGATGACCTCTGGGTAGGGAACTACCTGTCCGCAGGAACCATTCAGAGGGGCCTGCAAGGAGCAGCTGGTGGCCAGAGGCGTGACACGCCTGACCCTGAGGGAGGGTTCTGCCAAGTGTCACCTTGCTTTCTCTTTCTCTTGGCATGGCATCTATCGGAACCAGGGATTCTAGAAAAGTCTGCTTTGAAGCAGGCAGTTACTTTCCCCCCATCCCCGAGGCACTGAGTACAGAGGAAGATCTTGGGGCCATGCCCAGCAAAGGATGTCTAAATCACGTGCCTGTTTCAGGGTGGGAATTGGATGTTGAAAGCTACGTCAGGCTGCTCACTTGACACGGGGTGGATGTGGTGACAGGCTTTCTTTCTATTATTTTTTCAGGCTTTCTTTTTTGACTTTGCAAACTTTTAAAATTGAAGAATAACACACATAAAGACAGAGTGCACAACCATAAGTGCACAGCTTGAAAAGTTTCAAAGCATTGCCATGTGTGTAACTTTCAGCAGACTATGGTCTCTGACAGGAGGCTTTCTTGAGGGCCTAGAAGTGTCGATGCCATTGTGTGGTTCCAAAGGAGGATCGTAGGAGTCACTTTTGAAACAACTGGGCAAGTGACTTTTGCATAAGCTCCAGAGGGTTCAAGTGTCACACACAAGGCCTCATAGTAAGAGAGCGTCTGGCTTGTTTTGTTTTGTTTTGTTCTAGACATCAGGCACTTTTTCTGTGGCTTAGCTAAGCGCCTGTGATACCACCCACCCCTCAATTGATTTGCACTATACACCTCATTAACTTTTCTTATTTCGTGCTCACTTTGTGGTCAAAAGGTTGAGGAGCAGGATCCCTGTGCCAGCGCATGGAGAGAGGGCTCACCGCTCATTTCGGGAGCCAGTGACAGGCGGGGCACACGCAGCACGTGGCAGCAGCGAGCTGTCGGTGTTCTGGTCTTGCTTCTCCGCCTTTCCCATGGCCATTCGCGTTTGCAGGAATTGCCCCTCGCGCCACCCAAGGGTCTCATGATAGAGCTGACTGCGGGCCACGGGACCAGCCATCCCCTCCAGGCTGCATGGCTGCCGGGCCAGGGAGTCAATTTCCCAGACCCTCAGGGATGGCTGTGTGACTGCTGGTTACCAGTGGAATTCGAGTAGAAACACACTTCTCACTTGTGGGCCGTGGTGATGAGGCACCAAGTGTGCCTCCTGCAGGGCTTCTCCCCCGTCCCCTCACGCTGAGGGCCGAGAGCAAGATGGCAAAGTTTGGGCCCCTGAGGGAGCCTTGGAAGGTCAGCAGCTGAGCAAGAGCCTGGCCACTGGACTTGACATTAGTGAGAAAGAAGTGGCTGGTGGGTTGATGAGCTGGGATTCTAGTGTGAGCATGACGGTACAGTTTTAGCAGGGATGACTGAGGGGATCTTAATCTTTTCAAAGGCTATTTTGTAAAATCATCTCTCTTTTTTCCAGCTATCAAAGGCTTCAGCAGCCAGAACCCCTTACTTATGTGGGAAAGGCAATTCCTAGACATTATAGGCGGAAAGATCAGGAACTGATCTTTTTCATAAATAAGAAAACATTTGCTAGCATCATGCACTTATCAAGATTGTTTTTAGGAACCCCCAAAGCACTGGGGAAAGATAAGTCCCCAAAGAGCAAGGCAAGCCCTGATTTCACTAGCTGAACCCCATGGCACCCACTTCCTTGTTTGCTAAAAGGTTGAATCATCACCTGTATCTGTGATACGGTTTTGATCAACAGAAATGCAAATTTCTCTTTTGAAAAGCTTGTTGATGAAGAAAGGGACACATGCAGTTTGCAGCAACATGGATGGAGCTGGAAGGGATCATGCTCAGCGAAATAAGCCAGAAAGAAAGAGAAAAATACCGGATGGTCTCACTCATAGCAGGAACCTAGAAAACCTAAATAAGGGACCAGGAAAAAGACTAATCAATACAAAGTAAAAATCAAAATCAACAAGCAACTATAAACCAGAGACACACTACGGGGCGGGGGGAGAGAGGAAGGATTAGGGTCAAAATAAGGGGGGTGCAATTGTATGGGGAATATAGCCAAAATGAAAATGCAGACATTGTGCAAAAATGAAAAATGATGTAAGAATTATAGAAAATATTAAAAAAAAAGAAAAAAAGAAGAAAAAAGTGACCTTTATCGATAGTGTTCTCTGACCCATGGCAACAAGACACACTTTTCTAAAACGGAAACTTTCAGAGAAAAAAAAAAGAAGGAACACAGAAAATATGACAATGGAGCTCCCTTGGTGGTGGAGAAAGTAAATAATAAGCCACACCAAGGGTTCTTTTCTTGAGATTTCCCTCTCACGCAGCCACAGGGAGGGCACTAAGAGAGTGAGATTAGGCGCCGAGGCCCAGAGCCTGTCCGCTGCAGACAGACCAAGCGACCTTTGGCAAGTTACTTAATTTCTCTATGCTCAGTAGCTCCTCTTGAAGGGGACATCACCAGACATGTCCTCTCAGTGTTGTGAGGATTCCATTATTTAATACAGGTTAAAAAGAGGAACTGGCCCCAGGAAGCCAGCTATCATGACAACAATGCTTCGAGCCCTGATTTGTCTGTGGTACATCTGGATTTGTGTAATAATATGAATAGAAAACCAAGGAGTTGCCTCCCTGGGTCAGATGTGAGGACTTTTCTGTTTCTCCTAAGAAAACCAAAGGCTGGGAAGTGGGGAGGGCTGGTGCTTCTCTTTTGACACTAACGCGAGGCTGAATCAGTACTATGCATGTTGAAGAAATTTATCAATGTGCGCTGAGAAATTCAAACATTTTTTTAAAAGATTTATTTTATTTTATTTATTTATTTTTTATTTATTCATACAAGCACTGGGTACAGTCAGAAGCGCGGGAGGGTGAGAGGATTCACCAGAGCCAGAGCGGGGAGCAGAGCAGGCAGAAGGACCGAAGTACACTGCTGAGGGGAGCAGCGGGCGGCAGGAGAGGTCTGTGCGCCATGCGGGACCCTCCTCCAGTGGCCGGGGAGCAGCTGGGGATCGAACTGGCACTGCAGAGGCTGCGGGCAGCTTCGCAACACAGCGCTCAACCGCTGCGCCACCGGGGAGGCCCTCAAACATTTTTTTTTTAACTAAACCTCAACTTCTGGGAATGACTTTGAATATATTTTAATGTCCTTTACTTGTTCTCAATACACAAAAGGCTCTGAGGTACCAAGGTGTCATTTGGGGTTATTTATAATAGCTGGAAAGGACTGCTCGGGTTCCAACAGGACACAGTTAAAAAAAAAAAAAAAGAAAAAGGCAAATCCTGTTGATGAAACGTCCACAGGGAAGTGGCGATGAGGAAAACTGCAGTGACATGCCCTGCGCTTAGGCTGCACAGCGAGGAGGGAAAGAGCGGTGCTCAGAATCACACCTACGATGCGAATACGACGACGGAGCACTAGCCAGGGCGTGTACTAGAAAAGAGGCTAAGAACAGGCCCCAGACGGAGTGGGATCTTGGCACCTGGGGGCCAGGCTGTAGGGCCTGAATCAAGTTTCAAGTTTCAAGAGGCAAAGCAAAGGCTGTGCCTATGTCCCTAGGATGGATGGTGGCGAAGGAGACCTAGTAAAGTGTCAAGCTCAAGCCTGCAGAGCAGGTCAGCTTCTCAACGTCTAGACTGAAGTGAGGGGCTGTGCAGGGAAGAGAAGGGTCCTGAGAGAGAGTCGCTAGCTGCTGTAGGGGCGAAGGCAGAGTTTGGCTGGTTTAAAGGGCCAGTGAGAAAGCAGATCGGAAGGGAATAACCCTAAGTACCAGCAAACACCATGTTTAGGCGATAGATTCACCTTTTCATGCACTTTCCCGGTTTGCATCCTTTTCCAGTTTTCATTGTTAGATACATATTACTTTTCTGATGGAAATAAAGGTATAAGAGCCTATGATAGTCATGTGTAGCTAATACCTCTGTACATGTACACTGGGATTGAACAATTAAGTAAATGGATGGCAGATGGTGGGAGGCAGGTTTCTTACTGTTGGAGTGGAAATTTACAAATCGGCAAGGGGAGGAGGCTAGAACGATCCATGTGGTAATGGGCTAGTTGGAGACATCGGTATTAAGGAACTCGTGTTTAGCTTAATATAGAAACAGATGGATATATCTAAAAATATTTATAGATGTGTATCTATGCATGGGTTAATATACACACATGGGTTAATATACACACATGGGTTAATATACACAACAGTTATTTGCACTGTCAGCTGGGTGGGTCTTAAGGCAATGCCACTCCAGGAACAGTGAACAATCTTAAGTGTCCAGACCTTGGTTTCTAACACCATTCTTCAATAAAAGAAATCAGCACTCCTTGGAGAAATGATGGAGTCTAAGACTGGGACATTGACCCAAGCTGGAACAATCTGATCCACAAAATATATCAAATAGTACTGAATTATAACCCAAAGTATAAAATAAATATCCCCGAGCCCCTACTGACAGAGATCACTGATTGGCTATATTAATAAGTGGAGGAGAAGAGACAAGTCTCCTGTGCAGAAGAATTCCCAGTAGTGATGTACAGGCTCTTCCCAAAGCAGGTGGAGCTGCACATGGCGGCTTCCATGTAATGAAGAAAGGGGCGGGAGGAGACTCACTAGAGTGGAGAGACCTGGCAAACGCTCCCTCGACTGGGTGATCAAGGTCAACGTCGCCAATCATCAGCCACGTTGACAGTAGGAGCCCTTGATACAATGTGGTGAAAGTGGCGATTCTGTGATCTTCCTTCCCAAACCCATAACGTCAGCGCAATCATGAGAAAAACATCAGACAATTCCTGATGGGATATCCCACAAGACACTCAACCAGTACTTCTCAACACTGTCAGGGTCATCGAAATTAGGAAAGTCCAAGAACCATCACAGCCACAAGGAGCCTCAGGAGAGAAAACAATGAAATGTAATGTGGTCTGATAGCCAAAAAAAGGCATTGAGTAAAGACTGTGGATGGACTTCAGTGAATAACATATGGATATGGTTTATAAATGGTAACATGTACTGAGCGAATGTGAGGTGTCAATAATAGGGGATGCTGTGTGCAGGACAGGAGGTAGGTATATGGATAATCTTTGTATCATCTGCTCAACTTTTCTGTAAATCTAAAACTATGCAAAAAAATAGAGTCCATTCTTATTATTCGGGGTAGTTATGTTCTATCAAGTTGCTGCTGACACATGAGTTGGTGACTATTAAGCTTGTTACTCCTGTGAGCCTCTGGCCAGAGCATTTTTGACTAAGTCCCTGACCTGCCGTGTCCTGCCAGCTCATCTCAGCTGGATCAGCCACACGTTAAGTATCAGTGGCACATGTGGCTGAACCACTACCACATCATATTGCTCGGGTGTAGGCTAAATGAATACATAGATAAATAGATGAACGGATAAATTTTAGAATGTTAGACAAATTAAAAACAGAGATCAGTAGCGGGTTATATAGAGAAATGAACATAACTCTGTGTTGTGTGTATTTCGGTTGAAAGACACCAATTATTCATCAACATTGAACTCACTGAGTTCTTTAATACCGATGTCTCCAATTAGCCCATTGCTGCATTGATCCTTCTAGCCTCCTCCCCTTTCTGATTTGTAAATTTCCACTACAACAGCCCTCCAAGTCGTGCCTGAAGGAAGCTTAGCCTACACCCACATTTTCTCCACAAGGCACCACCCCGCCTTCTGGAGCTTAGGAACATGGACAGCGGTGTGTTTGGGGCCATTTTAAACAGCAAAGTGACTCACAAAAGACACAAAAATGCGAAAAATGTGGTGCTAAACAGCCCGGCGCTCCACAGGCCACGGAAAGGAAGCTCGTTCCCGGCGGGAGAGCTGCTACCAGAGGCAGCCTATTGCCTGGGTCTACTCCAGAGGCATGTGCAGGATTGGGGGACTCGAATGTTCCACCTTGGCATGAGCCTGCTTCATGAATGACCATGAAAGTCTTGTGTGGTGAGCATGATTTGGGGTTACCTACTCCTCCCAGTGGCAGGTGCATTTGCAAACATGGAGTCTGTGAATAATTAGGATCAACTGTATATTAATTGTGAAAAGGCTGTGAATATGTTCTCCAAGAGCCTGGATTCTCTGTGTAACCCTTATGGCTCTCTCCTTCTTAATTTTTCAGTCTAGAATTTATGTGTTCATCTATTTGTTCATCTAGCAGTGCCTGTGCTATGCAATATGGTCCCTTTGAGCCACATGCAGCTTACTGACACCTCACACGTGGCCTAATGGAGACTGAGCAATCAGAATATGGACTATCTCGAGGATCATTTTTTATATGGACCCTATATCGATATCATAACATCCAAATACAATTGGTTATATAAAATATACTGAAATTAATATCACCTGCTTCTTTTTACATGGCTACTAGAAAATCTAAAATTACACACATGATTTTCATTTTATTTCTATTGGATTCTGTCAACCTATAGCATACGTCCATCATAACATTTGTAGCGTGGGGAAGGATAGAGGGCTGGAGAATCATTAGAACCTTAGAGGCAACATTTCACTCCTTGCTTTTAGGATGCTCAGGCTCAGGCAGCTCAAGGGCCTTTCTGCCATCACACAGCCAGCCGTGGCCTCTAGTCCGATCTCTTTCCTCTTGTCTCTCCTGTATGTCCCCACCCACCCATAACTTAAACCAGTTGGCCTACATAATCCTTTAAATGAAAATTAAGAGAGACCGTTTCATAAAATCTTGCTAGATTTCTATAAGTGGGACTGCCAGATGTAGCAAATAAAAACACAAGATGCCCCGTTAGATTTGCATTTCAGAAAAACAAGGAATAACATGTAGGTATAGTGTGTCCCAAATATTTCATGGGACATACTTACACCAAAAAAAAATCATTCCTTGTTAATCTGAAGTCCAAATATAGCTGAGCATCCTGTGTTTTTGGTATAAGCATATCCTGTGCAATATTTGGGCATATACTATACCCAAAATGTATTTGTTGTTCATCTGAAACGTGAACTTAACTGGTACACAGTGACTGTCAGTTAATACTGCCTTGTGGCTAATCTGGAAATCCTATTGGAATGAAAAGAGCTTTTTCGCAGATTTCTCCCAGGCACTTAGGCACTTAGCTTTCTGTGTTCCTCTAAGGAAGAGACTAACTTTGTGAGTCATTCAGTGGCTCCATAATAAACAAGGGAATCTCCAGACTTGCCTTCCCATCTGCAGGCTGTCTCGGCTGTCAGTGCTATCTTTCCAAACAGCCAACTTACCCAGGAATCAAGCTGCGGAGCTCAACTGTCCCTCCCAGCCTTTATAATCAATTTGAGTTCGGCAAGATGCCAGCTTTTAAAAAAAATGCGCAGGAAAAATACTCTTGTAACTATGGCAATAAGAGGGAAGGAAAAACCCAAGGAAACAGCTTTCCTTTCCTTTTCTTTTTTTTTTAAAGATTTATTTATTTATGCATACAGGAACTGGGGTACAGGCCAGAAGTGTGGGGGGTGAGAGGATTCTCCAGAGACAGAGTGGGGAGCAGAACAGGCAGACTGACTGAAATACACTGCTGAGGGAAGCAGCGGGCGAGGCAGGAGAGGTCTGCCGTGCCATGTGGGTAGCTCCCTGGCTGGGATGGAACTCGTGCTGCAGTGGCTGCGGACTGCTTCAAAGGCCATGTCCCAACCCCTTGCGCCGCCAGGGAAGCCAGCTTTCCTTTCCTTTTACAGAAGCGCTTCTAAGTGTAACATGGGGCGATCAGGACAGACATGCCGGCTGCCTCCTGGACATATATACATACGTATCAGAGGGGGGCAAGGCAAAAGATAACTGGATTTTGCATTTTATGATTCTGCTTTCCTCCACTACTATTATTTTGTAGCATACTAAGTGGGGGTGATGGAAGTGGTGGATCTAAGGTATGGGCCAAAGTGGGTACAAGTAATAAGAGGTTCATTGCCTTAGAGAATTTAAAACACTAAAAAAGGGACACATTTTATTATTCCAAGTGCTGGTAAATCCTAAACAATGTTGATGATGAAATACTCCTCTCTCTGTAACTCACTCCCACCTACTGAGCCCTGGACTGTTCTGATTTAAAGCAAGATTATTAAGCATTTTTAAAAACACCCTGCTTTGTGGAGCACTGCTTTTTTGTTGCTTTGGCAGGGAGCTGAGGGTGGCCTGCAGAAAGTGGAAAGGACAAGAGTTCGATGGGGACGCTTAAGCAATCAAAACAGCAAGCGGTAAGAGCTGCGGTGGACTGAGATGTCCCGGTCCTGCACACACCCGGCTCTCTCTCGAGGTTTCCAAGGACAAGAGGCGATGTTCTAATAAGGACAGCACTGGAAGAGGAGTGAGGATCCCTGTTCAAGGTGTGAAGCTACACTTGCATCACTATGTGACTGAGGACCAAAGGCATGTCCTCTCTCAGCCTCAGTGTCTTCAAACCCTGTCACGTCGATGCTTGACCACCCCCTACCCCTCTGCTTTACCTGCTTGCCTCGTGCAGTCAAGAGATAAAACTTACAGAAAATGATTTGTGAACTGAAAGGTGCTTGGGCAGATGTAAATCGCTGTGTTCGTTTCATGAGAAAGCAAAAATAACAGCAACTCGAACAAGATAGAAGATCTAGTTCTGTGTCAGGTAAATGCTCAGGCGCATAGGCAGTTGATGCAACTACAGTGACTTTGTTCCCCAAGGTCATCTAATGACCCAGGTTCTTTCTCTCTCATCGCTCCATTATCCCAATGAGTATCTTTTTTTAAAAAAAAGGATTTTATGTATTTATGCATACAAGAGCTGGGGTGCAGGCCAGAGGTGCAGGGGGTGGGTGGGTTAGAGGATTCACCAGAGACAGAGTAGGGAACAGAACAGGCGGATCTACTGAAATACACTGCTGAGGGGAGCAGCAGGCGAGACAGGAGAGGTCTGCTGCGGCATGTGGGTCAGCTCCCTGGCTGGGGATCGAACTCATGCTGCAGTGGCTGGCCATAGCTTGACAGCGCTGACTTTAACCCCAGAGCCGCCAGGGAGGCCCCCCAACCGGTATGTTATCTTCAACACTGAAAATGAAGCATCAGCCAACACAGCCTCATTCTTACCCACAAGGGGGAGGGGCGGGACGAGTAAGAGGAGGCTGAGCGGATTCCTCGAAGGGCGTGACTGAGAAGGTCCACCGGTCACTTGTGATCCCTTCTCCCTGGTCACAACTGAGTCACGTGGTCTCACACTGCTGGCAGGCAGGCGGAGAAATGCGGTCTGGTGGGCAGCCATGTATCCAGTGAGAACCTGAAGGTTGCATTGCCGAAGGCGGAGCGCGGATATGCTATAATATGCAGCTCAGCAACAGTCACTGTCATTGTATTTCAAGCTACCGGATGGGGGTTGTGTGTTGCTGTATTGCTCTGAGGAATGAGACAAGGTGACATGTTCCATCTCTCCCCTGTGGCTGTTGACTTTTACATCCACATCAATGTAAATTTTCCTGGTTTAAATGGGGAGTGAATTCCTGGGGTAGACTTCAAAGGTGGATCTGAGATCTGTGTGGGATGGTTCCCCCCGGAGACCTCATCAGTATGAATTTGGAACATCTTATAAACAGCCCCTCTTGGAGACCCAACCCCAATCCCAGAAGCAGCATGGACTTGAGACCACCTTGCTGTCATGCTGACCTTACCCAGTGAGCTCAGGCTGGGAAAGTGGCACATCATCTGGTCAGTGCCTATCATCCTCGAGGCCCTGTGTCACTGCCTCCATAATTAAACGCAGACCATTAGCTACAACGCGCTGCACCCACATCAGTTACGCCAGTTTGGATGACAGCCACAGAGTCCTCCGTTCCTGTGTTTTGCCACTCTGGAAATAATCCCAGTCAGATCATCCAGGTATAGCTGGAGCTGCCTTGGCTTTCATCAGATGTCAAATTAGCCAGGCTGCTCTGCCATGATGGGACAGAAGCTTTGTTCTTCCACACGCGGATTAAAAGGTAATTTAGCCTCTTCCAAAGGTGATCCAGCCGATCCCCAGCAGTATTGACACTGCGGTAATGAGCAATTGCTCTCCAGAGTGATACATTAGCCCTCGGGGACTGCACGCAAACCCCTCTCCACCGGCCCATCCCGAAAGAGCAAACCGGGTAGTGTCATCTCCCTCTGCCCTCGCTGCGTCCGAAACCCTGGAGCTGCGCAGATTAAAATGCACATCTGCAGCCTCGTTGGCAGTGCAAGCTGCTCAGCCTCAGCCGACAGGGCTCCTGGAATGCGCGAGGCCAAGTGGACTGTAGTTCACAGAGCTAGAGCTGCTTAATCCACCTTATTTTTTATATAACTATCTGCTCAGAGTTTGTATAATGTTGCATAATTTTTCCTGTAGACGGGTGTCAGGATACTTTGCTCATTAGCGAACAGAAACCCATAGCTAGGGCAGACCTGAACTTCTGTCAAAAATTGCTCCACGGAGGTAAGAGGCGACTTCCTTTTTGAAGACACCCAGGTTTAACGCGAGAAAAGAGAGAACTAAGGCAAGAGGTCTCAGAAGGTGGGAAGAGCTTTGGCGTTCGTTTAATCTAATGCTTTCTTTTTCGATAGGGGGAAACTGAGGCTCGGGGCCATATCTTAGCCACAGCTGCAGGAAGAGGACCCGCAGGACAGATTAGAACCATTTCCCTGACCACGAGGTCTCTGTCCTTGCCGTCCTCTGCCCACCTCTGCACCAGCTGACATACCACCTGGAGATCTTCACTCCACTGCTCGCTTTTAACCCCGGGTGAAGGAAGCGCTGTCCCTCCTTGAGAATACGCGGGCTGCCCCTGACACAGCAGCCCCGCGCCGCAGCCCACGAACTCAGGTGAGCAAGAAACGCCTTGTCTCTTCGCTTCCTGTAAGCTACAGCCCCGTGCGGCCAAGCTGGAAATTCAGTCGCAGGCATTGGTGGATCCTCTCCCCCGTTTTCTGGGTGCGCCAAGCATCTGCAGCTCAGCTAGTGCTGAGACATCAGGGTCACCCTCGGGGCCTCAGGGGAGTCCAGAAGTGCCATCGAGAGGTCACAGGCGCAGGCCATAGGGTCCCCTCAGCTCCCCAGGCTCCGCTGGCTCCAGGCTGTGCAGGGGGCTGGGGAAGTCACGGCCGCCTGGGAGCCTCGGTGTGGCCTGCCCTTGCGCCAGCTCTGGTTGTCTGACATCAACCTCCCTCCTCTCCTAGGCCCACCAGGATGAAAACCGTAGGCCCCGTGACTCCCCGGGTCCTCCGGCTGACCGCTCCTGTTCCAAGCCAGCGCTTTTGAGTTTTCGGGAAATCCTTGTTTTCCTCTCGCCTCCCACTCTAGGCCGCCATTACAACCCCTTGGAGGAACGGAGGCCTTTGCAGACAAAAGGCAGCATGGGGAATGCTTTGCTTTGTGGTACCTTCTCTTTGCTTAACCTCACACCTTTACTTTGGCTCAAAAGAATGGGGGGAGGAAGGGGGAAATGCAGGGAGGGGAAATGTAAACTACTTCTCCAGAAGCAGGAGTACAGGGTGAGGGAAAGTTCCGTGGGGAGAGGAGCAACCCGCATCCTAGGTCCGTTTCCAGGGTGGGGGGAGAGGAACGCACGCGGAGGGAAATCTGAGAAGAGCATGAAGATCGTGGAGTCATTTCTCCACAATGAGGACGTCCCTTGAGCGGCCTCAAAATGCAGCAGTGACTGCGCCAGCCCGGTAGCCTTGCTCCGCACGCCACTGCCCGTGCCTGTTTGCCACCCGCGGGTGGGCACCACCTCTCTCCGGAACAACCCAGGGGAGGTCCTGCCGGCAGTTTGTCCCGTCAGAGGCCAACTGTCACTCTCTTCGACCTTCTCCTCCTCCCAGATCGCCCTCCTCTGGGGGAGGCTTGGCGACTCTGCATCTCACTGCCTCACCCTCTGGTTCTCTGGCGATGTCCCTTCCGTTCCTCACTGGCTTTGCCTCCTCGCCTCCATTGCCACCCACCCGGGGCCTTCTTCACACGCCCGGTCTGGGCACCTTCTCTTCCACCTGTTTGCTCTTCCTCCCTGACTCATCTGCCCCGACAACTGCATTGTCTTTAAGTCAGATCTTTAACCTCATTCCATTTCTTGAATTCTAGACCCAGAATCTCAGCGGCCTTTTGGTTGTTCCCACGGGACGCGCCGCCAGCATCTCTAAGTCGCCGTGCTCAGAATCAACTCGGCATTGCTCCCCTTCTCTTTTGTGACTTCCTCGCTCCATGAAGGCATCTCCATTCTCCCGATCTTCAGACCCATCTCTGCCTCCTCCTCGCCACTGTCCTTCCGCCCACTCCTGGTGGGCTCTACACGGATGTTACCTCCTCAGATGTGCTGTTCCAGGCATTGCGTCACATACGGAACAGATCGTGGCTATCCCCTGGCCCCGTCTGTACATGGCGCTTCCATGAATGCCGCGGAGCATCGGATTAGCCATGGCTGTCATGGGGGGAAGGTAACACTACTTTATAGTACCCTATAGGCTCCAAGGTGGGCACGCCCAACACCAACGTCCAGCCACCCTTCCCCACCAGCCGACCAGCCTCAGACCTCTTCCCTCTCCTCCGCCCTTCCCCTCTGGTGCCCACCTCTCTGCTGTCAGCTCTCAAGGTTTGTTTTTGTTCTCTTTGTATTCCACAAAGGAGAGATAGCACAGGGTATCTGTCTTTCTCTTTCTGACTTCTCACTTAGCATAATCCCCTCAAGGTCTGTGCTTGTGGCAAATGGCAAGGTTTCATCTTTTTTATGGTCAAGTAATATTGGTCATGTACGCATCTGGATCCACGCAGCCGCTGCAGGCACTTGGGTGGTTTCCAGATCTTGGGTATTGAGAATAGTGCTGCAATGAAGACAGGGCTGCGTGTGGCCTTTCAAATTAGTGTGTTCATGTTCTTTGGGTAAATAACCACGGTATCATTAGAGCCTTCCAGAACTTCTTCTACACAAACATGCATGTTTATATAAGAGGGAGCATCCTGTTTTGGAACTTTTGGTCTCATATTATGAACACTTTCTATGCCATTAAGTGTCCTTTTGTACAGAAATTCCCAAGTTTTAACTGTGCATTGGGGTCAGCTGAGCGCGGTGACCGGAGTCGGTGGAGAGTGGCTTCATGGGAAGGGGCAGCGGCTCCGTGCCCTTTCGCCACAGCTCGCCCTGTGCATCTCTTAATCTGCTGGTTGCTGAGTCATACATGGCCTTTTATAATAAACCAGTAATCTACGTTTAAAAAATGCTATCTGATGATACTTGTTCAAAATATATTTCCTTACCTCCTCCCCCAGAGACTCATTCAATATTCTGAGGAAGGCCGGGGAGCCTAGGTTGAACCAGCACTCCAGATAATTCTAATGCATGAGCTTTTCAGATCCCAGCTTGAGAAACATTGTTGGCACAGCACAATTTTCAAGGGTTGCCTTATTTTCTTTTCTTTATGTTTAACATAATTTAGTTGCCAATCCCCACGGACATATGCTTAGGCTGCTCTCCAGCTTTTAAATCTCGTGATTAGTTCTGCATTGACTGTTTTCCCAGGTACTCTCTTTACCATCCCTTCCACCCACCCACACATACACTTTTACTTTAGGATAAATTCCTAGAAGTAGAATTTCTGGATCCAAAGGATATGCATAATTGTAAATGATATATATGGTAATATATGCAATTGCATTATTTATTATACAATTACATATAAATATATATTAATAGGATACCTAGAACATGTAATTAATATGTTAACATATTACATAATTAATGTATACGTGCTTAAGTTGGGCTTCCTTTGAACATTTGCACAAGAGTTGTATTGATCCATGTTAATATCACCTGGTTATAGTTCACCCATTGCTTTAAGGTTCATTGTATTTTTGAACCTTTACTCTCTAGGAATAGTGTTTGCTTTTCTAATTTCCCACATGTCTGACATGTGGCTCCTAAACCTTCATCATGGATGAGAAACAGTGCATACGGCAAGACTGAGAACTATCTTTCTGCTCTACCAGAAACCTCTATTACTCAGCACTCTCATCACTTCCTCAAACATTAATAACTTACTTCAGTAGTGAGTGGCTTATGACTCTCCAGCTCATGCTGCTGGTTGTAGAGACAGCACTGACCACAAGTTCCCTGAAGCTCACATCTACCGCCATCTACCTCATGGCTCTGATCTGCCAATCTGAGGAGCAAAGCTGGTGCACTGGTTCTCCACCTTCACGTCAGTGCTATTTAACACGCATTCATCGAGCTGCAGGGACATACGACGTAAGGCAGGTGCTCAGTTCGTGTCTGAGGCTGGACAGGGGGCCCTGCTCTTCCCGGCTGGGCTTGCCATGCACATGTGGGTCAGCTCACTAGGGCTGAGCTTGGCCAGGTGGCCCTGCTTTGCCTGCCTCTTCTTCTCCCTCTAGGATCAGCAGGTTAGCCAGCAGAGAATCTTCTGGCAGAGGCTCAAGAGATCAAGGAGGAAGTCCAGAAGGCCTCTGAAGGCCTAGGATCAGAATGGGATGTGGGTGCCTCTACCTCATTCTATTGGTTTACACATACCCATGGTCAAACCTGAGGTCAAGCATAGGGGAAATATTCTCTTGTCCTTTCGTGGGGGAGACACACATGGTATGGATATGGAGGGGTGGATGACGTGCTCCCCATGTTCAGTGAGCCTCATCTGATCATGTTTGGAACCCCCAGGCAAGGGCTTCATGTTCAGCACATTCTTTTCTAGATTCTGAAAAGCAACTGCTTTGTCCCAGGATCCGGCAAGCTCTGATTAACCTCTCAGTCCTGGGTTTGTCGAAGCTACTTTATCACCCTCCTGAAAAGCAGAATAACAATTCCCCGTTTTCAGACTCTGATCCTGGTCTGTAGGTCAGTGGTTTCATTTGTAAGCTCTCGGTCCTTTTAAGGTTTTAAGATTCCATTTTATTGGCCCCAATGGTTCATTCTTACAAACACTCACTTATTTTATCAATGTTGCCTCTACCTTATTCATTCCTAAGAGGTCTGACCTTGACAGAAAAAGCAGTGAAACAGGCAACAGAGATATTTACTTCTTGGAACATTTCTAGTAGGAACTGCCCACTTGGCCTATGCTGAACTTTCAAGCATCTCAGAAAAAGGTCGAGGGGCTTCCCCGGTGGCGCAGCGGTTGAGCGCTGGGTTGCGAAGCTGCCCGCAGCCTCAGCGGCACTGGTTCGATCCCCGGCTGCTCCCCGGCCACCGGAGAAGGGTCCCACATGGCGCGCAAACCTCTCCTGCCGCCCGCTGCTCCCCTCAGCAGTGTGCTTCGGTCCTTCTGCCTGCTCTGCTCCCCGCTCTGGCTCTGGTGAATTCTCTCGCCCTCCCACGCTTCTGACTGTACCCGGTGCTTGTATAAATAAATTAATTAATTTTTTAAAAAAAGAAAAGAAAAAGGTCGAAGGGTGCTCTGGCAGAAACAACATCTTTGTTACCCACCTAATCACAAATCGTCATCCCCCGTAACCAGTCATTTATATGTGGCTACAGGTGATGCCAATGGCGATGCCAACCTCAGGGATGGCCCAGAGCTGACCCTGGACTGGAGGCTCCCAACGTATCACACGCTAACTTGAAACAGTCTTTTAAGACCAAATCATTTTGGTCATATTTGATGTTGCTGTTACTGCGGGTGTTGAGAAAACATAATTCTTAAGCAGTGTCCATGCTGTCCCTGGGTCAGGGAGTTTCAGCTTCATGGCATTGGGAAGGAAAAGCAAGTCTTTCTGGTCTTCAAGGACAGATGCTGCCATCTCTGGTCTGTACGTCTTCAGGGACGTAAGACCGTCTGGGCTTAGCATGACCTGGGCAGTAAGCGATCTGAAAGATTCGAGATGTGAAATATAGTCACTAACTCTTATTTCCCGCCAGCCATTGACAATTTTCATCACGACTTCCCAGGTCCTTGTGTGAATAAGGAAAAATCCCTCTTCCTGGCGGCTGTTCCCCATGAGAAGGAAGGGCTTGGGTTTCGGTCCCCGAGGCTCCCTCTTCCAAGTGTCCTTGCAAGGGACTCAGCCTGCGCCATCCCGAGAAGGCGGAGCAGTGGCAGGCGGCCCCTCTTCGGAGAAGAAACAGCCTGGAGCGGGAACAGAAAGAAGATGCAGGGCCCTCGTGCCAAGGAAGAGGCTGGAAGGTGAGAAAGGGAGAAGCAGGAGGGTGCGGGTGCCCCGGCAGTTAATAGCAGAGCAACGGCACGGACCTCCGCCATCAGCCACTCCTGACTACCGCTCCGCGCTCCGCCGGCTCCTCCCTGGGCGCGAAGGGCTCTGAAAGGTGAACGCCACCATTAACTGCCTCTGTGCAAGCGGGAAAGGCCGAGGCACAGAGAAGCTAAGCAACGTGCCCCACATCACAAAGCGATGAAATCACAACGGGCACTCTGAGGCGAGGGCTTTGGGCAGTGCGCGTACTTCGGGTGGCCAACTCGTCTGCTTTTCCCGAGACTTCACCAGCTCCTGCAGCGTAAGCCCCACGTCCAGGGCAGACCTCTTTCCTGCGCAGACCCGGACGGCTGGTGACACTGCCCGCCGGAGAGCCAAGAGCCACCGTGTGTTTGTTACTGCTTCCCCCGCACGCACAAGGGGGCATCGTAACCATCACTGTGCGCTCCTCATTTGTCGGGCGCCCATCAGAGGTGGGCTCGCTGCCCAGGAACCTCGCAGCCAGGATGGGGCAGGGCAGCAGGAAAGCAAGAAAGCGTCCATGCCCCCCTCAGAAGGAGTAACGTGTGTTTAAATGTCCTGAGACCCACAAAGCACTGACTGTGTGCCAAGCAAAATAACGAGCAGGCCGCCTTTTCTCATCTAAGCCTCACACACCCCCCGGCGTCCATCCCCCACTGTCAGGAAATGAGGCAAAGGAAGTTAAGTACCTTGCCCATCACACAGCTGGCCAGTGGCCCGCGGTGGAACTTGCGCCCAAGCAGTGCTTCGGAATGGCCCATAGCAAAAAAACCACACACCAATGCTGGTGAGGGTGTGGCGAGAAGGGAGCCCTCCTTCACGGCTCAGGGCAACGCAGACGCGTCCGGGAGCTGTGGAAGGAAGCGTGGAGATTTTTCACAAGACTAAAATGAATCTACCACACCATCCAGCAATTCCACTCCTAGGAATCTGTCCAAAGGGCACAAAACCACTAATTCGAAAGGAAACCTGCACCCCGATGTTTATGGCAGCACTATTTACAATAGCCAAGCTATGGAAACAACCCAAATGCCCCAGAACAGATGACTGGATCAAGAAGATGTGGTCTCTATATACACCATGGAATATTACTCAGCAATCAAAAAGATACACTCGTGCCATTGGCAGCAACATGGATGGAGCTGGAAGGGATTATTCTAAGCAAAGTGAACCAGAAGGAGAAAGAGAAATACCAGATAGTTTCACCTACATGTGGACTCCAGAGAAACCAAACGAAGACACACCGGAAGACTGACCCTTGAAAAGAGAGTGGCGATCTGAGCCACGTGGGAGGGGCGCAGGGGGGAGGAGAGGGAGACGGGGAGGAGAGTGCTGGGGAGGGCGGGGGCGGGCAGGGGCCCTTTGGGGGTGGCAATACTGTGGGGACTGCACCTGAGGGGAGAAATCCTATATTGTGAAAAATGTTTAAAAAAATATTAAAAAATAATAGTCTGTGCCACGTAAGTGCTTTGGTGGACAAAGTACAAGGAGTTTTATGCATGTAGAAGGATTTAAATCAGAATGGGAGACAGAGAGCAGAGAAGGACAGGACGTGAGTTTTATGGCATAATGAGGAGGTGCGAAGGGGTGCATGGTAAGAGGCCATAGCAGGTGCAAAGATGCAGAGGCAGGAAAACGTGCTCACGAACTTGGGAGGCCCCCAAATGATTCCCTTTTCCTTAGGCAGCAGCTGCATGGAGAGAGAGCCAGGAGATAAGCCTAAAGAGGGAGAAAGGAACCAGGATTTGAGCCAGAAAATGCTGCAGCATCTTTGATGTATTTTAAGCAGAGGTGCAATAGAATCTGAATTTCAATTTGGAAGGAGCTTGATAGTTGTGTGCGGGGTAGCTGGCATCAGGAAGAGGAGAGCTGTGGTCCAAGAAAAAGGAAATTGGACTCGAAGTAAGCAGTGGGGGACAGTGATGAGATCATATGTGACATCTGAGATATTTGTGAGTCAAAACCTGTGGGGCTCAGTAACTGCTTGAATATGGTAGATGATATAAAAGGAGTCAAGGAAAATTCTTTTGTTTCATTCAACAGATATTTAATGAACATTTACTATGTGTTCTTCCAGGTGCTGGAGATACAATGAATAAACAAGCAAAGTACTGTCCTCTTAGAGTTTATGTGCTGGTGGAAAATATTAACAAGTAAATGTAAATTTATAGTGTGACTTGGGTTGCCATAGTTAGCAAAAGCACGTTGGGGTACATCTGTGTAGGGTTGTTAATTGCAAATTCTTACTATCAGGCTGTTGCTTACGAGACAAGCCTTGGTCACAGATAATGGGCTTGGGAGTCATCAGCATATGGGCAGTTGCAAGTGACAAAAAACTAATAAGGGAATTCTTAGTCCTCACTGGCTGAGGACACCAAAAAGCCTGGGCACAGCTGGATCCAGGGGTTAAATGACAGCACTGGATTTCTGTCTCTCTTAATCTCTTGGGCTCCCTTGGACATGACGGCCCTGGGCATGTGAAAGTCACCAACTCACATCTACCCCTTCCCCCACTCAGCGGAGATTTGCTTTTGCTTTTGTTTTTATTTCGTTTTGTTTTCTGGTCGCTTCAGTGGAAAAATCTCAGTGAAGACTACCATGGGTTCATTGGCAGTTACATGCCCATTCTTAAACCAAGGCCTTTCCTTGGCGGTCTGTGCCTGGGTCATGAAAGCAAATCTATGGCAATGAGTGGGAGAAGGTCAGCGCCACGAAGACCCACAAGCGTGTTTCTCCAGAAAGGAGAAATCCTGGTGCTGGAAGGTGGGAAAAGATACTGGGCAAGCAGAGACCACAATGCTTTCTACAGGCGGAAATGGTGGCCTTGGGTGATGTCACCTTGGAGGACAGAATGGGGAGAGGCCAGAGACTATGTGAACTCCTGCGGAGCACGGCATCTGGGACCTGGATAGAAAAAGACACTGCTGCAAAAGAAACAGAGTGGGAGTGGCCAGAGCAGCAGGAAGAGGTTCTGGTCAATGGTGTCCCAGAATCCAACTCAGCAGGTTTCAGAATGGACTGAGCCCACAGTCACAGAGGCAGAGCCAGGGAAACGAGGACAGGAGGACATGTGTCCCAATGCCCCGATCACAAAAGGTCAGGGGGTAAAGCGAGGCAGCGCCCTCGGAGGATGGAAGGTGCAGTTAAGGAGAAGCTGGTCCAAAGCAGACCCGCTGATGGGGGAGGGGATCTGGAAAGCTCGCTAAGCCAAATGGCTCTAATATTTCAGCCTCTCAAACTGAGAAGAGCAGCCAGAGGCTCAGGAGAAGCCAGGGGATTAATGCAAAAAAAATTATGGAGGGGTTTAAGCTAAAATATTAAAACTTCAAGAGATTTGTATGCAAGGAAAGCCTTTGCAACTGCAAGCCCTGGGTTCCCTGCTGGGAACATTCCTTCCCGCCTGGCTAGGGGTCTTTGGGTGGAAAGACCCAAAGTGTGACTGTTGTTTGAGCACTTGCTTGCCACTCTATGGGCCAAGGAGTCAAGGATGTTTTAGGAGCGACGCACTTAGAAATATAATAACAGCAATAACAGATGCGGTGGCGAGGGCTTGCACTTGTGAAGCACAAGTAACATGGACGGCTCAGGGGCTGGACCTCAGCCATGGGGCTGGCTGCTCCCTTCTAGCCTAAGATGAGGGGGCAGGTGCACGCAGGGGTTAAGTGACTTCCCCAAGGTCACCAGGCCCTGGGCTTAGACCCAGGAAGTCTGGCCTTGGAACCAGTGTCTCTAACACCGCACTGACTGGCTCCGTGCTCAGCAACCTGGTTTCCTTACTGACCGGCATGCTGCTCAGACCACGGGCTCTGATGCTGGTTCAGAAAAGGTCCATCTTTGTGCAATGGTCTGGGAATTCCCACACAGGGTAGAGTTGGGGAAGCCCGGCCTGGCAGTTGTGTCCCCCCCACACCAGCCCACTGACGGGCGACATGACAGACATGCCACAGAGCCCAGAAGCCCTACTTCCCAGGCAGCCTTGCGCCGAAACCTTGGGCCCATGGGAATCTGTAAGTCACTGCATGATGTTTATCTGAACCCTACAATTACCTTTTTGTTTGTGGACTTGCACATTTAATTTTTATTGATTTTAATTCAGCTCCCAAATGAAAGAATAATTTCAGAGGTGCTCTATACAATAGCTGGTTTTATAAAGAATTTCATTTTTCCCCTCCAATTATGTTTATTGAGGTAAAGCTGGTTGACATCAATGCCTTTGTTTTAGGGGTTATAGGTTCAAATCTCTACAAATGTATGTTTTCACACTGTGCTTACCACCTAAACCACAATAATCCCCCCTCATCCCTCACAAGCATCTCATGGCCTAGGGCCACCATTGCACAATGTGAATCTGTTTTCCTCGCCCGGACGTGTATAAACTACTTTGTACTTTATTTCTGAGCCTACACAAAGGTAGGCCACGCAGTGCTGAACCCCCACAGCCTTGTCCTCCAGCAACAGCCATTTACTCACTGCCCATCTCCACTTCCTTCCCTCTCCCTGTATCAATTTCAAGTAAAAAGCCAGACTCCATATCATTTCATCTATAAATACTCCAGGACATATCCCTAAAAGAAAAAAAAAATTAATAGGGCCACAATGCCATGATCACAGCCCCTTAATATCAGCAAACAGCCCGTCCAAACTCCTATTTCTATAAATTATTTTAAATGATTCTGTTTAAGATATTTATTTTAAGTAATTCTGCTTGTTCTATAATTCCATACTCCTTCCTTACGACGAACTTATTGCTTTTGTTATTGATGATGAGTTTAAGTGTTTCATTATGAAAATTTCCAAACCCACAAATGTAGGGAGAATAGTACAATGAGCTCCACCACACCCACCCTCCAGCTGCAACAAGTTTCTCTATTGGGCCCATCTTGCTTCATCTTCATACCCCCTGCTCACTGGCCATTTATAAGCAATCTCCAGACAACATTTCCGGTCACTGGGCATTTCCTGTCACCAGGCACGCATTCCTAGCTTGGTTGGAGGCAAGAAAATAGAGAGGTGTGCTCTGGTAGGCATTTATATATTTATTTCACCTCTAAATTCTCGGAAAAGGATTAGATTAAATGCAATCTTTTTAGCAAATCAGATAAAGTACCACTTGGTGTTTTTGCTGCTGCTTTTTTTCCCTTTGTTTCTTTCTAGCAATGTTTAAAACAAAACCAAATTCTAAACAAATGGCACTAATAGTCTATGACATGAATGCCAAACAGAATATTTGTGTCACACACGCTGTCAGCTGTGCCCAGATCTTTAAAGTACATGTTTTTCCAAGACTAATTGAATAAAAGCTGAAATGAAAAATTTTAAGCCTAATTATAATTTTGAAAAAAATATGTAACAAGACACCATCAACTGGCTTAGATGCGAAATACGGACTGAATGATGATGACACTCCATCAGCAAAGCCCCTGGGTTCCTCTCACCCTCCTTCTAGGTTTTGAAATCCACTGCTTTCCAAACAACTCTTGGGGGAACTATTGAGAATTGTGCGTCTCCTCGCCTGGGAAGCAGAAGAAAGAGTTCAGGCTTTTGGGGTCACGTAAGGACATGATTTGTTGAGATTTACTATATCATTTATTTTGTCTTGTGGAGAATCACCATAAAATCCACAGTAACACCCACAGCAACTGTGAAATCATAGTGTGTCGCCATATTGTTAGTTCTGCAGTTGCCATCACAAACAAATGACAAATGACAGCCATGTTGGCTTGTATACCATTAAAATCCCAGGGGGGTAATGAAAACTTGTCATAGGTTAGGTCAAGAAAATAGCAAGAGAAGAGCTGTCAAGCATTTTCGATGCCAGCAACAGAAAAACTGGGCAAACGAAAAGTGTTTGGTTAGGATTATAAATTAGTTTAATACTTTTACAAAAGGTTTGGCAATACATACCTATTAAAGCTAAATATGCATGTACCCTTTGATCCAGCAATTCCATTTTATGGCGCTAGAGGTCAGAAATGTGCTTACCCTAGGGTACTCACTGAGGGGGGCAGGAGAGAACCTTCTGGGACCCTGGAAAGGTTCTATATTTTGGTGGTGGAGGTCACATGGGAATATACTCACAGGTAAACATTCCTTGAACTGTACACACCACATTTGTGTACTCTCCTGTAAACTATACCTTATAAAAGAATTGGTACAAGTTCTGCATAAAGAGGCTTGCAAGGTGCGGGCAATCTAAGATGACTTCTGTCTTTGGATTAAGACGGCGCTGTGTTCACCAGGAATTCATTATGTTACAAGGCAACCCAAAGGGAAGTGGGGCGGACTGCGTGTGAGTCCTCACCCTCCTGCCTTAAAAAAAAACAAACCCTCAGAACAAGACCCAAGGGCAGGCACACATAGATATGTTCATAAAAGGTTTGTTTACAAGGTAAATGAAAAGTGGGACAACACAGAGAGTGAGAGAGATGGATTAATTGTTCAATGCGTCCTACCTGTAACGCTGTCTGAGCTGGGACTCCGGGTGCACTGAGATGGGTCTCCGGGTGCACGCTGAACGCAAGCCAAAACCTAGTCCCCTCCAGGCCCACATGTGTTCCCTTTTAGTCTGAGGATGGCTGCTTAGCTCCACCCTTAGTTCCCAGCAATCCCTGCTTCAAGAAGTCAATAGTCATGGCAGTTTCATGGCATGCTGGGAGTTGTAGTCCTAGGTGCCTGAGCTCGCCTGGGCTTAGAGTGAGGGTGGAGTCTGTAAAACATCAGTGGGTGGAGTTCATTCAGGACATACCATTCCCCAACAATTTTGGTTTCCCAATTAGAGAATCCCCTACCAAAAGGTAAGGGTTTGGGTGTAGCCCCTACTTCCTCCTAAGACCCCAGGTCTCATTCTTCCCTTTCTCTGAGAAACTGGGTCCCACTGAGATAAAGACCACCTTTCCTGAAGGGTGTTGCTATATTTATGGGCACTGATACTTTATCCTGAGATATCCATTTCTGGCACTTTTTGACTGTTCAAAGGGCCTTTCTTTGACCAATTGATTCAAACAGTTAATGGCCAGGCTGCTTTTGAATCACCCTTTCTTGGCAAAGCCAAAATGGCCATGTCTTATCTCAAATTATCTTTTTATTAGCCAGTCATTTACATGTCTATATAAATTTGGGGTATATTTTCACAACTCCGATGTGTATGCTTCACCCACCTTCCACCAAAGCTTCAGTGACCCATTCTCTTCCTTCCATATCCCCTCCCCCTTCTCCCCTTCCTTCTAGTAGCCAATATTTTTCACAGCCTAAGAATTATTTTTGCTGTGCTTTGCCAATTTGTTTTATTTCATTATTTATGGTCCACAAATAAGCGAAACCATCCAGTATCTGTCTTCCACTTTTTGACTTATTTCACTTAGCATAATCACCTCAAGATCCATTTTGTCCCAAAAGGCATTATTTCATCTTTTAAAATAGGTGGGGAGTATTCCACAATTTCTTTAGCCAGTCATCTGTCCTGGGCACTTAAGTGGGTTCTGTGACTCGGCAAGGGTGGATGGAGCAGAAATGAAATAGCAGTACATAGAGCCTTCTTTATTAGAGGGTTCATAGTCTTTGGGTACATACACAGCAGAGGTATTACTGGATCACATGGGATTTCCATTTTTATTTATTTTTGTTTTTTTAAGATTTATTTATTTTATTTATGCATACAAGAACTGGGGTACAGGCCAGATGCATGGGAGGGTGAGAGGATTCACCAGAGACAGAGTGGGGAGCAGAACAGGCAGACTGACTGAAATACACTGCTGAGGGGAGCAGCGGGCAGGTCAGGAAAGGTCTGCCGTGCCATGTGGGCATCTCCCCAACTGGCTGGGATCAAACCTGCACTGCAGAGGCTACACAGCTTCACAACTGCCTGGGCACCAGGAAGGCCCACCATTTTTATTTTTTTAAGGTATCTCCAGACTGTTTTCTATAGAAGCTTCACCAACTTGCATTCCCACCAACAGTGGATGAGAGTTCCTTTTCTCCCGCATCCTCGCCAACATTGGTTGTATCCATTCTTTTTGATATGGGCCATTCTCATAGGGGTGAGGTATTATCTCATTGTGGATTTGATTTGCATTTTCCTTATAATAAGTGATGCTGAATATTTTTTCATGTGCCCGTGAGCCATCTGAATGTTTTCTTTGAAGAAGTGTCTATTTAAAGCTTTGGCCCATTTTTTGATTGAACTGTTTGTTTTTATGTTAAGTGAGCACTTTATATACTTTAGAGATTCACCCCTTGTCAGATGTCTCATTGTCTTTTAAGTATTTTGTGGTTTCAGATCTTATATCTAAATCTTTAATCCATTTTGAATTCATTTTTGTGTGTGAAGTTAAGTATGGATCTAATTTAAATTTTTTTTTTTTTTACATAAGACTATCCATGTTTCTCAACACCATTTGTTAAAGAGGTTTTCCTTTCTCCATTGAATGGTTGTGGCTCCTTTGTCAAAGATTAACTGTCCATATTTGTGTGGGTTTATTTCTGGGCTCTCTATTCTTTTCCACTGGTTTGTGTTACTGTTTTTAATTACTACTGTTGCGTAGTAGAGTTTGAAGTCAGGGAGTGTGATACCTCCATTTTTCTTCTTTTCTCTCAGGATTGCTTTGGCTATTCGGGGTCCTTTGTGGTTCCACATAAATCTTGTTATTGTTCCGTTTCCTTGAAAAAAGTCATTGGAATTTTGATGGGTATTGATTGAACCTACAAATTATCTTAGGTAATATGGCCATTTTAGTAAATGTTTATTCTTCCAATCCATGAACACGGGATATCTTTCCATTTCTTTGTGTCTTCTTTTATTTCCTTTAACAGCGCTGTTGTTCTCTTCACTTCCTTCATTAAGTTTACTCCCAGGTATTTCATTCTTTTTGGTGCTTTTGCAAATGGCATTGTCTTTTAAATTTCTCTTTCTTCTAATTCATTGTTTGTATATGAAATGAAACTGATCTTTGTATCTGGTGTCTGCCACATTACTATATTCCTTTATTATTTCTAGTAGTTTTTTAGTACTCTTTTGAATTTTTGATATATACTATCATGTTATCTGCAAATAGCGATTGTTTGACTTCTTTTCCAGTTTGCATTCCTTGTCTGTCTTTGTCTTGCCTGACTGCTCCAGCTAGGACTTCCAATACTATATTGAATAGTAGTGGTGATAGTGGACATCCTTGTCTTGTCCCTGATCTTAGGAGAAATGGTCGCAGGTTTTCACCATTGAATATGATACTGGCTGTGGGTTTGTAGTATATGGTCTTTATTATGCTGGGATAAGTTCTGTTTATTCCCATTTCACTGAGAGGTGTTTTGCTGTTGTTGTTTTTAGTCATGAATGGGTGTTGAATCTTTTTGAATGCTTTTTTGGCATCTATTGAAATGATCATGTGATTTTTATCTTCCTTTTTCTTGATCTGGTGAATGACATTGATTGATATGCATGTGTTGAACCAACCCTGCATCCCTGGATTAAACATCTACATATGCACACATATAACCACCAGTTAGGTTCCTACGTTGATGTGCTACCAGCGGAACAGAATAACTCTCCCGGTGCTTATGCCTGGTTGCCTGGTGAACACTGTTTGCCCAAGTATGAGCATTGCTTGCACTAGTTCTTCTGTGGTCAAAATTTTATTTTGTAAAGGGATGGGGTGCTGGTGGGCACAGCAGTATCTTCATCAAGAGACAAGTCCTCTTAAATTGCCAGCCTGAGGTAAGAGCATCAGGTTGTCAGTGGATGTGGTTTCTAGTTTGTAGTGAGAAATGACAGTAGAAAGAAAACAAAACCCCAAAGTCTGAAGAGCACAAACAAGCAAGAGATCAAAATATGTAAGTCCAAGTGCATTGTCTAGGCTTTGTGTTTGTTTATATGCAGGCTTAGGGAATGTGATAGCATTAATGTAGGAATATGGCTATGATTTAGAAGGAATCGATGCTAAATTGAGAAACAAAATGATGTTACATGTACCAAAGCTGAACACTATTTTATTATTCATGACTTGATATCTCAACCTTATGGCATCTTTTAAATATGAAAAAATCTGTGAGGATATAATGAATTAAAGCTGTGGAAGTTTTTTAGAGACCAAAAATGCTCCATATTTCAAGGCATTACATCCTCTGGATATTTTTATTTGATTTTAATTCAAGGGTCAAATTTTTATGGTTGGGTAAACAGTCGAGAAAGATTCCATCAGCAGCTTTTGAATTATTATAATAGGGGGAAACATAGTATACCTTTGCTATTTAAAAGATTTTTTTTAAAGATCAGAACATGTGTTCCACTTCATGGTATCAAACACAGAGCAAAATGGCTCTAATTGGGAACATACTTGGGCAAACAACTGGATTAAAATGACTGGGAGTTATAAAATGTCTGCAATGTCTATTTCAGGCATGAGTAGGGGAATGGCACTAATTTCTGGAGTGTGCACATAATGATTAAATTAGCCCACAGAGATGAAAAGTGTATCGGTGCGTACGCTGGACAAGAAATGCCGGAGGAATAAGGAATGAGCCAATCATTCTTTAGTGGGTGGCAATCATCACGAGAAAGACCTCCATGGATTGTTCTACCCGGCCATCCCATGACCACTTAGCGTGCTCATTTTTCTAGGATCACATCGCCTTCTCTGGAGCATCCACTGGACTAAAGCAAATCCTATCTGCAGCTCCATTCCTTAGCCAGTTATTCTTTTTTTTTTTTTAAAGGACTTGGACTTTGTTATTATTTTTTTAATTTTATTTTTGTATTTCCCATACAATTACAACCCCCTTATTTTGACCCCAATCCCTCCTTTCCCTGCCCCCTGTTTAGACCCTTTTAACAGAGTCCCTACAGATGGACCAGGCTTATACAGGTTTAATGGAAAATGCCAACTAACCTTTGACTTTTGACTTAATCTCTGACCCAGTGGACACTAACATTTATGTCTTCTCCTCTGCCTCAAATTGTTTTTGGAATAAGTTGATGGACCATAAAAATCAAGATGTGTAAGAAGACACATCCACATATGTGTTCATCTAATCTCCATGCGCACGTGCACACACACACACACACACACACACACTTCTGTTTTGCTGCTCTTTCTCTTGGATTCTTACTCCCAGGCCCAACAAGCAAGATGAGGGCATCCTTTCCTCCTTCTCTCTCTCTCTCTTTTGTTTTGGCCTATCTGGATGTGTGTATGTGCTGGGAGAATATTCTAGAATAAGATAAAGCAGTCTGAGTGGCAGCAAGCTTAGTGGGTAGCTACTGGAATAAAGGGACTGTCACTGCTGGAGGGGACCCTGTCCACATGCCCTGTGCATTAACCTCTCCATTATATGCTGGCAGTGTCCTACTTCAAGCAATTTCTGCAACTTTCTACCTGAGGTTTTCTCTCGGCTGGAGAATGGAGTAACCTAGAGGGGTCATGGAATAAGCACCCCATGAGAGCAGCCCTCACTCCATATTGGATAGACTGAGAGATAAATACACCAGGCTCTTCACCCTTTGGTTGGTACAACGCCAAGGCATGCTCTTCCCCACTTCCCAGAGTTCCCCAGTGGGGCTGAACCACAGTTGCCTTTAGAAGCAATATGCTCCTTAATGTGCTCTTTCTTTCTCTGCTCCCCCACTGGCGCCTCAGATCACCTCCCAAATAAACTTCTTGCCCTTAATCCTCATCTCAGGGTTTGTGTCTGTGGGATGCAACCTAGGCCAGATGGGGTTGGAATCATATCTGGAATCAAAGAGGTGAATCTGAACCTTACCTCTATCATTTGCTCTCTGTGACCATAGGTAAATGACTTTATCTCTCTGCGCCTTGGTTTCTCCATCTATAAAATAGAGATAATCTCATCCTTTGGTTGGGTACAACTCCAAGGCATGCTAACTAACAACTCCAAGGCTTTGCTAACGAACAGTGTTGTCGGGAGGTGCAAATTAGATCATGTATGTGGAAGAAAACAAAATTGTAAAGAACCATGGCCCACAGGAAAATTGCAACAATAATGCACAGTGTCCATGTACTTTTCATGGCTTCTCCCAGTGGTAACATCGAATATGACAGTAGAAGGATATCAAATCCAGGAAACTGATGTTAGTACAGTGATATTAACTAGACTACTGACCTTATTCAGTTATGGACTTGCCAACCTGCCATCCTATTTCCTCTTAGACCTGCGTCTCCACTCTCCTCGTCCCCAGTGATCTTTGAGGAGTCTGAACTAGCAGCTTGCATCTCTAACTCTTGGTTTCTACACTGGAGCAAGTTCTGACTTAAGACAGTGGTGGAAGCACCACTGTCCTAACCACACTTCAAACTGTCCGACAAAATTCTCCTTCTAATTTAAACCCTTCTGCTGCTGCCTCTTGACCAACAACAGGTACACTCTACAGACAAAATGTCAAGGTCTTGGATCCAGCTAAGCAACTTCCTAAAATGGTGAAAGCAGCAGTTCCTAAAAGAGCTGTTTTCAATGATGAATTGACTAACAATATTTTCATTAGGAGTTTAATTCATTTTCCTTAGTTGCTTTAGAAGTCTTAGATAAATGCCTCCTTGTTTAGTTGATTCATATCCTTCTTAATTTTTCACGTTGTCTCTTTCTTTAGTACCCCTGGGACTTCACCTTTGGCGCACAGAGTAAAAGTGGGGGAGACCTTTTCTCCATCAATCCTGCAATGAAGACAAGGGTCGCCGGGTCATGCACAGCAGCACCCCAGGAACCTCCTATTCTCTCTTTGAACACAGCCATTGCTCCTGCTCGAGCAGATAATTTATCTCCTCCCTCAGTGACTTCTTGGTTAAAGGTTAACAAAAATGACACCCGCCTCAAGTTCAAGCCCTTGGAATGCACGCACCCCTGCTGTCCACAAAGTCTTTCAGACCCAGAAAACGAAGCAGGGCCAAGTCTCAGGCACCGCTGCCATTTCTCTTTCTGACCATCCTTATCTTAAAAGGACACACATTTCTAGGGACCCAAGCTTGTTCCTCTTGCAGTAACACAGGATCCGCTTTCCAAGGACTGAAGGGGTGCCTCTCATGCTTCTTTCTTTCCTCCCAAGTTCTCTCTCGGGTTCTCGCTCTCCTTCATGGTGTCAAGGCCTCTGCTCTACAGTTGTTATTCCAAAACCGCATCTCATTCCCAGCCTCTCTGGAGAAATCTGATCCCATGCACGAGTGCCTGCAAGCCCCGCCTCGCTGTGGGAAGGCCATTCTCATCGCTGCCTGCACTCGCACCTGCAGCTGGACTCCTTAAGAAGCTCCTGGAAGTGCCTGGCTCCTGTCTGTCATTCCCGCCGCACAGTCACCACCCACAGCAGTGCTGCAAGATCCGCGTATCCAGGAAATGGGTCTCAGTGATGAGCTTTGGACAAACCTGACTGTGTTAGAGAAACAGCGCAGGTCAGCGCACAGGAACGGCAGCCGGGCCTCGCTCATGCAACCCCGTGGAACACTCAGGCCCTCCGTGCTGGCTTCCAGGTCACTGCGTTTTGTTCCAGTGATTCTCCTTGACCAAAACTGCCCTCCCAACTGGTTTCCACCGGCAAAATTCCACCTAGCTTCAAGGGTCTGGACACCCCTCCTTGCTGCTGTCACTGTGGGCACTGCTGTTGTCCCCCATGGCAGCGCTTGCTGACTTTCCCTAGCTCTTTTCTTCCTCCTTGCTCTCAGGGACAGAGATGATATCTTCTACTTCTCCATAACCCCCGTAGCACCCAGGAGTCTGCCTCCTCCAGAGAAGTGGCTCCGTATGTTCCTCAGGTTGGGCTGATGTCTACGAGTGCGCTGATCCCAGCAAAAAGAAGGAAAACGCAGTGAGACCAACCCTCAGTGAGCAGCTGAGAAGCGCTGCCACCTCCTCTAGCGGCCTAGTCGGTGGAAGTGCGGTCTTCCAGGCCTCTCTGTAGACCTGGATTCCAAAGTCATTTTTTTCCTCTAATTTCACTGACAACTTGTTGGTCTGCAGCCTGATTAGTCTCCAATTCAATCCTTATCACCCTTTCTTGGTGCCCTGGCCTCAGGCTCACTCCTTCAGGTGACCCTGAGTGTCACTCTCAACATTCTCTTCCTCACCACCGTCACCACCACAGCCAGGTCCAAGCAGGATATAGAGGTCACACCGGTGATTCAGATGAAGAAACCTCCATGAAGAAACAACCCACTGAGGTGTGGGCTGGGTTAGCAGAACAATGCGGGATTGGGGGGCACCCAGGGACAGCGAGAGCTGGAGGAGGCAGAACAAAGGGAGAGAAGTAGCACACAAACAACTTCTGTTGCAACCAAAAGCCTGAAGCATCCTGCTTCCTGCTCGCTCAGCCCCACTTCTCTGTCCTGCCCTTGATCCTCAGAAGCACCGTGTCTAGCAAGTTTCCCTAAGCCTCTCCCACCCTCCTTCAGAATGGACGCAACCATCACCAGTCCTGGACTCAACCTTTCCAGAGGTGAGTCATGTATATGAAGAGATGGACACTTTTTTGGCCTTTCACTGATTTCTTCCCTTTATTTTATAGAAGGAAAAGTTGATCGTGAAAGCCAAAGAACAGGTATTCTCGAGATCATGGCCGCCCAATGCAGCCTGAGCTGACAGCTGGGTGAAGATGATGAGAATGTTGATTAATGACTGCATTTTGGGCAGTTTTCTTCCCCTAACGGTTTCTTACCATTGTCCTTACTGTCTACCTTAGCTGGTCAAGTCACCACTTTCTGGAATAATGAAGCTGGGATGAATCCTCTCTGCTGTGGGCCATCAGTACCTCCGTGAACCGACTGCACCAGCCTTCTTGTGTTCGTCCCATGGTCTCGCCTCAGCTCGGTCCTTCCAGGGCGCACGTGCAGGGCATCTAATAATGGATTGCCAGCCAGCCTCTGGCTATTATGTAAATAGGAATCCTCCTAGCATCCCTCATACATGCCCCTTTGGGAATCTCTCTAATTAATTTACTTAAATTTAAAACACACACACACACACACTCTTATTCATGGTGCTAGGTAGTCTTAACACTATTCTATTTTGGGGGTGTGGCTCTACTTTTAAGGATTAGGGAGCACATGATTTTATGACCCCAGTTGCTTAAGTGCTCAATCTCATTAGGCAACTAAAATCATCACCATTCCCAGCGTCTTGCATGGGGCTGTTTCCCCTGCCAATATTTATGCATTTTAGGCTATTTTATTAGGTGCATAGAATTTTAGAATTCTGAGGAATTGAATTCTTTATCATGATCCAGTGACCCCTTCTAGACACACTGATGCTTTTTATTTTAAAGTCCATATTCCCAGTGCAACTTTCTTTTGGTTAGTAATTGCCTGTTATGTCTTTTTAAAATCCTATTACATTCTGACTTTCTATATAATTGTGCAATAAGTACAGCTCTTGTGGTGGACAGATAGTTACACTTTAAAAATTGCTACCTGACAGTTTGTTTCCTAATTGTCACTTGCATATTTGTTGGGTAATAGTAATGATTATATTTGGATTTGTTTTGCCATCTTATTTTATATTGTCCTGTTTTTTTCTGTGATTCTTTTACATTCCCTTTTCTTGACATTTTTTGGATTGTTTGTAGCCTATTGTCTGCGGGTGCATTTGTGGCCTTACTTCACTATTCCTTTTGTTTGTTTGACTTTTGTAGACCCTAATTTTTTATTTATTACTTGGAATTCTAATCATGTAGATTGGACTTACAAATTCAAAACATAAGCATTTTAATATTCACACAGATCAGGGATTGGCAAACAATGATTCAGTGATCAAATCTGCCCACTACCAGTCTTTGTAAATAAAGTTTTATTGGAACACAGCCATGTTCTTTCATTTGCATACCAGTGAAGGCAGCTTCCACACAACAGTAGCAGAGATGCATAGTCATGACAGACACTGTGAGGTCTGTAAAACTTAGAATAGTTATTAGCTTCCCCTTTTCAGAAAAAGTTTGCCAACTCCTGTTCTCTAATGTTACTCTGAAGGATCTTGGGGGATTTGAACTCTGATCTCCCTTTTCATGAACCGTGTGCAATAGTTGTCTAGTATTTTCTTCTTGTCATTTTTCTAAACTCCGTAAATTTGACATTAGTTTTCTCCCCCCCCCAAATTATTTGCTCACATCTGTATACATTTTTCTGTATTTGCTAATATGTGTGTGTATGAGTTTATCCCTCGTTTTATCTTTTTATATCTCAGATCATCCTTCTCATGTCATTTTCTTTCATTTTCAGATGTTCTTTTAGTGAAGATCTTTTGGTAGTAAACTTCTATTTTGTGTATCTATAAATACAAACACAAATAAGTAAAATAACTTAATTTTACTCTCCTTCCTGAAGTGTTTTCTGGATACACAATTTAAGCTGTAAGTTATTTTCTCTCAACAAGTGGAAAAGGTTATTCCACTGTCTTCTGATTTCCATTCTTGGTGAAGGCAAATGTTAGTCTAATTCTCATTCCTTTGAAGATGACCCATCTTTTTTCTCTGGCCCCTTTTAAAATTTCTTGTCAGCTGGTGTTCTACTTGAATTATGATGTGTTTAAGCATGAATTTCCTCTTTAAAAAATATTCTGCTTGGTATATGTTGTGATTCCTGGATCTGTGTTAGTATGTTTTTCATCAGTCTTGGAAGATTCATGCCATTATCTCTTCAAATCTCTCTCTCTCTCTCTCTCTGTCTCTCTCTCTCTCTGTCTCTCTCCCCTTTCCTCCCCTGCCTCTCTACTCCCCCTTATTCTGTAACTCCCGTTAGATTTATGTTTGGCCTAATCATTCTAGCCTCCGATCTCTTCCCATCTCTTATATTTTCCCTCGCCTTCATCTCTGGGCTACATTCTGGGTAATTTCTAACCTTCTCTTCCGCTGGATTTAATCTAATGTCGCACCAGTCCACTTGGGTTTGAGGTTTCAATAGTTGTGTTTTTATGTATAGAAGTTCCAGTTAATAAAATCTGTCATTTCTGCTAGCTTATTGTTGCCAGCTCATCTGTGTGATTGCATCTATTATTTCTTTAAACATTTCATATGTAGTTGTTCTGTATTCTGCAACTAACAATCCCTGTATCTTCAGTCATTTCAGTCATCATGGAGATCTGAATCTATTATATATTGTTTATGTTGCCTCTGGCTCACGGTGGCCTGCCTTAGCATATTTTGAATTTATTGCTTGATTTTAATCTGTAGAAATCCTCTAGGTCTAAATTAGAGCTCTATTCCAAAGAGCATTTGCTTCAGCATAAAATCAGAGATACCTCTGATTTAAAACCACTTTAGCCACTGTGACAGTCTTGCTTAGTAACGGTCCCAAGCCCAGTGTCCCGCTCAATGCTGGCAGCCTCAGTATTCCTGCTGGCACTGCTATTAGCATCTACACACAGGGTGCCCCCACCCCCTTAGCACACACATATCTATTGCTTGCTGTTGAAGGTTTCCTGCTCTGGTCCAGACCTGGGTTCCTTTTTATTTGGGGGGGTTGATGTTGTGGAAGCCTTTGGCAAATATGCCAACCACTTGCAAGACCAGAAATGCCTTGCAGAGGATTTAGCTCCAGGATGTAGCTGCTTTTCAGTGGGAAGTTCCCTCAGTGCATTAGAATATTCCTTCCACCCTGACACACACACAGACACACAGACACACCCAGCACCACCAACATATTGTTGGAAAGAGAAGATTCACTCTTAACTTTTCAAACATACTGTTTTAGAGGGAAATCTAGTCAAAAGGCCGTTATTTGTTGTTTCATTTACTTACCAAATCTAAAATGACTTAACTTATGTGGCCGCTATTTGATCTTCCCTAATACTGAGAATGGCTGTGGCCCTCGAGATGCTTGCTTCTGTTGTACAAAGCTGATATTTCAGTAAACGATGCCTCAAGATGGTTCTTGGACCACATGTTTGTTTGTCTTTGGAAGCTGGCACTGACTAGCTGGGCCACTTGCCTTAATCTCATATACACGTGGAAACTGTGGCCGTTCACTGCAGCAGGAAGACTATTTTGCCCACAGAGCTCGTTGCTTATTTGCCAAATGCTTTCCTTCTGACCTTCCTTGTGAGTCATTTCTCAGCACTCAGCTAGAAAAATCAGGTAGTATGGGTCCCTTCTTGGTTCACTTCCATGGTTCCCACCGTGGAGCTTTGTGAGATGTGACCCAGATCCTCCAAGCTTCCACACCTTTCTCCTCTATATTTACTGAATAAGTGGGTCAACTAAAATGGAAAACTAGCTGCTACATTCACCCCGTTCCCAATACCACTTCTTTCTGAATTAGGCATCAGCAAAAGGGAGCTGATGTGGCAAACATAGCAGTACCAGTATATGGAGTTGGTTTTTCCCTTGAACCTCACTAGGGCTCAAAGAGAAAAACGTGGCCCCCAGAATTGGTGCTGTGGACAAGAGCCCCTTTGCAAGGTTCCTTCCCATGTTGAGCAAACTATTCCTTGTATTGCAAGGTCCCCAAAGAAACAGAGAGCAGGCCACCGCAGAAAATGCGGGAAGCCTTTTAGAGAGTGGCCTTGGGCAACTATAGATCTGAGGCTTAAAGCAGAGAAGGGGAGGAAAAGGGATCAAATCAGGGGTGGGAAGACACAAGGGACCATGGTAATGGTTCACAGGTGAAGTGGTGGGGGGGATGTTTATGGGGACTACACCTGAGGGGAGAAATCAAATACTGTACAAGATGAAAACAGCGGGCTCCCCAGTGGTGCAGCGGTTGAGCGCTGGGCTGCGAAGCTGCCCGCAGCCTCTGCAGCGCCGGTTCGATCCCCAGCCGCCCGGAGAGGGTCCCACATGGCGCGCAGACCTCTCCTGCCGCGCCCGCTGATCCCCTCAGCAGTGTACTTCATCAGTCTGCCTGTTCTGCTCTCCGCTCTGGCTCTGGTGAATTCTCTCACCCTCCCGTGCTTCTGACTGTACCCAGTGCTTGTATAAATAAATAAATAAATAAATAAATAAATAAATCTTTTTTTTTTTTAAAAAATGATAAAAGCAATGTAAAAAAAATTAAAAATTAATAAAAGGTAAAAAAAAAAAGTGGCCTTGGGAAAAAGTGGGGCAGGTTGGGTGGGAAAAATACAGGAGGCATTTCAAACACAAGCCTACAAAGGAAAGAGGAGAAATTCACATTGATTGAACTCCTGGTTTGGACCTGGCACTTTCTTTTTTGAAGAAATTATGAAAAAAATATAGAAAATAACAGAGACTCAGAAGAATAACACCCATTTACCCATCGACTAGATTTAACAAGTAACATTTTGTCATATTTCTTTCATCTATTGTTGTATTTAGATATTAATATTCAGAATCATAGAAGTAATAATATTTCACCCTTAAAAACTTTATCACATCCTATATAATCACAATGCCATTATCACACCTAACACAATTAACAATAATTCCCTAATATTATCTAACACTCATTCTATATTAAAATTTCCTCTAATTACCTCCCAAATGTCTCTGGTAGCTGTTTGATCAAAGCAGGGGCCGATCAAGGAGCACTCATTGCATTTGGTCATTGTATCTAGGACTCCATTAACCCAGACAGTCCTGGTAATTTTCCTATCATATTTTTTTTTATCTTCATAACAATTCTAAGAGGCAGTTATCATTATTTCCATTGTACAAATGCAAAAATTGAAGCGAGGGAAGTAGATAGCCCAAGATCACACTGTCAGTGTGTTGAGTACATTTCCTGCATTTTTAGCTGCCAGGCAGGCAAGCCTTCCTATCTTGTGCGAATTATATTGCTCCTTGGTGGAGGCCAATCTTGGTGGCCCAGAGGTGGCTCATAAACTAGTTTGACAGATTGGATGCCTTGGTCCAGGACTTTGACTCTAGACCAGCACTGTCCAATGAAGTTTTTGGCAATGATGGCGTTGTTCTACATCCGCACTGTCCAATAGGAGACCCCGTGGAGTGGCTACCTTACTGGGCAGTACAGTTCTAGAAAGAATAATTCCAAGCTACAGGGACATGTGAGAAATTACACCTAGTGTCAGTGGCAGCATTTAGAGTCTTGTAGCGCTGAGGGTGGGTTGACAGCAGTGTTCCACATAGAACACTTGCCCATTTTCAGAGCCGGACCCTTCTCAGCCTGCCAAATATCTGAGCCACCCAATAACCAGCTAGGAAATTACTCTTTCACTTAAGTTTTCCAGAGTCAGTTTCTGCTGTTTTAAGTAAAATCCCCTTGCTAGACACTGCTAGTTGTCACCTAGCTTTTGTGTGTGTGTTAGAAACAGACTCTCTATTGCTAGATGGGTACAAATTACACTTGGTTGTGCTGATATAACTAAGTTCTGATTGATGAACTATAGGTGAAACTGTGGTATGAAAATTCTGGAGCATATCTTTAAATAAAGTACTTTCTTTCTCTCTTCCTCTTTCTAGCAGGCTGGAACATGGATGTGATGGGCAGAACTCAAGGAGCCATATTAGACTATGAAGCAGAAACCAAGTTGTAAGAAAGGCAGAACATCCAAACAGAAGGAGACTGTGACCCTAGGGATTCTAAAGTCGCAACAACAGACTAGATTGCTTGCATTTATATGAAAAACTTCTATCTTGTTTATGTCACAGTATTCTGAGCTGAACCTAAGCCCACTGCTACTTTTCAGCTGAACCTAATCCTAACTGATAAAAGATCTAGACACATGTGGCTGGTAGGTCTAAATGTGAACCCACATCTGGAATGAAAAGAAGGGGAATAAGGTAAGTTTTTCTTCCCTAAGAATATTCTCCAGACACTGACTTTTATGTTCCCATGGGCAGACCCTATAGTTGTAAGACTTATCCAACATCTTGTCTGGACACAGTGCTATTGATTCCATCAAGTGGGACTCTGTCATTGATCTTGATCATTAGAGAACTCCGCTCTGACAGGGAACCTTGGAATTCCCTGACCAAATGGCCCAAACCAGCTTTTAGAACCTTCATGGACTTCTTCCCTGTGCCCATCTTCCAAAGGTCAAATTATGCAACATGATATGCGAGAGGTAAGGCCAGTGGGTAGGTTTTTGCAGGGAGGTATGAACAGAATTTTGGTGGACACTCCAAGCCATTGGTTCCATGTGCCCATAGGATCCTTATAATGAGAGGTGAAGCCAAAGAGGGAAGTGATGGGTGGGTGGGATAGTCTGGTGACGCAGGCTTACTCTCCCCAAATCATAATGATCCAGTATGGAATTTTAAATTCAAGGTCTTTGAGGTCTTACAAACGTGTATTTGTCAAGGGAGGAGAAGAGACACATTTCAATTAACTTTTAAGTATTTAGATATATATATGGGATTCACTTGTACTCTGGTTCCAGATTTACAGATATTAAGGGTGAGCATGGGCAAAAGCTTCAATACTACTACCTACTCTGAAGTAGCAAATGCAGCACACACTCTCATGGCCTTCCTGCTGGGTTGTTTTCCTCTCACTATTATTTTCTCACTATTATTTTCTTGTTCTTTCCTTAAATTTCTCCTCTGGTGGTGATAAATCATTTGCAGGCAGGGAGCTGGCTTTCTTTGTCTCTCATAGCTCCCTGGGCCTTTAGCACAAAGTGCTCTGGATATGGACTGGTTCCATGTCCAGTAAGTCTTAACCCTGAATATGCATCAGAATCATGAGGGAATCCAGACTTCTAGCCCCACCCTAGTTTGAGTTCTGGAATCTGGGCAGAGGTTGAGGAATCTGTATTTTTTTTTTTTTAAGCGCTGCAGCTGGTTCTGAAGCACAGCTGTGGCTGATACTTCAATGACCAACTGACTCACTCCTGACTAGAGACCAAAATCCTCAGCATTAGAAGAACAAGGCTGAAGACATGAGAATGGGGTGAAATAGGCCTCTCGACCCACCCTCCCTCCAAGCCCCAGGCCCTCCATCTGCATCTCATTTCAACTGGCCTCTGGGCTTGGGTGGCCAAATGAGCACTTCCAGGGCTCAAAGCTGAATCATGGATTTCAAAATCAGGGTAGTAGCTTTGGATCGCAAATGTGTAGCCATACCTCCTTACATTTTTTATTGAGAATATGCTAACCTCCCAGCACAATAATAGGCATCCAGTGGATTTGTTTATCTGACAAACATATCTTGAGTTCAAGAACATTGCATTGGGTCTGGGAAAACATTAGGACCACTGGGATTTTGTATTCCATTTCCTTCAAAGAAGTGGCCTAAGTGTTTACTTTTATATAACTGCAGACAAATAAATGCATTTAGGAGCCAATTAGTAGACTTTAAAAATCCAGTCATCTCATAGAAATACCTGTCCACGTCTCCTATTTTATCTTTCTTGGACATTTTACCCAGGACTTCTGAGACTCACATTTTTGATATTCCATTATTTAAATTACTGCCAGGTATAATAATGTGCAGTCACAACCTACTTGAAGCGCTTAATGGATCATTCACTCGATGTTGTCTCAAGATAAAGGTAAGTTCTTTTAAAAACCCGAAAACACATAGCAAAGCTGAAACCAAACAAACATTAAGATAACACAAAACAGGAAAATTTCAGAGCTGGGGGCCAGATGTCCTGAAGAATTTTTCTAAGGAAAAATCTTTTAGATGAACTGTCTCCATTGGTTTGCTGCCCAGCATTTTTTCATTGGAGCTGCTATTGCACAAGATTGCAACAATAGCTTGATCTTTGTCTTGATCTCAGTTATTTTTGGCCCCAATAGGTTAGGATTATTTTCAATAACTGCTGGAAACAGCTCTGTCAAGTCCCTTCTTTGTTTCATGCCACAGATCTTGACTGACTATGAAGGCATAGTACAATGCCTTCATTAGGAACTATAACAGGCTCAACCAGGAATCCTCCGGGAGCCACAATAGAAAGACACCCGGGCTATTTAGAAGGCTGAAAGAAGAACAACTATCTACCAACGGGTCAATTAAACATGCTCTTCCTCTTTTGCTGGAACACACGAGTGACTGGGCCTCGCCATTTGGGGTCTGCTTCCTGCAATAGCTTCATTGACCCCCAAAAAGCACCAAGCAGGAGTTGCTGGGGCTTGCCTCCAGGTCATCGGACTTGACGCTTCATTGAAGCCAAGCTCGGAGCTGAGCACCACTGCTAGGTTCCCTTGAAGGAAAATGTTAAATTGAAACCAACCCTGTTGCCAGTGTTTCTCAGAATAAAAGAAGCCTGCTAAGTGAGACAATTGCAAAGTATCATCTCCACCACTCTGCTTTTTGCCAGAATACTCTATTAACTTAGCAACGTTCAGAGCCTTGTCAGGATTCCATATTACAGTCCACAGACTTAATTGGGACCATACAGAGAGAATGGCAAGCAGGGGCTAAGTTTCCCAGGGGCTTGGGATTGTTGAAAAGAGTCACACAGTATGGACTGTGATTGAGGGGGCCCTGCAGGGGGACACAGGGGACTCAAAAGCAAGACCTCTTGATGTCTAGAGTATTTTGGTCTGCTTGATATTTCCTCATGCTATAATTTTTTAAGATTTACAATCTTAAGTCACAAAAGGATCTTTAAGATGATCCTGTTGTTTTGTTTTGTTTTTAATGAAGTACCTGAGGCCCTGAAAGCAACAGCAACTAGCTGCAAGCCTCAAGGTCACACAACTAGGCTGCCTCTCACTCATGCTCATTTGCTCTTGCTCAGTTACTGGATTCGTCTTAGTAGCTAATGGCATATGCTGAAAAGGTTTGAGTGAATGAGGGTTAACTACTCCACTGCAACCTCAGAAGAAGGTGAAGAGTAAAGCAATTCTTAAACCATATTTTATCATCTTGTTTGAAAGGTTCACTTGAAAATAGACACAATAACGACATAGCCTGGTGGGATTGTGTTAGCTTTCTGATCAGCGTCGGGCAGTAAGAAATCCTCCTCAACCAATGATTGAGAAGGACTCTCTTGGGGTTCAAGTGTTGGGCACCATCCCGAAGAGTACAAGCTACAGTGTCACTGGCTTCTTATACCTGGTCCATGTATGAGGAGGGAGAAACTGCTGAAATGCATGAGCGGGTCCACGTATCTTGAATTCATGTGATTTCATCCATGAGTGATTATTTCAGCGTTCATCATGCTAACTAACAAGTCATTAATTTCACTAATAAAACCTCCTTCTGACATTTTCTGTGCTCATTAGCAAAACCCAGGTGATCTACGTAGCAGAAATGGGTATAGTCACAGACACTGGAAGGGGTCCAGCTCCTTAGAATGCCCACAGACCACCCTGGGGTGTGCATGCGTGAGTCACAGGCAGGCTATTGCTTACCCTGAAGTTGACACATGTTCTGTCACTCTATCATTGCTGAGGGATTTTAAAGTCAATTTCAGGCATCCTAATAAACAGTTTAGTGGTGAAGTAAGAACTTGAACCTGGGTCTTCTGATTTGTGTTCCAAAATCATTTTGCCAAAAGACCACCTGCCTCTTTGTAAATTGAAAACAAACAAGCAAAGAAACATCAGAACGTTTGTTAAACTTGTGCTAGAAAAGATGTCAAGATACCAAATCAGACACGCCCACGATATTGGGATTCTCTGCAGCTGGTACTGAGGTATGCAGACTGGGTGCCTGACGCTTTCCCCAAAGGGTGTGTCTCAGAGATGTCTGAGAACCCCCTCCTCAGCATCCCATGCAGCCATCAGCAGAAGTTCAGGGCGACCTGTTAGCATCACGGCACAGCAGCTGGTGGGAAAAATCTGTCTTGCCCACAAGGTGACTTTGCCCACAAGTTCGTCTGAGTGGGACTGTTGGGTATGGCGAGATGGATCCATAAGAGACACTTAATAAATATTTGTCAGGTTTAATTGGGCTGAAAACCCTGCCCTGCTGTTTCTGGGGAGCCTGGCGGGATTTTGAAAAATGCCTGTGGGGCACTGATTTAGGCTTAGACCTGTTTGTTGGGAATCCTTCTCTAAGACTTTGTAGGCACCTGTGATTCTAGCCCTCGCCTGCATGTTAGCTGGCCGAGCAGGTTGTCAACGTTCTCGAAGTTTAGTTCCATGCTGGAGCAATTAGATTAGAACCTGTGTGTGTTTGTGGTGGTGGTGGTGGGGGTCCAGACCTTTGCATTTTTTGAGAGATTCTCAGAGAGTTTGAGTGTGTGGGCAGGATTGAGAGCTGACTGCCTAAGCCAGTGCTTCTGAAACTGTGATGTATGAGCCACCCGCGGACCTCATCAGAATGCAAGTTCTGATTCAGCGGGTCTGGGCGCCCTTCTACCAGCCTGGCAGGTGACGATGGCGCCGATGCACTGTGGCCCACACTCTGAGCAGCAAGGGTCTGATCTTCCTCCAAAAGGTTTAGAGAGCAAAACCTGAAATTGGTCAAAATAATCCAGCTCAACCCCATAAATTATCCTTCTGGAGAAGGTGAGGAAAACAGCTTCAGTGGGAATATAAAGCACGTCAAATGATTAAGTACCTAAACAGTTTGTAAAAACTGCCCTTGTGCAGCCTGTTTGCCGAATCACAATAGCACGGCTCTAGTTCCAAAGGCTAAGCACCGAATGTCGTCGCAAAATAAGAGCCACCCCCACTCCCTGCTTATCATGCCTTTCGTATTTACTGATTGTCTTGGATCTCACCGCCTCTGTAGTTAGCCTGCAAGAGCGAGATGCCGTTTGTCTTCTTTTCACGCCTCGACGTTAAGTCCATTCATTGCAGGATCCAGGGAGGGCGTGGAGGAAGCTGCGTCACAGCAGCCATGGGGTCTGCAAACAGCATAAGCGGCTAGGAAGGAAAGGGCGATCTTTACATGTAAACAAAGGAGCAGGCGGGGGCTCTCTGCGTGGCCTTTTCTCGACACCTGCATAAGCAGATAGTGACTGACATCAGCCACAGCAGCTTGGATCTGAAGGATGAGCCAGAGCATTTTGCAAACTCAGACCAGAAAGCCGAAGCTGCTACCCACAGAGTCCAAGGTGCTCGCATGAATTATGTTATCAGCTGCACAGCAGGGCTGCAGAAAGCACTAACTATGAACAATATATAAATTACAGGGGTCGTTCAATGAGCAGATCAAGTGCAATTAAAATGCAAAAGAATTTTTACCTGGCTCAGAAAAAATTTTTTTTTGTGGCACAGGGTGCCTCAAACTGTCCAGTAGAGCAGAGATGGGGGAGGGGAAGAGTTGGAAGAGGGGTACCTGATTACTGGACTCAAAAAGGCTAACATGCAATTTGTGTTCTTTTTATGTTGATTAAATGCATTGACTGCAGCTTGTACCACTTAGATACGCAGCGGGGAGTCAAAAGCTTGGGTATCAGTCAACCCCAGCCAGCAGCCAAAGCACGGGGCCAAATCTGTTATTGTGTCTTAGATGAGACACTTAATCTAATCTAATGGGAGCAAACCCCCCTGGACAAATAAAAGGGCATTACCAGCAGCAATGGTAGCCATAATGTTAAGAAAAAGCACCAAATATTTTTTGTGATAACATAATTAATGGCTTTTCCAGCCTCCTGTTTGGTCCTTAAAAATCCTGCCTTCAGCTCGCAGTGCTTGTGTGACTGCCAGATGGGGAGTCTCAGGGTGCAGATAACAGGAGGCAGCAGGAAGCTGTGGTGTGCAAGTCCTAGGAATACCACAGCCAGGAAAAGGTGAATGTTCTCCCCAGAGCCATATCTCTACCCGTAAGTGGCGTGAACACATCCCAGGTTTTGATGAACTCACTCCAAACCACAGTGAGACAAGGGGTGGGAAGAAAGAAGAGGTAAACTCGGGCTTGGGGCTCCGGGGACAGGCGCTTGTGGATATTTAGGCTTGGATGACACTGGAGATGAGGCTCACAGAATAGCCCAGCGAAATGTAGACAAGTGGAGTTAATCGTGGAGGACACCAATCCACCCTTCCTTCATTCATGAAGGGTTTGTGTTCATTTGGGAGCCTGCTTCCAGAAGAAGGACACCCTTTCTGGAAGTAACACTGCTAGAATGTATTCCCTTCAATCCCAAATCACTACACAAATAACCCTTTAGTCAGGTGCTTCTCAGACTTCAGAGTGCAAATGAATCCCCTGAGAATTTTGTTGAAAAGCAGATTCTGATTCAGTTTGCCTGAGGTGGGACATGAGATGAAACCTGCTAGGTCTCCTGCAGCGAGGTGATGCCAATGCCTCTAGTCTATGGGCTACCTTTGAATAAAGTAGCTTTGGTTAGCTGACCAAACCCTGGCCTTGTCTGCCTGGCTGATGATGAGGCTAAGAAGACCAGAACACCTAGCTGTGTTCCCACACGGCCCATTCTCCTGTTTGATTCTAACCTTGACCCTGCTCAGTCCCTTCACACATGGCGTACGGCCACCACCCTAAATGACATGCATGTAGCCATTTTGCCAAACGTACCAGTTGTCTTTTGCTGTGTAACAGATCATCCTAAAACTTGGTGGCCTAAAACAATAAACATTTATTATTTCCCCAAACTTCTGTGCAGCAGGAATTCAAGAGCAGCTTGACCAGAGGATTCTGGCTTGGGATCTTCCCTAAGCACACAGTTAAGTGTGCAGGCCGGACTGGGGCTAGCCAGCCTTCTCCCAAGGTAGCAAATGGGTGTCGCTGTTGGTGACAGGCCTCAGACCCTTTATATGCGGTCTCCTCCCAGGGTGGCCTGACAGTCTTCACGGCATGATGAGCACTTCTCCCAAAGCACGTGACCTAAGACGCCAAGGCAGATGTCCCAACGCTCTTCGTGATTTACCTTCAGAAGTCACACAACAGATACTTCTGCCATATTGTATTCATCACAAAGACTAGCCATGAGTTCGTTGTGGGAGGAGACTACACACAGGTGTGAAGACCAAAAGGCAAGGGTCGCTGTAGGCCATCTTGGAGACTGGCAACCACACCAGATAAACCAAAGTTGACTTCTCTCTCTGCAAGACATGTTGACTGAGGCTGACAGCTGCTGCAAGCTCAGACCACACTCAAGTGCTCAGTACTCCTGCGGACAGGGTTCTACTTGCTGAGACTGGGTCGTATTTGCTTCCAGACCTGTTCATGTCAACTGTTCCCATTGTCATTGTTATTAAATTCAAATCATTCATACAACATGTGAATTGATGAACTATGACTGCAAAAAGGAGTTGTTTCTATGGGAACAAAGTTGGAAATTTTGGAAAACATTTAATAGTACCAGGTAGCTGAAAATGCAACCTGTGTTAGGCGTGTACAAACAATAGTAAGAGACTGATAACTCGTTTTAAAAATAGGGAGGATGATGCACGGACCTTCCTTGACAAGTGCCTTGAATTCTTGTTCTCCTAATAAGATGTTAAACATGGGAAGAGAGGTGGTGTATCTTAGGTATGGCTCACACTGGAAGGAAAGCCCGTATTGCCCATCAGCAGATTTATATTCAAAGAAGATGATGTGGCTCTACACCGAAAGCGTAGTGAACGAATGTCCATTTATGTGTCGTACGTTAAATAGAATGTTTACAGTTTGTGTGTGCCAATCTTTAAAATGATTCTTTGCTTTCATTATTCTTTTTCAATTAAACAATCAAATTTTGATTTTGATAGGTGGGGATGAAAGCGTTCATTATAGAAGGAAAATTGCTTCTGGGACTGGCACTTTTGTTTAAAAGTAGGGGGAAGGAAGGCTAGAACTACAGAGGAGGGGAGTCCACTAACTGGTTCTAAAATGTTCTAAGACTAGTAGACAATTTATTGACAACCTCATTTACTGGCTGCCAACAAACTGCAGCTACAGTGGCCCTATTGTCACGTGCCTGGAGCGCTGTCATTTCTTTCGGTGGCTTCTTTTCCCTCTCAAGGCAGGTCTTGACATTTATTTTAACCTGATTTTTGCTTACCTGCAGTGGTTAGGAAGAAATGCAGCTTGCTGAGCACCAGAAGTTCATTTTCCTTCTTCCTTGATGTGGAGTAGTTGTTAGCAAATGGATTTCCAGCTAGGGGCTACATTCTCCATCCCCATTTTTACCCAGATGGGGCCCTGTAACCAGTTTTCACAGACTAAATACGACCAGAATTGCTGTGCTCTTCCCAGCAGGCACTGTGAGAATAATGTGCCTCATCTGTGATCTTTCTCCTTCTGCTGACTGAATGCACAGTAGAGCTACAAGGTAGAAGGTTCCTGACTCACTCGCTTGCTGACTAGAAACATCTTTTGGAGACTATTAGTGGCAAGACTTCTAGCTTCAGAGACTTGTGTGTTACAGAGGCTGACTCTTGCAGAGGCTGTTTCCCTTTCGTTATCCTGTTCCTCTTCTTCTCACCCTCTCTTCTGTTCCCTCAGGATAATTCTTCTTGGGTTTGACCTGTAGCGCTTTAACCTGAGGGGTCTGTACAATTGTAAAATATTGTCTATAGGTGCATTTTTCTGGGAGAGGGACCACAGCTTTTGAGGGCTTCTCATAGGCACGTGGGAACCCCACACCTTGTTATAAAGGGCTGCTTAAGAGCCTCACCTTCAATGTCTTACTCTTGTTTTTTAAGTTTTATTTATTTATTTATACAAAAACTGGGGTACAGGCCAGATGCGCGGGAGGGTGAGAGGATTCACCAGAGACAGAGTGGGGAACAGAACAGACAGACTGACGAAACACACTGCTGAGGGGAGCAGCGGGCGAGACAGGAGAGGTCTGCTGCACCATGTGGGATTCTTACCGGCCGGCCGGGATCGAACCAGTGCTGCAGAGGCTGCAGACAGCGTCACAGCGCTGCGCTCAACCGCGTGCACCACCAGAGGAGGCCCCAATGTCTTACGCTTAATATAATTCACAACCTTACCTCAATTTATGATTTAGAAATCGGAATATTTATGAGCAATCCATAGATGTAGGTTAAAGTGAAAGCCAAGTAAAGAGTACAGGTCGAATTCGGGTGCAAACATGGAGGCCTTTGTTGGGGTGAAGAGAATCCTGCACCGAGGAATCTGCTTACTGGCCACCCTCCTCCTGTGGCGGCGCTACTGCCTCAGCATGTTTCTTCGTGACCTCGAAGAGCTACCATGTTCCTTTCCAACAACCTAATTTGTAGCCGAGGACTAAGGAGATGCTGCTTTTGCATATTCTGAGATGTAATTCTTCTCTGGCTCAACCCAGATTTCCAGAGTAGCTTATGTCCAGTAACACTGTTAATGCCAGGGCAGTAAAAAAAAAAAAATAAAATGGCCTGAAGGGTGCTGTGAAGGGCTGTCCCAAGCACTGAAAATGACTGTGTGGAACTGAAGGTCCCCTGAGAGTGGGTGACTCACATGAAGAGCTCATCTTCAGAGGCCAGGAGTGACCCAAGTCCCAAGGCAGGGGTTGACTGAGAACGTCCCAGCGTGCTTGGTGACATTGAATACAGCAGATGTGAATATATTGCCTTCAGGTAGAAATGTTCATCTGACTGAGGTCAGGGGGCTAAATCTCTCAGGAGCTCCTCCCACCCCAGTTTTAGATGAGGGGCTGCTGATATCTTCGCGCTGAGGCCTGGAATCACCAGGAGGGTCTTCACTCACCTCTAGCAACGGATCCTGGGTGTTCCCGGCACAACCACCAGGTCTGTTAATCAGGCCATGTACACAAGGGCCCCTTCATGGCACTGCCTGGGCTTGCTCATGCCATAGCAGCCTCAGGTTTTCACACTTCTCTCATGGCACCTCAAGGCTCCAAGTGTGAGTGTTCCAGAAAGCAAGGAAGAAGCCGTGTTGCCATTCATATTTTAATGTTATCGATTCCTTCCGCTTCATTCTATTGGTTACATGTGAGCGTTGAGGGGAGAGGACATTCCAGGGAAGGGATCTGGCCCCCACCTCCAGATAGGAGGAATATTACAACCAAAACTGTATTTTCATTCTTCTATGGCACAGGAAGTAGGTCTTGGGTGCCTCTGAATCCTTACCCTCTAACATGGGATGTGGAAGATTAGTGACTTGAAGATAAAGCATGAATAAGTGAGTGCAGGAAGGAAAATGCATCCCATTGAAGTGTGTCTCCTTCTGGAGTATAGATATTTAATCTTCGCCACCTATTTTTTTTTTTTGCTTGCATCGCATTTGTTTTGTATTTCAGCAATAAAATATTGGGTTGTCAAAAAAGTCATGATGCAATTTTGCTTGAAAAACATAGAAAAAATACTTCATGACTTTTCTAACAACCCAATAAATCATAGTTCGTGAATGACCTACAGAGTGGAAAAGAGGTCAATGGCATATAACAATTTTGTTTTTAAGGTGCATTTATGGTCATTAATTCTTCCTCAACCCATTATGGTCTCCTGTTTGGGAATTTGTTCCATGGTTTCCAACAGGATGGTTTAGAAATCAGGTTCGACCAGAACAGATCAAACATTTCACGGTGAAGTCTATGCTGACTTCCCCAATCTGCTGCCTGTTCTGTGTGTTCTGTGTATATTCCTAGTTGAGTTCTAGCCTTTCCCCTCCTTCCCCTCCTGACTCCTCCCTCTTCTGCTTCTCCTCTCATCTTACCCCTGCTCCACCTAGAATGCTCCTCTGCCCCTCCCCCTTCTTTGTTGCTCCCTCACTCCCTTGTCTGATCCCTCCTCCTCAGGTCTTCCCTTTCCCTTCCTCTGCTCTTCCTCACTCCCGGCCCCACCCCAATGCCACCACCTCTAGCTTGGGGATGTGGGGATGGAAGTATCTCTAGGATTGTCAGCAGAGTCAAGGAATGGTAGCCAAGGCACTCCACCCCCAACCAGAAGAGAATGCCCAGACTGGGTTAGGGCCATGGACTTCTGGAATGATCTTCCTCACTGGTCTGGCAAATGACATTTCATCACTTTTATCAAGTCATGACGTCACATGAAAGATTTAAAGTTCCTTTGGCTGCAAAGTCGCATGAAAAGCCCGGTCTCATGGAAGCACAACAGAAAATAATTCTTTAAGAAGAAAAACCATGACAATGGGAATTTGTCATTCCCAAATTAGCATTTGGAAAATACTAGTCACACAAACATACGCCAGCAGAGACCTCAGAGTGCATCTTGCCCAGCTCCTCATTTAACAAACAGGGAGCTAAGAGCCAAAGAGGAAGAGTTAGAACAACTCACATTTGCTGGGTGCTGACTCTGCCCCAGGCACTTTATTACTTTATTCCAGTTGTGCAACAACCAGATGAATTGGAAGCATTAATCACATTTCCAGGATAAAAGGCAGAAACTCAAAGAGTGTCAGTAACTCCTACAAGGTCACACAGCTGGAAAATGCTGGAATTGAGATTTGAACCCAGGACCCCAGACCAGTCCAAAACTGTACCCTTTACCATTAGGTTAAACTGTGTCTCTAAGTGACCTTGTATGGTCTCCACGTGCAGGGCCACACCTATCAATAGCTAACAGACTCCTTTCAGAAAGGTCAAATGGGTCGTCCGTCCCTGGAATTCCACAAGTGAAGCTGCAGTTCAAGTGAATTGTCAAGTCAGACTTTCTTAAACTGAATTCTAGTAGAAGCGACTCAGAGCAGGGATCCTCAGAGTCTTTGAACACGGTTCTTTGTAGCAACAGTGACGAGCTTAAAGTGAGGAAGATGTGCGTCAAGTGAGCTCAGCAGTGTGGGTAATGATTTTGACTCAGCCTTGAAGCCAGTTTCTCAAGATTCAACAGCTTAACTTAACCTCTTTGTGCCTCAGTTTCCTCATCTGTGAAATGGGAGAGAGTAATAGTTACTCGCCTGCTAGGGCAGATGTGAAGAGCAAATAAGATTAATAAGCATAAGCTTCTCAGAACAGTGTCTGGCACATAGATAGCTCTTCATAAGAATTTGCTCTGTTATTACTCAACGCTGCCTCCCCGGGGCCTAACACAGTCCTTAGTGCATGGAAGGTGTTCAATAACAATTTGTTGAGTAAATAAAAAGAAATATATTAGTAGTTCTAATGGTAATCATCTGTTCTTCATCCTCTCCAAACAAAAAACAAGAAAAAAATTAATTTCTCCTTGATTTTACCTTATAGTTTTTCCATATGTCAAAGCCTGATTCCTCAGTGATTGAAACCACTTTTCCTTGGCAAAGCCTGAAGGAGCCTGAGGACCAGCTGTTTTCCACTTTAATCCTTTCTGAGGCCCATTTTACCAAGGAAGTGACATCTTAAAGATGTGGAAGACCACAGCCTCAGGGCCCTTTCAGTTATAACTGTCAAAAACCCAACTCAATCTGGAAGAAGCCAAAAGCTGATTTATAGACTCAACTAAAAACTACAAGTATGACTTCAGGCATGGCTAGATCCAGGGGTTCAAATGAGGTCTTCAGCACTTGGTCTTGTTTGATCTCTAGCTCTGCTTTCTCTAGTGATGGTTCTATTCTCTTATAAGTCTCCCCTGAGATAGCAAGATAGCTGCCAGCAATTTCAGATTTATATCCCCACAGCTACACAACTAGGGAAATAAAACACTTATTTTTATGATCATGTTAGCCAAAGTCCCAGTTTTAGCACTGATTGGACCAGCGTGGGCCATATGTTTATCCCTGAGCTAATCACTGTGGCTCCAGGAATGGGAGCGTCATACGTGTGTCCTCCACCTCAATTTCAAGGGGTCGAGTGGGCCCAAGACAAACTAGCGGGGCTAGGACTGGGCTGCTACTCCCAATAGAAGAAAAGGTGGACCGGCAGGCATAGGTGACAAACTCCCACTACAACCAGATATAAAATAAGGCATCTAGCAAGTTGATAGCACCTCCCTTAAAGGCTAGTAGATATGCAATCCCCTTCCTACCTACAGTGCGTTCTTGTATCACACGCCCCCAAGTCTCCTTCTGGCTCTAAGGCAGTGATTTTCAAAACTTCTCACCTCTTTTTCCAGTGAAAAGAGAAAATTTATAGTGGGAAGTAGTCTCCACATGAACTGAAACAAACATATTTACTTTGTGCTACCTGCAATGCACTCTGATAGCTTTTGTTCTGTTGTATAGTATTTGAATTTATTCCACTTATTCTATTCTATTCTATTTTCTCCTGTTATTTTTATCAGTCAGAGCAATGCTTTCTAGTTGCTGAAACAAATAGCCCCCAGATCTTAGTGGCTAAACAAAGTAGGAGTTGATTTCTTGTTTATGTCCTAACCTAGTACAGATCAGACATCTCTACTTAAAGGCTCCTCCCCCTTGAGGGGGCAGGATCTTTCCACATTATGGTGCACAGGATCATGGCAGAGAGAGGAGAGAGAGAAATGGAGAGAGAGAGGCATTCAGGATTTTGTATTAGAGTCTTCACTGGCTTATATCACTTTGCCGACACTCCACGACCAGAGCCACCTCACCTGGCCCCATCTTGACTCTAAAGGCCACGGGGAAACCTAGGGTGAGCATTCGGCAAGAGGAAATGGGAGTGGGTGTCTCGGCCATCTGTGCCATACTGAGCTATTCTTCTTTGTTAAGAACAAGGGAGTGCTGGGCCTCCCCGGTGGCGCAGCGGTTGAGCGCTGGGTTGCGAAGCTGCCTGCGGCCTCTGCCGCGCCAGTTCGATCCCCAGCTGCTCCTCGGCCACCGGGTGAGGGTCCAACATGGCACATAGACCTCTCCTGCCGCCCGCTGCTCCCCTCAGCAGTGTATTTCGTCAGTCTGCCTGTTCTGCTCCCCGCTCTGTCTCTGGTGAATTCTCTCACCCACCTGCGTTTCTGACTGTACCCAGTGCTTGTATAAACAAACAAACAAATAAATAAATAATACATGCCTCTTTAAAAATAAATATATAAATATTTTAAAAATATATATTTAAAAAAAAAAAGAACAAGGGAGTGCTGGCTCTCATCCATTCCATGAAGTTTGGGAGCCCAATGGCTGCAATGCTTCAGTTGGAAAACTCTGGCCCTATCAGCCTGCTTTGATTTTTCCTCTTTATAGACTAAGCCTTTCTTTGCTTCTACCTTTCCATTCTCCTCCGTCATGACACCTGACCTCTTTTTCTCCGGGGTGGCACCCTGACCACCTTCCCAGCCACCTTCCTGTCCGCCACTCAATCTGTCCTCTACCTTGAAGCCTAAACCTCTGGAAGCAGGGCCTGGCTGCAGTGGCTGCTGTCCCTTGCCTCCCGCTGTCCTTCTCCATCTCTCTCATCTTGTCTGTCTACTTTCTGACCCTGCCCGGCCTGGGGGCCTGTGGTGAGCAGGCTTTATTTCCATTTTCTGTCCTGAGATAGTAAATGAGACTAGATTCTGTGGGGGCAGCTAATGGCCTCTCCAACTCCGGGGCTGTGCCCTGGGCTGGCTCCAGCGTCTGCCTAGGTCAGGACTGAAGTAATTGAGCCAGCCAGGCATGTAATAAGAGAGCTCTCTCTCCCCCTGCTGCTCTAGCGAGTGGCTATGGAATCTGATTCTAGCAGCATCTTTAGCTCCACAATAGGCCTCAGGGCTTATTATCTAAAGAGCTAGCTGTTAGTACAGTAGCAAATCTGTCACCAAAGGAAGGAGCTGTCCCTTTAAAACTATGCAAGGGTGAGGTTGGGGGAGGGACGGGGTGGATGCCAGGATCTTGGTGGTCACCAGGTAAGAGGTCTTCTGGTTCTAGAAGAATTGCAGGTTTAATGTTGCTCATGCTGATAAGCACTTCACTTATTCCTTACATGGCACACACCATGTCCTAGACACTCTTCTGGGTGCTTTACAATGGGGATTCAGTTCAGTCTTACAGAAAGTCTACAGATGAGGAAAGGGAGGCTCAGAGAGGTTAAGGGCCTTCCCACGACCACACAGCTTTATAAGAGAGTAGAGCCAGGACTTAAACTTAGGCAGCCCGACTCTGACCCTTGCCTTCCCAACCATTACACTGTTCCCACGAGAGTTTTTATTTATATGCCATATTTATATGCTGTGTACAGCTTTTTGAAATGCTCTCACATCCTTTTCTGTCCCTCACATGAACCCTGACGTCTAGATAGTGTGATGAGAAGGAGCCGCCTAGGTTACCATCGAGAAAATTGATACCGCTTTGAAGCCAGTTTGAAGCAGCTTCCCAGGGCCAGTTGACATGATTTCAAGAATTTTTGCAAACCCCTCATAAGCTGTGGTCATTACTTAAAATAAAATTGTAGAAATTTACAATGAAATACTTTATATTCAAGCAAAGGTAGTAAATACTCAAACTCATCACCTCCTAATCCTTTTACCACATTTGATTCTTCCCAGGTGCGTGACGGTGTCTGCTGCTCCCGCACATCCGCACAGGGGAACTCACACACGGCGGCGCTACGGAGCGACCCTTCCCAACTCTGCCTGTAGTGACGTGGCCCTGGTGGCTGGAGTCAGCCACAGACGCTCTTAACGTAGGGAATCAGCAAGTTTTGTGGCGGCCCCTGCCCAGCCCCTCTCTGCAAGAGAGCCGGGGGGCCCACATTCCCAGCGTGCCCCTCTTCCCAGGGGTCTGACCCCTTGCTCCAGCTGCCTCACCTGTCTGCTGTGACTTGTTTTCCTGTTCTGCTCAATATTGTATCTACAAGGCCTCTCAAATCCTCCTGGCGACCCTCGCGCAGTCTCCTGAGTCTCTGCCCTCTCTTCTTGATTCCTATTTCCCAGAAGGGCTTTCCAGAACAGCCCACAGCTGCCCTCACTTGGCCTCTGTCAGCTGACATCCAGCCAGCCCCACGGCCCTCACTCCTACCAGGGCCAAGTTCTGCCCTTTTTTTTTTGCAACTTCATGCACAAAGACCCACCCACCTTCCTTTTTTCCCTGCAGACTCAGGAGGGAGCGAGTGAGGCCCCAGAATGTTCCTGCTCCAGACTTCTCTCCCACGGTCTGACCTAGCCGGGTGGGCAGGGGGATGGTCCGCTCTCTGTGTGTGTTCCCTGGGAGCCAGTGGCAGATCAAAGAATGGTCCTTCCCTAGTCTTAATGCACAACACCCCTAACCATGCCAAGAGCTTTGAATCATGCCAAATGCTCTTGCTTGGCAGCCTGGGCCCTGACTTATGGGCGTCCATGGTGGGCAGGGATGCTAGTGAGCCATCTGACGCCTAATAAGCACAGAATATACGTTCATCCTCATTCTCTCTGAAGCACAGTTAGATTTTTTCTTTTTAATTAAGGATTCCCCTTCATTTGCTAGTTTCTTTACAGTCTCATGGACTGGTGGGAATTTTAGAACATTATCAAAATATGTGACTATATGGAGGGCTCATTATACGCCAGGCACTGTCCTAATTGCTGGAATAATCCAAAGAGGTAGACACTTTTATCGCCTCCATTTGAAAGGTGAGGAATTGCAACACAGCGACGTTAAGTAACTTGCTCACGATCACACAGCTGGTAAGCATGAAGCCAGGTCTCGAACCCAAGTGTCTGTCTTCAAAGTCTGTGTTCTTAATGGCTGCACTGAAGGGATTTGCGATCTGGCTGGTTTTCTCTCTGGGCTTTGACTGTTCGGCTTTTACCAACTTAATTTTATTGTCATTATCTGTCTGCAAGTTTGTCTACATCCCTCCTATTCTTCACATTGAACCCCTTGAGGACAGGAATCACGCCTTATTTGCATTTTGTCCAGGGTACAAGGCAGTCGAGGATGTGCGAAATCTACGCCAAACCTTGGTTGAAATGAATCGTCCTCCTGCTTTTGAGATGAGGAAACTCACCACTTTCAACGGAAGCTGAGGGACCTCATGGAGAAGAAGGGTGGCCAGGTGTGCCTCCAGGCCATGGCCCGAGTCTGGCCCTCGTTCTGCCTGGCATCACAGCCCTTGTGAGCTTGAGGGAGGCGGTGGGTTAGGGCAGGTTGGCTCTGCCCACTATACTGGAGCACTGCTGCGTGGCTTCTCCCGGAGACAGTGTCCCAGACCGACCCCCGGGGGAGCGAAAAAAGACAAATGGTCATGCTGGTGACTCACTGCGGGTGCAGGTGGGCATAACGGGGTCAGGTGGCCAACGTCCAGGCCCACCCGACAAGGCACAGGAGGGAAAGTCGCCCGGGCCGCTGAGGGCTTAACCCAATCCAGAGTCTTCTTTACTTTTTATGTGCATCCCGAACATTCTGACCCCAATCCTGTCAAGGAAAAAGCAGAAAGATCCTAAAGCAGGCATCCACCATCCTCCCCACTTTGTCAGAGTTCTAACGCGAGCGGTGTTGACTTGAATCTCATCCGCTTGTCTTGGGTTTCAATGCGCTGTCATCACCCTGACCTGTGGGTACAGAGAAAAAAAAACCTCCTATTTAACCTAAATGCAAATAGCCAGAAAAAGGAAAGGAGGGTCAGATTCTGAGTTATTTTATAAGGCATAAACAAATGACAAGTAAAGATGATAATACTGGGGATTAGAAGAAATTCAATTAACCTCCCTCGATATCACCTGCTCTGCGTAATTCATAGGGACCTACAATGAAGTGTCGATCGTGTCACTAAGGTCCTGGCAGAGCTTGAAGTACCTTTGACAGATCAAAGCAAAAATAAAACATTATTCCATTTAGGTGCAGGGTTATGGATAACTTGGCATTATAGTGCTTGGGAAATGATTAACTCCATGTGGTATCGATGGTGACGATCCATTTTCTGGCATAATGAATGAGGCTTTCCTCCATTGTTCTGCAGCTTGGCTTCACTCTGCGTGTATAGATCAATGGCAACTTAAAAAAAAAATACCTTTAGGTTTCACACACCAAAAATAAAAACACACCTCAGAGGAGGGAACTCAAGCCTGGAAGCTGATTTATTCGTATCACCCCGAGTAACCTATTTCCTACCTGAGACAGGGAAACCACATCAAGGGGGGAGTGGTTTTTACTTCTGTGAACTGGGAGGGAAATTGCTGCCTTTCAAGCTGGGAGCCCAGAAACCTTTGCTAAGAAGTGTGCCTTTTTTATCTAACACTTTCTTCTTCTGCAAAGCCCGTGTTCTAAGGAATAATTCTTCCAACAAAGACTCGCCCATCAGGCATCTGAATCATGATTAGTTAATCTGTGAAAATGAGAAATAACCTCTAAGTGGCTGATATACTTTAACAGCAAGAGATAATCACAGCCTCTAATTTTCTGAAACTCCTGATTGTCTTGTGACTGTGGGATTTTTAAACTGCAGAAACACCAATAGAAATGGGATAAAAAGATAGACAAGTCGGCTACGTGATATCTTGATTACATTGCTTCGGCGTGTCCCTCTCTTAGGTTTGTTTTGTTTTGTTTGTTTGTTTTTAACGAGGAGCTGTCTCTGAGAGCGCTCATCTGTCTTTTACTGTCACGGCATTTCCTTATAATGCGCTGAACGATCTCCATGGCATTTAAAAGTGAAATATTTGCTTCCAAAATAAAAAAGATAGGCAATAAAATGTTGCTGTAAACAAGCCTTCATGGCTTTATTTTTCATAGATAAATACATAATAAGTTCAAAGTAGAATTGAATTCCTAAAGCAATACTCCACTAATCTGTATTCGGGGGTCTCAAGCGTATTATCTGTAATTTACAACCAATTTAAATGGCATTAACAGTCTTCCCCTTCTGGGAATTTAAATTTGCATCCTACCATTGAATTAAACAGTGATTGCATATTTTCTATAGGGGACGAAATGCTCTTTGATGCTTGTTTTGAATAATGAAGCATCTATTCATGCACAGGGTGCAATGTGCTTCTTTGTCCTCGATGTAATTGAAGCAAAATGTGAATTAAAGGGATTTTCCCCCTTACCCACAGGTTTGTTGATTGGTGTCTATTTTCATCATTTCAAAATTAAGAAAACAAGTCATCTCTCACTGCACTGGAAAGCCATTTACCCAAAAAGGCCCTAAATGGAGGGGGGTCAAGTTTTGTCTTATTTGATCTTTTCAGAGATGGAACAGGATGTCAAAAAACATTGCAGATTAACCTTTGGGGGAGTGATATTGTGGAAAAATTTGCAATTCTTAAGACCCAAATAGGAAAACTCTAAGGAGAGGACAAGGGAGAAATAAGAAAAGAAATAACCTTCCTCTCCCATGCCAAACTGTACTGAGGTTGGAAGGGTGACCTCTTGTGAATCATGGGGTCTGAAACCTTAGAAATCCAAGGATGGCAAATTCATGCCGGGCACCACTGGTTCCCCATAGTGAGCCAGTCAGATATCAGAAATCAATGATAACAGCCCTTTTTGCCACTGAGCAAAGCCAGAGCCTCATCATCAAGTGCTCTGAGCAGCCGATGACAGTGGATATGAATTGACACTACAAGTGAAACCTATTGACCATTTCAGTTCATCCACCTATATCATTTAATAGATGGTTCTAGAAAGATGAGGTGACCCTTCCAAGGTCTGAGAGCAGGCCATCAGCAGAGCCAGAACTAGGAACTCACTACCACTGGTTGCCCAATAAGGCCCTTTCCACCTGAGCTTGCTGTGGGAAGCCTTAGGGCCCCCCGTAGGGCACCTGGTAGGCAGAAAGAAGCTCAATCATTATTTTTTTAACTGAATGAATGAATAAGAGAGATACACATTGTTATACCTTCATTGTTATAGAAAAGAAGCTGCTTCTTTGAAAAAACAAGAACCCAGTTGGACAAAATACAACCCAGTTGTATTCTGATAATGTCCAAATAAAACCATGGTATCTCTTTGCCAAAACCTCTCTAAAGAGATGAGAAAGATCACACACATTAATAATCTCAACAACAGCAAAGCACTTAAAATATACTGTCTTCAAAGACATTAAGGTCCTTTAAAAATATTTATTGAAAGACAACTGATACCAATGGCAAATCTTCATCCGGCAGACATGATCGAAGAAACACTCTGCTGGATTTGAAATAATATATTGAAAATTGAATAATTGGGACTTTTCAAGAATTGAAACGGGACTTTCCGTTTATTGGTATTCTAGTATATTTCCCTTAAGGAAGTAAAACACTAAGTGTTCCTGACACTTGACTAGAGAGTATCAAAGTTCCTTGATATTAAATGTCAGCTCTTTTGCTTCACAATAAGACCCATCTCCAGGATTTACAATGACGGAAAATATAGAAGCTCAATTATCCCACATTCTTAGCATAAGTGTATCCCAGTGGTTCAGTCAGGGACAACTTTACGTGCACATGTGCACATGTATACACACACACACACACACACACACACACACCTGGGGCCATTTCTGGAGCCATCATTGACCATCACAACTGGGGGTGGGGGTAGGGTGTGCTACTGACACCTATGGCAGAGGACCCGTCTCCTGCCTGGCCGGGTAGAGTCCCCCAGCTCCCAGATCTCCCAGAACCCTGCTCAAGGGGAGAGCCTGGCATGTGTAACCCCACTCCCGCCCCCCATCCCATGGCTGTTGGGGTCGGTTCAGCCTTATGTTGAATTTAGAATGTATTCATCGGTGGCTCGTAGAGCACTTAGCAATGGCTGCTAGAGTGTCTTATTTGTCTCTCTAATTTGTCATGATATCCAGTTGCCTTATGCTTGGGGGAAACATAGCTACTGATGTCCCTCTTGTGTACGTTCTCTCAGAGCCAAGCTAAAGATTAGCTCAGGTGGCTGAATTCTGGGATTTTCAAGAGGAAAGAGAAGGTTTTCACGGCTCGCTGGGGTCTCAGATACGCCCCGTTCATACATTGGGGCGTGGCTCGTGGGTATGACAAAGGCAGACAGAGCATCAAGACTAGAATCTTTTGGTTTTTAAAGTTTGCATCCCTTGTTGTTGTCCTCTACTAATTCTGCTAACTTCTTGGTGATTCCGGAGCAGACCAAGGCATTGCTGATATTCTCGGCTTCTCAACTTTTCAATAGTTCCACTTTTCAATTTCAATAATAGAAAATATTATTTTCACTAATATCTATTGGAAGATACAGAGGAGAGTGTGTCCTATGTACCCCAGAACCCTAGAACCCGGCGGGTTCCATGTTTGCTCGGCACAGAACAGGTGTTTTATAAATAAGTGACGGGAGTACTTTGGAAACATCTTCGGAAGCCGAACACTGATCTTGGGGTGACTCTCCAAGGTGCGCGCCAAGGAGTAGCGGGTGCAGAGGACGAATACAAAATGGTCCCTAGCAACTTTATTACTGATAGCCCCGAAATCTGAACGACTCGCCTGCCCACCAGTAGAATGGCTGAATAAACAGTGCTCTGGTGGTGCAACGTTACAGTGTAGTAGAAAGAAGATGCCACTGCTGCTACACCTCAGCACAGTGCTGGTAGTAGGGAATGCTGGGGTTTAATGGTGACAATAATAATAATGAAGAGCGTTTGCTGTGTGCCGGGGCTTTTATGGGGTTTGCACAAACCGATTCATGTCATCCTCAGATCGACCCTATGGGGTCGTTCCTATTTCTATTTCCACTTTACATAATGAGATGCAGAAAGACAAAGCAAAATTTTGTTGAGATCATCTAAAATAAAGGTCCATTCTGACTTCTTTTCTTTTTCTTTATGTATGTATTTTTCTTGTAATTTTTAAAAAATTGAGGTCACATTGATTTACAACACTGCCTGTGATTTAGAGGCATGGTTTAGCCACCTCTGGCGTATGTTACCCACCACCAAAGCCCTAACAATCTCCTACCATGCCACCCCCCATTTGTTCTCACCCCATCCTCCCCTTCCAGCAGCCTCAATTCTTGCCAAACTATTCAGGGGAAATGAAAAGCAAGGGTCTGCCTTGTATCTAGTATGGACATATCTTTTCTCCCCCGTGCTTTTATGCTTTGTTCTAGACCTTTCCATCTTGCACCTTTTGGCCAATGTTATTTTTCAAAAGCCATGCAGATGCCGCCCCTGTGACTGAGGGCCGCCACTTGAACGGCGCCTGGAGCAGAGGCTCAAGGAGGCGTTTGGCCTTCGTTTGGCCCTGGCCGCCAGCTGCAGAGCTGCCTCGGGACTCCTGGAGGGCAGCCAGTCGATAAAAAGCTGAAGTTTTGAGGCAGGCTACGGGGAGCACAGAACCGCAGCTTCCCCGCCAGTCAGATAATGAAGGCCCCTCCCCTTGGGGGACCAGACTGACAGAGGGGTGATGGAAAGGGCTGCTCCTCCCACCAGGCAGTGTCAAGATTTCCACAGTTAATACGTGTCCTCGCTTTACGGTGGTCCGTGCAAACATCCCTCAGGCTGTCATGTGCTTTGTGCCACCCGAGTGCTTATCCTGTTTGGGGTGATGGTGTTGAGGAAATTGGAGTTGGGGGGAGTCACCCGTGCAGTGAGCACTGGGGTCATATCTCAATTTTTCACATCAAAAGCTTCTGCAGATGATTTTGGACTTAAAAAAATTTCTCCATTAGGAAAGGAAATAAATAGCAATGGTGCAGGAATACTCACAACCTCGCACCCCACACCTGTCACAATGGAAAGCAACTGCCATTGGTAATTACAAATTCGTGCACGCGCGCATGTGTATGTATGAGAGAGAGAGAGAGACAACATGAACACAGAGAGTCGCGATGACATCCTCACCACAAGTTTATTTATGGTTTGTTCAAGGTTTATCCCCTACCCCCAGCCCTGCATCCCCGATAGCCGTTCTGAGAGGGCAGAGACAGGGCTATTAAACCCCCTGACTGCAGCTCATCTCGCTCTCAGCGCAGCTGGTGCCTTCCCTCGGCAGAGCGGGCCCCAGCAGATGTCGTTCCTTTGGGGAGCCGGGATTTCTGGCTGAGGTGATGGACAGTGTGGGCCTCGCTTTCCTGGGGGCTATTCTGGGCACTGGTTGACAGTAGCTCAAAAACTCAGCAGGTTCGATGCCTTTAGCTGGATTTCACTGGTTGTCTTCACTAGGGTCCAGATGAATAAATTGACCAAAACAATTTTTAAAGAGCCAGTTTGGGAGCAGAATGTGGGATCTTAGTCACGGAATTCTCTGGATACTGACCAAAGGTCATCTTTTTTAAGAAAAGCTTCTAGGACTTTTTTAAATCAGAAAATATTTCATGTAAGTATGAATTATATTTTATTGTCTTTTAAAATTAATGGAAAGCCATTCTAAAACTTGTAAAATAGAGAAAAAAAAAAGAAGACATTAAAATAGCGTGCAAAGAATCAAAAGTTGGCCTATAAAAGTCCATTTTCCCCATGTTTATGTGTATGTTTTTATAATTTTTTAAAAATAGCATGCTAATTCATTTAATAGTTTGCGACCTGCTTTTCCCCTACTTGGATATCTCTTCAGGTTAATAAATGTGTTCGATGCTATTACTTAATATGGTTGTCTAGTATTCCATTGTGTGATGTACTAGAAGTGATTTCACCATCCCTTTTATGGACATGTTTCTGAAACTGGTTGATTTCAGTTTTCCACTGTCATAAATACAACTGTGATGAATAATCCTGTGGGCAAATCTTTATTTACATTCATGTATGTTCTCCTGCAGAAATTTGCAAGAATTGTGATTGATGGGGCAAAGAGCACGTTTAAGGCTTTTGTTTTGTATTGCCAAATTGCCTCCAGAAAAGCAGCACCGGCCCATTCATTCACCAGGAGTGTATGAGAGTAGCCTATGCCCCAGACACAGTGGGATTTGTTTAAACCACATTGCAAAAGCCTGTGATTAACTTCCTTTCTATTGTTTTTCCGTCTCATCCCAGAATGTCCTCAGCTTCTCTCTGTTCTCTACCCATTGATCTGGCATGCTCCGAAATTCAAGAGTGAGGGTAGAACCCCAAGCAGAACCCATTAAGGGAACTGGTTTTGGCAGACTCTCAAGGAATTTCAGTTTCATGCTGGAGCAAGTCGACACAAAGAGCTACCCATTTATTCTGTGCAAGAGGATATTTACATTTTATAACAGTCATAAACGAAAATGGCATTAATCTGCCAAGTTGTTGTTTTTAAAAGAGAAAAAGGGAGGAGGTGGTTGACCTACCAGAGAAAGGCCCATGTCTGCCAGAGCTTTGCTGGGAGTATGATTTTAAATAGCAGGGCAAAGGTGATGAAACTGGCTCAACATCTCCGTCTCCATGGCAACAGCATCTCTGCTCTGAGGCTCTGACACAGCAGCAGGGACCAAAATACACTCCATGCACACAATTACTCTGCAAGTTAGGAGTTTCTTTTTATCCCTTATAAATGCACAATTTAAAAATATGAGCAAGGATAGAGAAAGAGCAAATCATGCACTACTGGAGGAGAGTCTTTAAAATGACTAAGCGAAGAAAATGCATATCCAAAGGGCTTGAAGAATGCAGCCCACACTTACTATGTGCAGAGAGGTCAAAAATCTTTCTCGTGTGTGAGTAGAAAAAACATCGATGCATGTATAGATGTGTGTGCATTAGCTTCAAAATGTCCTTTCCCTAAATTTTTAATACAGGTCAATCTTGCTTTCAGTATACCCTCTTAGCTCAGGTTATGATTTAATCAATTAAAGCAGCCACCCACTTTACATAGCCAGAAGCTCCTCTGTGCTAAACCCAACAAAACTTCAAAGAACTGCATTGGTCTTGAGTTGTGAAGGGCATAAGCGGCCCCTTTAAGAGCAATTAAAACCTATAAGTGGTCACTAATGCATCCTTGAATCCTGTTGAGGTCTACCTTTCTATTTATTTTTAAAAGAACTTGAAAAGAAGGAAATGCAAAATTGCGATTCTAAACCTTTGGGTTCTTTCTGAGCTGGCATCTCTGCTAGCGGGTGAGTAATGTTCAAGAAACCTGCAGCGATGATATAACTATTAAAGCTACTTAACATTTGTTTCTCGGAGAATGTGCCTCAATAAATGTCGAGCAAATAGATGAATGAATGAGAACTACCAAGGGAACATGGAATAGACGTGATAGATTCCTTATACGTGTAATTCCATTGAACACGCCAAGACCGTCTAGTTCAGTGGGCCCCAACCAGGCATGATTTTGCCTCCCAGGAGACATCTGGCAGTATCTGGAGACATTTTCATTTGTCACAACTGGGGCAGGGGCCTACTGGCATCTAGTGAATGGAGGCCAGGGATGCTGCTCAGCATCCTACAGTGCATAGGACAACCCCCCTGCAAAAAAGTGATCTGGCCCCAATGTCAGTAGTGCCAATGCTGAGAAACGCTGCTCCGGTGTGATTGTCCCCGTAGCTGCTTTTGGTTCCGAGGGTGCTGTGAGTAGATTAAATGGCTTTAGGTTCTGTGCTCTATATAAAGGCAAAATTCTCCATGAAGTATTAGTGTTTCCTTCATTGTTTTTACTATCACATGACCTCCACCCACTCACTTTGAACACGATGCGCTCTATTTTAAATAAACACTACAGAAAAAAAATTCAATAAACAAAAAAACAAGAGATGAAGCATTCAAAATAAAAGCACCGGATTCATTTCTTCAAAGAGAGAATGTGCAAAGTAGCTGATGCAGAGGAATGCTTGGTAAACATGAGCTATTGTTACTTTTCCCTACATTTTTTAATATGAAAAGCCACAGATGCAAAATAATGTATGGTGTGTTTATTGCTGAAATAACAATAAAGCTATTTAAGAAAAGCACCTTTGAAACCTCTGTGTGTCTCCTCCCCGAGAGTATTCTATCCCTCACCCAGAAAAACATTATGCTACTTTTGCTAATCACTTTCTTAATAGAGATGTAGCTACATAAATGAGTTGGCTTCCCTTGTTCTTGAACTTGACGTGGAATTATACTGTACATATATTTCTGTGAATTGCTTACTTCACTCCATAGTATGCTTTTTATGTTTCTCCATGTTCATATCTATAGATGTAGTTTATGCATTTTCACAGTTGTATAGTATTTTACTGTATAGTTCACAATTTATCCTGGTTTTTCAGATTTTGCCTATTGTAAATAAGACTGCTACTGACATTGCTATATATCTCTCCTGGGGCACAAATGAGCAGACTGAAGGTTTCTGCGTGTGAACCTTACTAGATAATGCCAGATTCTTTCCTGAAGTTTTATTGCAGCAATTTGCACTCTTATTAATAGTGTACAGGATCAGTACTGCTCCAAGATGTGGAAATACTCAACAGTTATGGTCGCTTTTAAACTTTTTTACTTTGGTGGGCATGAAATGGTATCTCATTGTGGTGCTCATAATTAATTGATTGACTGATTAATTATTAATGAAGCTGAGCCACTTTACAATTGTTGATGGGTTGCATGTGTTTCCTTTGCTGTAAAATATTTGTTAATGCCTTTCACATAATTTTCCTCTGGGTTGATGAATAGGTAGACTTCTAAGGTGACCTCCTCTTGAATATGGACAGAACCTAGTGATGTGCTTTGAACAAATGGAATCTGGAAAAATTGATTTGATATCACTTCTGAAATTAAGTTGCAAAGGACTCTGACTTGTGTCTGGCTGGCATGCTCTCTTGCTGATGCCCCCTCCTGCCCTTCTGCTCACTCCCCACTTGAAGCTGGCTACTACAAGTGAGAGGTTCTAAGGGAAGCCTGTGTGCCAAGGGACTGAGGGAGGCCTCCTGCCAACAGCTCCCCAGGAGCTGGGGCCTCAGTCCAACTTCTCATGAGGAACTGAATCCAGCCAGCAGCCACATGAGTGTGAGCTGGGGAGTGATCCTTTCCAGTCAGTCTTTGAGATCACTACACCCCGTGGGAAGCCCCGAAGCAGAGGATCCTGTGAAGTTCTATCCAGATTTGTGACCTACAGAAAGGGTGAGATCATAAATGGGTGTTGTTTTAAACTTCTAGCTATCGGGCTCATTTGTTCCATGGCCATAGTAAGCACATACAAGTCCCTCTCTTTGTGCTTGTATGTGCGTACAATAGATAACATATACGTATGATATATTCTGGATAAGGCTTATTTGTTAATTATCTGTGTAGCAAATATCTTCATTCAAATTGTTACTATTTTTTTTTCACTCTTTCTATGGTGACTGAACATAAAGTAGTTCCAAGGTTAATGTAACCAAATAGAGCAATCTTTTTCTATGAAGTTTGATTGTTTTGTGTTTTATTTAAGAGCTCATTCCCAACCCCAGGGCAGTCTTCTCTCATGCTTTCTTCTAAAAGTTTTAAAGTTTTGTCTTGCATGTTTAAGTTGTCAATCCATTTGGAATGGGAATTTGCCAATAATAAGTTAGAGGTTCTTGTCAATGGTGTATCATGTAATAGAAATTCGTTTCCATTCTTTCCCCTTATTAACAGTCAGTTTTCCCAGTACCGTATATTGAAGAGTTCATTTGTTTCTTCTCAATTTGCAATTATATCTGTGATGTATTGAGTTATCACATAGGTGAGTCTGTGGTCTCTTTTCTATTGTATTGTCCAGCTCTTGTCAAGAGTCCGCTGTCTTCTCTATAGTTATACACTAAGTTATGATATTTGGGGAGTCAATTTCTACCACTTGCTTTCTCTCCTTTAGGAATATCTGGGCTATCCTCAAGCATTAACCTTCCTATATATTTTAGAAACAGCATGCCAAAGAACAAGCTTATTGGAAATCCACTGCACTGTAGATCAATTTGCGGGGAGTAGATTATAGTGTTGAATCTTCTTACCTGTGAACATAGTATATTCAGACTTGACCTATTTATATCCTCTTTAACACCTCTCAATACATTTTATAATTTAGTCCATAGCATTCTTATACTTATTTATAAGATTTATTCCTAGATACCTTGTATACTTTTGTTACCATTATAAGTGGTATCTTTTAAAAAATTATTTTCCTGATGTGTAAAAATGTTTACATATAAAAATATAATTGACATGTTGAAAAATTGTTTGGCAGTATCTACTAAAGCCCAATTACCTGTCTATGACACAGAATTACCATGTAGACATATATTCACAAGTGAAATGTATAAATTTATATAGCAGCTTTATCCACAAAAGCCCAAAACTGGATGTAAATCAAACATCCATCAACAGTAAAACAGAGTAATAATTTGTAATATAAGCATACTATATAGCAATAAAAATGAACTAATTACAAAAAAATAAAATGAAAATATAGTTGACTTTTGTGTATGGATGGAAGTTCCCAAATCATAGTTACACTCAAGAAAAAAATGAATAGATTTTTGCCTAATGTTCCAGGAATAGATTTCAGGCATTAAATGAAACAAAACTGTAACTAAATTATAATCATGTTCAAATATTATTTCTTACACTTCTACCCCACAGTTAATTCAGTTATTTTTCATTCATTAATATAAGTAATCAAAATGTATGATTAAAACTAAGCATTGTTTTCTGGATTTCTTCATATTTATCTAATGTTTGAACTTTCTGGTTGCTGCCTTCGTATCTACTTTGGTCCAATCAAATCCCTCACCAATGTGGGCATTTATGATTATTTCATAGCTACTCCAGATAATATTTCCAGAAATTTTTTGCCTTATTATTTCATTTTTCCCATTTTCATCAGCTGCTAACAATTTCAAGATTTCATCATAGACATTCTCTGTCAACTCTACTTCGTTGGGTGATTGTTGATTTTTATTAATAAATACAAGGAACTGTATCAGGAAAATCCTTATGTATATGTCACAACGGAAAGGGGAGGTTTAAACTACCCAGCTAACTTCTTTTGTTCTCAACACATCTTAACACGCAGAGAAAAATTGAAGCAACATGGGCGCTCCTTGCATGGTGCCCTTCAACTTTTTCATTACTTACGGAGTGACTTCAAGGTTTATCTTCAAGTAAAACTCTTGAGAAATGTTCATCTCTTTCTTCCAAGGCGGAACGATAGTGAAGACGTGTCTTTTAGGTCTTGCCCCGCTGCAGGCGAGGCTGGGGCACGCTCAGCTAGGGCGCGGGGTTTCTAAAGAGGCTGGTGGAGCTGGAGTTGGAGTTGAGTGTTTTCACCTAGGAGAAGTAAAGGCAGTGGAATGTGGAATGAAGAAAGTTAAAAACCAGGGGACTTCTGAGGTCCAAGAAGCTGAGAAAGTAGCCCCAGAGGCCACTAAAACCGGGGCGGGGAGAGGGCCTGCTTGGCTCAAAAACTGGGCAACAAAACTAGAGGTGATGGTGAAGGGAGCAAGGCCCGGGTCTCTGTGAGGTGGAATAAGATAAGGCGACTTCTGATAGGTCACATAATTGACTCAGAGCTCCTCTTAAGGAGTTCGGACATGGCCCAAGCAGCACGGGCTCAGCCGGATTTGTCTCGAGTCACTGTCCTGAGTGCAGATTTCTGGGACTTCAGCCTGCAGGGATCCCTGTGGGGGTCTGAGAAAGGCCGAAACCTGCTTAGCTTTCCCCTCGCCATCTGCAGCACAGAGGGTGTGTCGTCTTGGCTGGAGAGGAGGCGCTCTGGCCTACCGGGAAGGGCCTGCGCTCTGCAGTCTGGCTCCTTGGGTTCAAACTGTAGGAATTTGGGAAGGTGGCAGACTCGCCTTGAAAATGGAGCCCCATTTTCTTCATCTTGTAATCATGCAAGCCTCACAGCGGACGGGCGAGGGCTTGAACCGTCCTGGGGAAAACATCTAGCCCAGTGTCCAATCCATGGCAGACATTTAACTAATCTTCGGTGCCTTGCCCTGCTCCTGTGAGTCTGGCCGGGGAGGGAGGGCTCCGGCGGACCATCCCTGTCACTGGCACAGAGGACTGAGAAGTTATTGAAATCTGTGGCAAGATAAAAGATGTATTTAGAGCGGTGAGGGATTAGCTATGACAATAATAGCCTGTATCTGGGAATTAAGCCCCAAATGATGGGAAAAAAGAGAGAACTTGGGCTAAGTTTTTAAAAGACAAGCTGACTAAGGAGGAAAGATACATTTTTTCACCCTCTCCCCACCCCCTGCCCCCGGAGCAAGCTCTTTTCCTCCAGGACTTAGACATGGAGGGAAAGCTTAGGCGCTTTGAAATAAAGGCAGGAACTCGCCCTGCTCCTTTTCTTAAACCAACTCTAATAGCTGGGCTTTGTCCGAGAAACGTCGTGAACTGTAATTGTAATTTCAAGACTCACTATACCAAGAGCCCTTGAAAACCACTAATGGAGAGAAATTTGGGTCTTTTTGTACATCCTGCTATTTTCTTTCAGATCATTAAAGCTCCTCGTAGGAATGGCAAACAGTTGTTTTGATTCTGGTTGCAATGGCTCCGGACCAAGGCTAGAAAGCTCTCCTCTGTATGCAGCCTGGCGAGAACTGCTCAGTCGTATGAGAAAGGAATTTCTCCTCAACGAGCTCTTTAAGCCGCCCATGCTGGACCTGATTAATTCAGAGAGCAGAGTCCAGGAAAATGCTTTTCATTCCAGTTAAGCTCTTTCTGGCTCTCTCTCTTTTCCTTCCTCAACTCGAGGAGTCTGAAGACGCACTTTCTAAAGCATCCTAGTCTCTCTTAGACAGGCGAGGAAAGCTCGCGCCCGCAAAAGGAATACAAAAATCATTCTTTCTAGATGGCTTTCAACTCAAGGGATTTGTGTCTTTCAAGTGTCTTCCGAAGGTGAAGACAATTGTGATTTCTGTGGCTCTGGGAACAAAATGGGGCAGACAGCTGGTGGTGGTGGGAAATTGGAATAACGGTGACCACAAAAACCAAGAACCACGTCTGGGGCAACACGCATTTGCAGTCTGTCCATATCTCCTCAACTAATCTCCACCTTGCTCACTCATTTTGAGTAATAATGTGTCCGTGGTGCTGAGCAAAGCAGGTTGATTCCATCTATTCTGCTCTCTGTGTGCCTCTGTGGGGAGGGCAGGACTGTAAAATGATGGTGGGGATAGTAAATTTTTGTTATTTATTGGCAGGGCTTCTATGCCCTTTGCTAAAAGCTCTCGTTGGGAGAAGCCGGCAGCAAGGTGGAAAGTATTTCTTTAGCATAGTTGTCATTTTTCAGTGAATGGAATGTGGTTAAAGAGGTCATAAATGCTGCCTCTATCTCTTCACAGACTAGTATCTTCACGTGCCAATATTTCATATTGAAGTGAAAATCAATTAATTCTTGAAAATTTCCTGTTTTCGAGTGAGTGACTGAAATGGGGCTACCTTTCAGGGTTGTATCGATGGTAGTCGCTGCAATCTTTAGGGGCTCATTTAAAAATTAGCACCCCAGGATCCCAAGAGGCAGCACGTGCTTCCCGAATTATTGAGGGCTGGTTTCATATCTGACTGTAAAAATACCAATCGGCCTCTTTTACCCTGTGTCTGCTCAGAGAGCAGCTGCTTATGACATAAAAAAATATCACAGCTGGCTGGTTTACAGCATCCACTATAAATACAGGGGTATTTTATTCATCTGAAGAAAACCATTAATTGCATCAAGACAAGTTAAAAGAAAAAGCAGTTTAGATTTTAGGGAGTGTCATAAAACACGGACCAGGTGGGGACTTGATCACTGCACTGCCTTTCTGGGAGAAGCTCCTCTCCCTCTCCAGTCTCCCCCCACCCCCAACATCTGGGGTCCCCAGAGTCGCTCCTTCCCTGAAGAATTCATCTTCTCCAATAGATGTCAGGGCTAGTGGGGAAAGGCAGAGCCACTGATTGCTGTCTCTGGAAGAATTGCAATCATGGAAATTTCTATACACTCTCATTGCTGAAAAGCACCTGAAATATTATCTGATACAAATGCCTTTCACGTTGGGAAGCGCCATGTCAAAATTCCCCAGCCGAGGTAAGCGGTCAATTTTAGTGTCAGGAAAGCCACTGTATTAAGAGGCAAGCCGTGCATTTCAGGACATGAGCCCATTTGTGTGTGAGGCTAAACTTTGATTGCCTGGAACTTTACTGCATTGGCTCTAGTTGTGGTTTCTCCAGCCCCACCTATTTAAAAAGTTATGTCTATGCATCTATATACCGCCCCATTCCACAGAGGATTTGAGACAGCTTAGAAAAAATAAAATGCACACAGTATCCACAAAGAAAACTTAAAAGTTGAGAGAATCAGGTGAAGAGAAGATGAGAATTAGGAACTCATACCCCAGGAGTCCAGTTCAAACCAGCAGTGGCTGCCACGGGGTCTTGGTGAGCTGTTGTACTGGCCTCCAGTAGGACTTTGTTAACAATCGAGCAAAGAGACGCTGGAATACAGATCCAGGAGAGCAGGGCAGGGGTCTGCTTCGTTTCTTGCTGCGTCTCTACCACCTGCATTAGTGCCTAGAGCCAAGGTGCTTATTCAGTATGGCTTGAATGAAGGTTGCATAAAAGAGGAGCATGCATTCAGCTGCAAGATTCAGAGTGTCGGTGAGATCAAAAATAATGAAATGTTCAGAAGAAGCAATTCCTAGAAATAAGATGAGAAAAAGTTCCCCTGAGTCTTCAACTAGGAACAGAACGTAATGTAGCAGATGATGTCCTTGACAATTTCCCTACAATGGGTCAAAGAAGGAACTGCCTCCCCTGTTTTGTATAATGAGGCTCAGTGTAGGCAGGAAGGATAAAGCTGAAGTGGTGTTAGAAAAAGGGAACTTTGCAAGAGGACAAATAATGAAATACAACTATATCTTTAAAAATTTTGGCTCCAAGCTTTTCTGGGTACATGTGTATATCCCCAGGGGCTTGTGTCTCTGTGGGAGACAGATTAAATATGGCATATCAACCTGGATGATGAATTTATTGGAAGTGGAGTTGGGGAAAGAGAGACCAGTGAAAGACTAGTCCAGAATTTAAACCCTTGCTACTCAAAGTATGCATAGGCCAGCAGCTTTGGCATCCTGGTGGGGGGCAGGGGGTACTTGTTAGAAATTCAGAATCTAAGCCTCTCCCTCAGGCCCTCTGAGCTAGAATGTACATTTTAATAAGCTCCCCAGGTGATTCACACACAGTACTAAGTTTAAGAAGTGCCTCTTTAATCCATTATTTTTCTATTCTGAGAGATATGGATCACTTACAGAACAAAATATAAAATTTGCATCACTTTCAAAGACAAAACTTCCTTGAAATTTCTTACAACTGAGTGGCAGTTTGGGGAGACATCTCTGGATGGGTGGAGAGGCTGTGAAATTTCCAGTTCTTCTGTCCTTAAAGATGGAAGAGTTCGAGAAGCATTGTTCTGATTTGCTCAGAAAGAAAATCTAAGCGTTTCAAGTAAAGACAGCCTTGATCCTCCCCACTCAGGTTGGTTTTTTGTTTTTAAATTGACTGTAACCCCTTCTCTGTCTTTAATTGTTGTTCATATCAGAGGCCCACTTTCTGGAAAACAAAAAGTCCCAATTTGTAGCATTTGACAATGACCATGGGTGTAAATTACCCCTTGTTTCAAACTGCCAAAGGTTTAATAACCAACTCACAAAATTCCTGAATACTTAGCAATTTCTAGCAAGTGAGTACCGGCTGGTTCCAGCACACCTTGGTTCTAGATCTTTCCCGTGCTGTCTGTCTCAGACCCACTGCAGTTTGTCAGCCTACCATCATCTGAGTACAATAACCCAGACAGAGTCTGGCAGGTACCAAGCACAATGGAATTAGCCTTTCATTAGTCTATAATTAATGCAGTCCAAGATCACATTTGATACTTGGCAACCATGCACACTTTTGGCTCATGATGAGGTATAATAAGTTAAAGCTCCTGAGACTCCCCCTCGACTGCCACTATACCAGTGTTGACCCATGTCTCTTTTGTACCATTTTTATATAGTTTGATTTGAAAACAAAAAATACATGCATTTATAGGCATCCTTATTTCCTTTCTCCTTAGTTCATTCTTGTTGAGAACCCTCTGGCTTCTGAGTATGCCATTGGGCATGGAATCTATTTGTCTCTGCTGTGCATCTTCTACATTTGCTAAGCTTTCCTCTTAAGTATTTATTAGAGTGTGTAATAAAAAGTAGAGTAGGACCGGGTTAACTGGAAGGCCCTTATGGCAGTATTGAAGCTCTAACACAAAGTTGACATTCAAGGCCAGACATGAATTCACATACACATTCTATCATCCAGACCATACTCGTTGCTTCTCATCCACAAATATATCATGTCAGCCCTGTTTAAACAGCTCGTTGAGATCCAGCTACACTGTGACTAAGGTGTTCTTCTTACTGGCAATCTTAGTAACACTATGCCCAAAACAGGGGAAGGGGTGTTGAGTTTGGTTTTAGAAGGATTTCTTAATCATCACCACTTTTCATTTTAAGTGCTTCCAAATCAACTGTTTCATAATGCATTTATGATGTTCCCAAGGACAAATGCCCAGCCCAATGCCATAATGCTCTGGTGCTTCGCTCATGACCGGATGGTCTCGCCAGTGCAGGGAGCCAGGGAAACTGAGAGGGTCTGGTCCTGGGAAGTAGACTCAGTCGCCGAGAGGAGCAGGCCCTTTGAGGGGCTGAGAGGGAATGGAACTGGCAAGTCATTAGAGCCAAGGTGGCAGACAGAGACCTTTGAAGACTGGGGCATCGGGGTTTCTGTGTGTACGTTGCCAGCGGGCATCCAAAATAGACCCCAATACCTAAATGAAGGATGGCTAATGCAGAGAAGGGTCCAGGTCCCAGAGCTGGGACATGGGTGAGGGCGGGGCTGGCAGCCAATAGGAGGGTGGACCACCAAAGCACTGAACTGGGTCTTTTGTTTGTTTGTTTTACTAAAGTCATCTCTTGCCCCAGAGCCTGGCTTGGCCTGAACTTTTGACTGGATGTCAGATGGTTTCTGGCCATGGGAAGAAGGAGGATGAAAGTGCAGGGAACTAGGCAGACACTGAAATCTTGAATCTGTGAGACGCATGGTCAACGCTAATCCAAGGAAGGCTCCAGAGTTAGTCTCCATTGAGAAAATCCTGGCTCCACCACCTTCTGGCAGTCTATCTTAGGCAGATTAAATAACTTCTCTGGGGCCTCCCTGGTAGCACAAGGGGTTAAGCACATCACTGTGAAGCTATCCGCAGCTTCTGCAACACCAGCTCGATCCCTGGCCGGGGAGCTGCCCACATGGCACAGCAGACCTCTCCTGACTTGGCCACTGCTCCCCTCAGCGGTGTATTTCACTCAGTCTGCCTGTTCTGCTCCCCACTCTGTCTCTGGTGAATCCTCTCACCCCCCACACCTCTGGCCTGTACCCCAGCTCTTGTATGCATAAATAAATCTTAAAAAAAATTTAAAAATAACTTCTCTGTCTCGGATTCCTCATCTGAAATGGTAAGATCGTACCAGTTGCCACCTCAGAAAGCTGCAGTGAGGCAGTCACGAGTCAACATAGGTAAAGTGCCCAGAAGCAGTGCCTGGCACCGAGGAAGCACCACGTCCGGGTTTGCTGCTGGTGTCATCTGTCTTCTCCAGTTGGAAAGTCTGGATGTGTGCCAGACCTCTAGCGTTTCTTCCCTTCTCCATTATTTTCCTGGTAACCAATAGCAGTTCTATTATCTCATCTGCATGTTCTTTTAATGACCCCAAATTTAATTTGCCCAGGCTGAGATTTTTAACTCATTTATAGCAGATAGGGGCTTTTAAAAATACTGTTTAATCTCTCTTCACTTCCTCCTTAGCCAGGGGAGGGTTCTGTAGGAAAGCACTGCTGAAGTCTTACATAAGAAGCTCTCTTTGCTCCTCTCGCTCCTGGTGTAAGCTTGTTTTTCTTGGTGAAAGTGTAGAGGCAAAATAAAATTGAGATTTCGGGGAGGTTGATTTCAGGTCAAAAAACCTCCTGAAACAGGGGCGGTGGCCTGCAGAGATAATTAGAAGATCTGGTTTTGCGTCTTGCTTTCTGACACTGCAGTTTGACTGTGGCTAGTAGCTTAAGGCCTCTGGTTCCCGAGTGCTGATGTGTCAGAGGGAAAGCTCCCCTGTGTGTGCTCTGTCCACTATGGGAGCCGCTCCCCAGCTGGACCACTGAACGCATGCAATGCGCAGGTCTCAATGGAGATGCGCTATGAGGGTGTGATGCCACATTCTAAAGCCCTTTCACTAAAAAGAATATTTAATATCTCATTATTATTTTTATATGATCTCATGTTGAAATGAGAATAACTTGGCTATATTGAATTAGATTAAATATGTTATTATAATTAAATTCACCTGTTTCTGTTTCCTTTTTTTGATGTGGCTACTGGAGATTTTAAATTACACATTTTAAATTACACATGTGGCTTGCATTACCCTCTCATCAGACAGCACTGCTCTCCACTTCTTCTCTCCCCCAACCATATATTATTCAATAATATCGGGATCGCTTGTCTTGCATTGTGGTGTTGTCCAAAGTCCGAGATGACAGCTGTTGGGCTGAGACATGGTAGCACAGTTTCTAGCACATTCTTGGCTGATTTCTATCCTCTTCGCTAGCCTCGGTTGGTTAAGAATGGCCCAGTTCCTCAAGGTGAATTACCATCCACAACGTAGTAAAATCACTGCTACCTTTTCCATTGCAAAGAAATGTCAGCTGTTCGTTCCTGTAATTCATTCCTTCTCCAACTTTCAAAAGAATACAGCTAAAGCCTTTACAACTGAAATTCCCAGTGAGGAATTACTCAAAATACTTGAAAAAAAAATCTTACGGTTATATCCTGACTTTCATTCTGGACCACCTATGTGAGGATGTAAAATATAAACTTTGATTTCAGAAGCTTGAAAGTATTGCAATAGTCCTAAAAACAGACAAACTATGTTTGCTGACACCTAAGGAACACCCTTAGTTCCCATTTGAGATAATCTTACTGGTCCAAGGTCAATTTGTAGGCAAGAAGAGTGGTTAGATTTCTTTGCAAAGAAATTTTTGCAAAAACCAGTGAGGAAATTTGGTGAGGAGCTCAGTAACATCAAACAAACTAAACAATGAGAGTGAGAATAAAAGAGAGAAAAAAGACAAGCACAAGTGAGTGTGTGTGTGTGAGAGTGTGTGTGTGTGTGTGTGTATGAGAGAGAGATTTTCAAATAAAATTTTATTTTAGAAATAAAATCTTCAAATTAGACTTTGAAAGTCCTCAAAATAATAGAGACTGTCACAAACCTGAATTCTCAGGGGATTAATCCAATGTCTATCATTTATAATCCCAAAGCAGTAACATGTTAAAACAAATCCCATAGTCAACTACATGCCTTATATCACAGGACCTGAGGCTTTGGGTTTATTATTGACACAACGGATATAAAATCAAGACACTTTACTTTCTGACTCTTAAGAGAATAAATGCTTTTCCCTTCATTTACTTTAAGCCTATTACTAAAATTTGTTAGAGCCAAGCCATGAGAAACAAAGTAGAACTGAATTACAAAGAAATAACATTTCCAAGAAGAGAGAAATGGAACACACACACACACACACACACACACACACACACACTTTTCTTTAAAAAAATAAAAACCTAGGCATTAAAAATATTCCGCAATGAACCTATAAGTTTCTATTAAATCACCATCTTGACAACCAAAATTTATGCATCTAAATGTGTAACAGACTTTACATACTATTTTGGAATATTTTCACCCCTGTAGCTATGAATGATGAGTGAGCAGGGAGAAATAATGCCACGGCAGCCTGTAATATATAGGTTTGGGTCATAAAACAAAATATCAAAACAATTTCTTGGTTTCCCCAAATAGAAGGCATTTTGTTTTTGCTTCTGGGTTGGGGATGAAAGTTAAAATGGAGACAGGAATAGTAATACAAAGCCAGGCCCTGAAGACTGACTATTTTGACTTGAAAATGTTGCCTGGAGCAATTTAAGATCTTGCACATAAAAGAAAATGGTTACAATCTTTTAATTGACATAGGCTTAGCTAAGGTTGTCTTGCTTTCTGGGATTGGGATTCAATAAAGCCTTCCTGAGGAGCTGCAATCCTCTGAACATTAGCCATGTAAAATGTCAACCCAGCCCTCCAACTCTCTGGGCTCAACGCACAGAGGTTCCATTTGCTGGAGGTCAGAGGACACCTATCAGATCGGCAGGGGCCTGGGTAAAAAGCATTCTGGGCCCTGTTTATCCTTTGAAAACTGTTTGCCTTGCATTATTTGCATGGGTGGCTATCTTTGTCATAAAACCCATTTTGTTTGCTTTCTGGAATCACTACATCACCAACGACAAATATTACAAAGCATTTTATGTGAGCAGAATATTGTCCTAGGAGCTGGGGCTGTAAAGAGGAAAGAGACACAAGCTCAGCTTTCAAGAAACTTATACTGTAGATGGGGAGAGAATCATCTGAGGGCCAAAAATATATCAATAGTAATATACGCGTGGTGGGAGGCCAGACTTGTGTCTCAGTGGGATTCTTGTGTGCCCGGGCATGACTGCCAATGGTTGGGTGGGCTCACCGGAAGCCTATTTGCATGAGTATTGAACAGCTGCTTTAAAAAAATCCCTCCCTAACTAGGCAGAAAAAGACCAGGAATAACATGCTTTTACCAGTAAGAAAGCAGAAGGGAATAGAGTGTTCTGAGTAAATTCCAACAGCTATACTGTCTCTCACCCAGCCCTAAGGAAACATCACTTGGATTCGAGGAAGAAAGAAAGCTATAAGTAAACATTTACTTTCACTGAAACTCTCTAGAACGGAAGCGAAGGCTCATGCTTTGAGACCCTTGCACCGGAGTATAACAAATGGGGACGGTGGCAGTCATTTCTTCCCTGTTTTCTGAGCATAGAAATTGATATACACTTCACCCTGGTGTTTGGGTGAGCATGGTGACTAATTCTGGCATATGGATGGACATATGGAAGTGGGTACAAAGTGTGAAGATCCATGATTCTCATGTTAACACCCACCAGAAAGCAACGACCGCAGACGAGAGGCTGAACAACTGAGGAGACAAAAGGACATGGTGAGTTGATGTCATCAGCCACCACAGAATTCGCATAATGGAAACAACAGGGTGCCCATGGTGGCAGAGATGGAGGTCCCACTTGAACCCAACAGAAATCTATACAGTGGTTCCCCGCCCCTTCTTCATGGGGTACGTGTTCCCAGACGCCTAGTGCATGACTGAAACTTCAGATACTACCAAGCCCTATAGAATAGCTACTGGGTTATAGCTACACACACACACACACACACACACACACACACATGCACGCACCTATGATAAAATTTAAAGTGTAAATTAGGCACAGTAAGATATTAACAACAGTAAATGTCAAAAAAAAGAACAATTATAACAATATACAGTAATAAAAGTTAAATGAATGTGTTCTCTCACTCTCTCCACGGCTGAATGTTCTCAGATAGCAGTTGGCAGGGAGAGCTGAAACCATGCAAAGAGAAACCATGGTTACGGGGAGGGTGCCGTGCTGCCACCTCAGGAGGTCCAACCTGTTAGCACCATTGACCAATGCTGAGGCTCCCTGTGCTTTTCCTTGAGGAGAGGGAGGACAGTTTGGTTGCAACTGACTTCATTGGGTCCTTTTTATGCTGAAAAATCCAGCAGTTCATTCTCAGAGAAATAGATACTTATTTGAGGTATGGATTTGCCCTTCCTACCTGCTGAGCCTCAGCCAGCCCCACCATGCAGCGGCTTCCACAGCGCTAGAGAACATTCCACCTGGCCATGACTCTTCATTTCACAGCATAGGCGGAGGGAGTGTGGCCACGATCATGGGGCCCACTGGTTGCCCTACACACTTTACCACTCAGAATGCAAATGGCCGTCACAGAGCAATGGAAGTGCTCGCGAAAGGTACAGCGTGAGGGCCAGCTAGGGGGCAAGACTCTGCGAGGATGGAGCCCCATCATCCAGGATTCAGCTCACACTGAATCAGAGAACTTTATATCCTTTGAAATTTATTGAGGCCCTTTCTATGGTAAGTATATGGCACATGATCCTTGCACACTTGAGAGAGAATGTGTGTTACGTCATTGTGGATGACTGCCTCCTCTTTTGAACCTCTGCCCACGTTTTGTTATAGTTTTGCATCTTTCCTCTCCTTAGACTTCAGCCTCAGCGCCATCTCCAGCACTGAGGGCGCTGAGAGCTTCTCATCCACATGCACATGAGTGGCACGAAATTTGGGCGATTGGTGCCATTTCTCTAGTTATTAGGAGGCAATTAGGGGCAGCTGCTCTGCGCCAGAGAGACTTACCTTAGCGTGCAGACCTAGAAGTGGAACAGTGCCATGAGAAATTACTACGAATCTCTATAATCTTGATGGAAGGGACTTGGGAGGGAGGGGGTAACACAGACATAATTCTGGGGAGTCAAGGATTTTCCCTCCGTGGTTGACACACAGATTCACTTCTCCCTCTAGGTTCAGGGAGCAGTTAGTCCCGAGTCTCAGTGGGTCTCTCTTCCAAAGGGAAACTTAGAAAAGAAAGGTTAATGAGACAAGCTAAAGCCCCTGTCGCTGCAGTTAGACGTGGAGTTGCCTTTGGTATTTGTTATCTTCCCCTTCCAATGTCCTTTCTAGACTCCCTCATCTCAGTTGCCATCTCTGGTGGTCTCATTGGGTTGATGTGACCCAAGCCCTCATTGCAGAGGCTAAGCCCCAGTCACTATTCCCTTTTCAGGCTAAGGTTGATGCACATGTCAATTCACAATCCGTCAGGCCAGTAAAGCTGTCACCTGGGCTCCATGTTTCTTGCTTTCCTTCTTCATTATAAAATATCTATTGAGCGCCTGCTGGATAATAGGCCTGATGCTGGGATCAAGGGCCACAGAGATCAATAGGATGTGTTCCTACCCTCAAGCAAATAACACTCCAGTGGAGGAAGAAAACCGTGTAAACCAGTAAATGCGAATTGGTGTCCCCACTGCTGGAGGAACGTCTATGTGGGGTGCAATGGGGATAGAAAGGCTGGAGGTGCTGGGTCTTGTGGTCCTGGAAAAAAAGGGTTTCATGAGAAGTCAATTCTTGGGCTCCATCTTGGAAAGGCAGTGAGTAGAATGTTACCGGGTGTGAAGAAGGTGTTTTCTCAGCTATGCCTTCACCACCCACCCAGGGCTCCACCAATTCCTACTTGAAACCCCAATGAAGTAGGCCTAAAATCAGAAGCAACCATTCACCCTTTCTTCCTTGCTTTTCTTCAGTGGTGTCCTGAAATATGTGAGTCAAAAAGACACTCCGATAGAGAAAAGAAATGAAAACTAGGCAAGCAGGCACGAATCATCAACAGCTTGATAAGAGCAAGGCAAGGAAAGGAAGTCAGGATTTCCCTGTTATGTAAGGGAAACAAATATTTTTAGGTCAACTCATCAAGAGTGAAGAAAGTTGTACTGGGTTATGTTACTCTGAACCTTAGCTGTGAAAGAGAATCATCTGGAGTTTTTAAAAGGACCAATCCCTAGGATACACCCCCAAACAATTAAATCAGTATCTTTTTCTTTCTTTTTTTTAATTTAAATATTTTATTTTATATAATTCTTTTATATAATCTTTTTTCATCTTTGCACAATGTATGCATTTTCATTTTGATTATATTCCCCATACAATTGCACCCCCCCCCACTTATTTTGACTCTAGTCCTTCCTTTCCCCGCCCCTCCCTCCGCCCCCCCCCCAGTGTGTCTCTGGTTTATAGTTGTTTGTTGATTTTGATTTTTACTTTGTATTGATTAGTCTTTTTCCTGGTCTCTTGTTTAGGTTTTCTAAATTCCTGCTATGAGTGAGACCATCCGGTATTTTCTTTTTCTTTCTGGCTTATTTCGCTGAGCATGATCCCTTCCAGCGCCATCCATGTTGCTGCAAATTGCATGTGTTTATCTTTTTTGATTGCTGAGTAATATTCCATGGTGTATATGTACCACATCTTCTTGATCCAGTCATCTATTTTTGGGCATTTGGGCTGTTTCCAAAGCTTAGCTATTGTAAACAGTGCTGCTATAAACATAGGGGTGCAGGTGCCCTTTGGAATTAGTGTTTCTGTGTCCTTTGGGTAAATACCTAGGAGTGGAATTGCTGGATCCTATGGAAGCTCTATGTTTAGTAGGTCCAGAAATCTCCACACAGCTCTCCATAGTGGTTGGACCAGTTTGCACTCCCACCAACAGTGCAGGAGAGTTCCTTTTTCTCCACAACCTCGCCAACATTTGTTGTAGCTAGTTTTTTTAATATGTGGCATTCTCACTGGTGTGAGATGGTATCTCATGGTAGTTTTGATTTGCATTTCCCTGATTACAAGTGACGCTGAACATTTTTTCATATGCCTGTTGGCCATTTGCATTTCTTCTTCAGAGAAGTTTCTTTTTAGCTCTGCTGCCCATTTTTTGACTGGATTATTTTCTTTGTTTTTGTTGAGTCTCATCAGCTCTTTGTAGATTTTTGTGATCAGTCCTTTATCGTTAGTGTTGTGTGCAAAAATTTTCTCCCAGTCGGTGGGGTTTCTCTTTGTTTTAGTTATTGTCTCTTTTGCTGTGCAGAAGCTCTTTAATTTGATGTAGTCCCAACTGTTTATTTTTGCCTTCACTATCACTGCTTTGGTGATGTGTCTGTAAAGATGTCTTTGATGTGCATATCACGTAGTGTTTCGCCTATATTTCCTTCTATGTATTTTATGGTTTCAGGTCTTATGTCTAGTTCTTCAATCCATTTTGAGTTGGTTTTTGTGCATGGTGTGAGGTAGTGGTCAAGCTTCATTCTTTTGCATGTAGTGACCCAGTTTTCCCAGCACCATTTATTGAACAAACTTTCTTTGCTCCAGTGCATATTCTTTGCTCCTTTGTCAAAGATTAGTTGACCATACATGTGTGGGTTTATTTCTGGATTTTCTATTTGATTCCATTGGTCTGTGTGTCTGTTCTTGTTCCAATACCATGCAGTTTTGATGATTATGGCTTTGTAGTATAGTTTGAAGTCTGGGAATGTGATGCCTCCATTCCCTTCTTTTTTTTTCAGGAGAGCTTTGGCTATTCAGGGTTTTTGGTGATTCCATATGAATTTCATCAATAATTGTTCTATTTCTTTGAAGAATGTCATTGAAATTTTTATTGGAATAGCATTGAATCTGTATATTGCTTTTGGTAGGATGGCCATTTTGATGATGTTAATTCTTCCAATCCATGAGCAGGGGATGTCTTTCCATTTCTTTGTGTCTTCTTCAATTTCTTTTAACAGTGTTTTATAGTTTTCTTTGTACAGGTCCTTTACCTCTTTTGTTAGATTTATTCCCAAGTATTTGAATTTTTTTTGTTTTGATAATAAAAGAGATGGTTCTTTTAATTTCTTCTTCTTCAGATTTATTGTTTGTGTATAGGAAGGCTACTGTAAAGCAGTATCTTTAGGAGCAGGACACAGGCATGTGTGTTTTTAAAGCTCCCCCATGACAGAGTCCAAGCTGGAAACCAGTGCCCAATGACAGAGGTCATCAAATTTCGTCTGTAAATGGGCAGAGAGAGTAAATATTTGGTGCTTTGCAAGCCATACAATCTGTCCTGAGCATTTGCTCTGCCGAGGTAGCTGGAAAGCAGGCACAGGCGATATGTAAATGAATGGGTGTGGCTGTGTGTCAGTAAAATTTGATTTATGGAGACTGAAATTTGAATATCATGTAGAGCCTAGGTGTCTTTTGCTTTTTTTTCTCCAACCAGTTAAAACATAAAAACTATGCTGAGCTTACTGGCCATACAAGACAGGAGGTGAGCAGATTTGACCCGGCAGCCTCTTTGGCTGTTTGCCGCCATAGGCAGCCTGAGCTACCAGACCAAGAAAGCAAAAATGGAAAGCTTCCATGGCCTCCTTGGTGAAATGTCAACTTGAGAGTAAAGCACATTCCCAGGACCTGAGCATTTTTATCTTCATCCAGAATTTTCTCTGTAGAAATGCAAGCTAGATACTAGGTACATTTTGCTAGAATTCTATCTCAGTGCTTTTTAAAAACAGAGAAAGTGGACAAGATATACAAAAACAAGCTTTCAAAACATGGTCCCATAATCCTATTCAATATCCACCTTCAAATTGCCAATATCGCAACCTGCTTCACAATTTCATCAAACTGGCAGAAACAGTTGGATGGGGTTGGAAAGCGATGACTTGCCAAATGTCACTTGAGCCAGCAGGGGCTGGAAACAGGCCTGCTGATGGGGCTCCAGCGTGGTGAAGGCACACGCAGCTCCAACCAACCTGCTCTCAACCAAGTAATTACCTTCTCCTGGGGAGGGAGGGTGGGATGAGAAGATGGAGAGGAGGGAAGAGCAAGGCAGAGCCAGAGAGGAGAGAGCTGCCCAGGAAATAAATTCCGACAAGATAAAAGAGAAGATGGGTGTGGGGAGAATCACTAAAATTCCATCTGGGAAAATCATTTAGGAGATGGGAAAGGAAAGTGAAGGGCTGGCAGGTGAACAAGCCCGGCTTTTAAAGGCTTAATAATAGGGATGTTTGGTAACCAATGAGGTTAATGTACAAGTGACATAAACCAGCAGGGGGGGCTTGCAGGGGACCAGCAGCGCACGCTAATTGAAGGACATTTAATACAGAATAATGGCAGAAAGATGGGGCTGCAGCCGAATCCACTTCCCTTCATTCACAAAGGACGAGCTAGCAGAATGAGCTTGGCACTGTCGTTTGAGAGAAGCAGCAGTATTGATTTAAAAAATCTCTCGAACGTGGGAACCGGTGGAGGGAAGGAAGCAAGAAAGGAAGGAAGGAAATGAGGACGGGAGGGAGGGCGGAAAAGCTAGGAGGACGGAAGTTCACCAATGAAGTTAATCAAAGACCCTGCGGTGCTGATTTCAGGGCTGGGAAACTATTATCCACCATTCATTAGAAGATGCCCTCTCAAGCAGTTGACAGTGAGGTCGGTTTCTCAAACTTTGATGTGCAAACAAATCACCCCGGGGGCTCTTTAAAAGGCAGGTTTTGACTCAGCAGGGCTGGGAAGGCCCCTGGATTCAGCCTTTCTAGAAAACTTCAAGTTGTGATACCTCCAGTGTGAGGCTCAAGCTTTGAGCCAGGCCCTGGCCTAGGCTGCTTCAGTGCAGAACCAGGGCCACCTCTGGCGACTGTGCGCTTGAAACGTGGCCAATCCCAGTTAAATCGTATTGTAGATTCCAAAGACTTAGTAAAGAAAGAATCTAAACTACAGCATCAATAATTCTTATATTGATCACATGTCAAAATGGTACTGATGGAGGCTTAGTGTAAAAAATTTGGGGGTGGAGGCTTTACAAGACCAGAAACTGGAGGTGAGGGTAGAAATGATGAGTGTCGTCATTAAACCATCTATCAAAATGAAAACTCCTTAGGCGCCCACTGCTATAGAAAGTGTCCAAGGAGCAGACCAGAGGTGGGGCGTGGAGATGGAGGGCCGTGATGGGGAATCACCAGTCCTGACAAATCACTTCAAAATGATTGATTCAACAGATAACAACTCCACAGGGGAATGAAGCTCGCCCCAAAAGAAGAACAGCAGATCTGAACAATTTCTCCCTGGCCCATAGCAGCTCCCCCACCCGCCTGCGCCTATGCCGGCATTTTGGTTTTTGTTTTTCACAAATCTTTTCCCTTTGCAAAGCAGCCGCAGCATCAGTATTAGCTGAGAAAGATTGAGTTAAACAGAATTTATTATTACAATTCATTTCACCCTTTTCACTTTTAAAATGTGGCTTCGGGCCTCCCCTGGTGGCGCAGTGATTGAGTGCTGGGCTGCTAAGCTGCCCGCAGCCTCTGCAGCGCACATTCGATCCCCGGCCACTGGCGAGGGTCCCACAGGGCGTGCAGACCTCTCCTGCCGCCCGCTGCTCCCCTCAGCAGTGTACTTCGTCAGTCTGCCTGTTCTGTTCCCTGCTCTGGCTCTGGTGGATTCTGTCACCCTTACACGATTCTGACTGTGCTCAGTGCTTGTATAAATAAAGTAAATAAAGTAAATAAATAAATAAATAGGGCCTCCCCGGTGGCGCAGCGGTTGAGCGCTGGGTTGCGAAGCTGCCTGCAGCCTCTGCAGCCGGTTCGATCCCCGGCAGCTCCCCGGCCACCGGAGGAGGATCCCACATGGCGCGCAGACCTCTCCTGCCGCCCGCTGCTCCCCTCAGCAGTGTCCTTCGGTCCTTCTGCCTGCTCTGCTCCCCGCTCTGGCTCTGGTGAATTCTCTCACACCCTCCCACGCTTCTGACTGTACCCAGTGCATGTATAAACCAAAACAAAACAAACAAATAATAAATAAATGAATAAATAAGACATGCCTCTAGAAAATTAAAATAATAATAATAAATAAAAAATAAATAAATAAATAAATAAATAAAATGTGGCTTTGAGAAAATGTAAGATTACATGTGTAGCTCAGGTTCTGTTTCCGTTAGGCGGCCCAGCCCCAGGCTTTTCCTCCTCACACGCCCCTCTGTTTAAGTTATAAGAACTGTTCTGAGTAGTTTGGTTAACCAGCCAGCGATGGACAGCACAGCCTCTCTCCTTTTTCCCCTTTCCTTCTCCCCTTCCCTGGTCCTGCTCTCCCAGTTTCCACCAGGAAGATATAAGGGCTTCTCAGCCACTTTCAGGAAAGGCACCAATCAGCCCAGGCCCGCTCGCCTCACTCCTCCCTCACACAAACACTGACTTCAGCAAAGCCCTGGCTCGTTCATCAACCCAGCACTGGCAAAGAGAAGACACAGATGCTATGCTCAAGTTTACAGCCTAGACGAGCAGAAGGAGAAGTAAATAAAGACACTGGTTGCAGCGTGTAAGGCGCTGCGAGGGGGGTGCGGGCCAGGGCGCAGCAGACGTGATCTAAGGCAGTTCCGTTGGCCAGAGCTGTCTCTGCTGGATGTCAGCCCGGCGACCTCAGGCGAGCGTCTCACCCAATACGTGCATCTGTCTAATGGGAATGGTAATAGCGCCGGCGTGGAAGTTAAATGGGCTCATGTGTATGAAGTACTTAGGTCAGTGTTTGACACGTTGTAAGCTCCACATGCATGTTAGCTGAGTAAATTGACTTGATTGGCTATTGTCCATCTGCTGATGAATTTTCCAGGCATAAATAGTCTAATTATGATCCTATCCCATTCCAATGACCTTCTGAAATTCAGTATTAAGATACCACAAATGGCCCAAATGGAGAGTTTGTAGTTGGTGCATGCAATTGAATACCATACAGCAATGAAAAAAAGAACTAAATTGCTGCTCTTCGTGGCATCATGGATGAGTCTTGCAGACCTGACATTGACCAATAGAAGCCAGATGCAAAAAAGTATATGCTTTAAAAAAAAAAAAAGTATGTGCTGTGTGGTTCCGTTCAAGTAAGTTTCAAGAATATGTAAAACTAATCTATGGTGAAAGATTATATTTACTTTGGGGATGTCAGCATGACCGGGGGCTAGAGATACACACCTCGGCCTGAGTGGTGACATGGGTGTGTTCCCTTTGTTGAAATTCATCAAGCTGTTTGTACACTTGAGACTTTTATACTTTACATTATGTACATTATTCTACAATTTCAGTGAGAGAAAGAAAGGGAAGCTGCGGCAGAGTTCTCTCCAGAGTTTCAGTTGGAAAATCCATCCATGAACCTCTGGACATAAACATGTCAAAACTTCACAGTGAAGGTCAATCGAACACTTTTATAAACTTATGAGACTCACTTTGCTTCTGCTCCAATTCTTTTGATCTCTGACCCAGAATTAAGTCCATCCTGGAGGAGGAGAAATGAGTGATCGAGGTGAGATTAGAGAAAAGGAAGAAAATCAGAGGAGAGTAGTGACTCGGAATTGCCCCGGGGCCCTAGGCGCCCCCCAAAGTGTGTGCCAAGCAGTCTGCCATGCTCGGAGGGTAAAGGGAAGAACGCTGACCAAATGTTCCACTTCAGACCTCCTTGCCAAACTGCGCTCTCTTCTTCCCTAAGATTTTGCTAAACACTTTCATATCTTAGAGCTCCATCTGCAGGGTTTCTTTAGCTCCCCGTGAGACTAGAGCTAAGTTTTGCAAATTCTTTCTTCACTGCATTTTTAAGAAGCACTGAGAGTCTTGCAAGAGAATGGAGCTGGCTCCACTCACAGTGTCTTCCATTTAGTCAAATAGACAGACTTTAAGCAGACCACCTCAAAGAAGATCCAAAGGGCATGGCAGAAGGACCCAGAACCCAGAACCAAGAACAGTCTTGCTCACAGCTGTGGAAAGACTGTCTAATGTCCACGTGACAAATGTGCAGAGAAAGAAGTATTCATGACTATTTTAACTTTGTCCCATAACCAATTTATTAATTATAATTTGTTCCCTTAGCATTCACATGCTACCGGTAACACAAAGAAAGATAATTTTCTAAATTTCATGACAATTCAACTAAGCACTAATCTTTTATTTTAAATATCCCCCTGCTTTGTGACTAACATGGCAAGGATAAAAGAAAACCTAAGATGAAAAGCTGGGAGACATGATCACAGCCCAGACACTGCCTCGCTGTCAGACCTCACTGCCGTTACTTTGATTATAAGCTGGACAGGAAGGCGAACAGAGGGTTCTGCACTTCGTGACATTTAAGCTCTCCCTCAGGTTTAACCATTAAGTTTAAGATACATAAATCCCCTCACCAGCACCTACAAGTCTTGTCCGAGGGCTGTCCCTAGCCAGGGAAGCCACATTTGTCTGTCTGTGTGGCACAGAGATGCCAGGGCATTAATACCTGGAACTGGAGTATAAATACCCCAGTTGTCTCTCACCCCGGTAGCAGCAAGCATGTGCTTTATACTCTCACCAGAATTGCTCCGTGTCATCAACACCAGTCCACCCGTGTGGACATGTCCTTGGTAAGGATCCCTTTGCCTGTCCCATGCCACGTCTCCATGGCCCTGTCAGTGTTTCCTTCATTGGCTAAAGGAACCACTGGGGCTGAGGCTAGAGTCAGGCGTGGGTATCACCTATTGCCTCAGAGCGCTAGAGTCCTCAAAGACCAACTGCAGCTGTGGCCTGTGTGGTATAGTCAGTCACCAGCCTGGCGGCAGTAAGATTGGGTTCCCACATGCTTCTATAGGAGTGGTCCGCAAGCCCTGAGAGAAAGGTCTAGATGTTTGCCTGACCCCAAATTGCTGTGTGCAGTGTAGTGATTTACTAAGACGTTTAGGAAAATAAAAACTGCAAAATTGTAAGGAGAAAAAAAGACCAGAATCCCTGTCTTGACAGCTCTTTCTGGGTGATCTTAAACTGAGGCAAAACCTCACGGGCCACTGTGGCATTGTAACCGTGCAATCCCCACAGAAAGGAGGGATCCCGGCTCCCTGCCCTGTTCGTTGGCGGGTGGCGCTGAGCATCCAGGAGAAGCTCAACAGGACCGCGAGAGGAGACTGAAGGAAGGCTGGGGAAGGAGAAGGCCGGGAGAGGTGGCGCACGGAGCAGGGACAGGTGAAGCAGCCGTGCTGGCTTCTCGGCCTTGCGCTTGTGCCAGGAACTTGGGGGACATGGAAGGAGACACTTGAAAGAGACACAGATGTGGGTGAGGGACCCGTGGGGAGGCTGGCAGCGGCAGCCTTTACTCTTGACTTGTATTTTGATTTTGCTCTTTTCCTCTCAGCCTTGCCTGGCCTCTTCTGCCCTCTTCCTGTGGGCCCCCACCAGAAGGGGCTTCAGACTTGTGGCAAGCTTTCAGGCCTCAGTGACCCTGCTTTGAGCCAGCCCTGTTTGGCTGGGTAAATGTGCGTGTTTATTTTATTTTTTTATTATTTAAATTTTATTTTTATATTCCCCTTGCAATTACAACCCCCTGATTTTGACCCCAATTCCTTCTTTCCCCGCCCCCACCCCCCATAGAGTGTCTCTGGTTCATAGTTGTTTGTTGATGTTGATATTTTCTTTCTTATAGTTATTCTTTTTCCTGGTCCCTTATTTGAGTTTTCTAGATTCCTGCTATGAAAAATGTGGGTGTTTAATTGGAAACTATTTTAACTATATTCGCTCTCTTCTCCTCTGTCTGTTGCACACGTATTGTATTCAAGTTCTTTGCTATTGAAGGTTTTATGCACTGAGTATATTTTGTCTTTATGTGGCGGATGGCAGAAGCCATTTAGAGCACATGGGTTTGGGGGTCTCGGGCAGTCCTTCATTCTGCCCTCTAAAGGTATGGGTTTCTTGAATGCACAAAAAAAGAATGCTTCCCTCCGCAGACAAGACTTTCAAGGAGTTTCATAGATAACGTGACTAGGGAAAGGGTAATTGCCTCCAGACCCAAAGCCAAGGGTTACCTAGCCCCCGGCTCTTCTCTCTTCACCAGAGTGGGATCCTCTTCAGGCATTTGCACTGCTAAGAATGCATAAGAATTAGCAGAAGGTTGGAAAACTTGTGCCATCTGACTAAATGCAGTCTGGTCTCTGGGAGACACACTAAATTTAATGTATACTTCATTGAGGAAGATAATGAAACAAACATTATTCAAAGATTCAAACTAAGCCAATGGTTAAGAGCTCATCCCTCCAATTTGTTGGGAGATATTTTCAAATTTGCTGTTCAAATAGTTTTTACAATTGGCTAAATCCTATACCTTCTTCAGCAGGAGGCTTGTTGTTAATCCAGAGAAAACAAGTCGTTGGGTCCCTTTCACCTCAAAGAAGGTCTTCCCGTCACCTCTGCTCCTGGCCTCCTCTTGCAGTGTGTGGGGCTGTTGTCCAGGCACCGGGTGCCAGACGCTGTTGAGAGATGCCCAGCGTTCATTCCACCCTTTTCCATCACAGTCCACAGAGGCTGGAAAGGCAGGCCCCTTCTCAAGTCTCCCCTAGAAGAGGGCAGCCACTTTCCTAACTCTGACCAATGAAGCCAATGGGAAATTCCTCTGGAAACTTAGGCAAAAAGAGAAGCATGTGGAGAGAACTCACCGCCCACCCCTTCCTCTGCAGCTGTTTTGGGTGGGGACAGAGTGGCAACGTGTGACCAGGAGGAGAGACTCTGCTAGAAGGCTGATAATGGCCAAGAGGGAGAGTGGAAACTTGGGTCACTGGGATACCACTGAGCTGCCCAATGAATTCCAAGACCAACCACCTCCTTGGTTAAATAAATAACTACCCCTCTGCTGCAAGCGACTGTTCACGAGATTTTTCTTGCTGCCAAAATTATTCCCAACAGATATGGTAGATTTTTAAAGTAAAATTTTTAATTGAAATGTAACATAAAAATTATGCAGAAGATATACTTCGAATAGGAACATTCAACAGGAAGACACTTAATATAAAGATGAGACATGACGCCACTGGCATGACACAAGACAATCTAAAAATTCCCATATCAGTTCTGCCACCATAATTATGATTATAGTTGGCAAAAGATTTGCTAGTCAGTCATCAAAACTTTCTCCTCTTTTTCCTGGGCATGCAGCTAGACTGCATTTTAAGCCTCTCTTACAGTTAAATGTGGCCGTGTGATTGAGTTCTATTGGACAGAAAGAATGTGAGCAAGCCTATGTGCACACTTCTGGGTCCAGTCCATAACAATCTCCCCACACGATCTTCCTTTCCTATCTGTCAGCTGGATGTCAATGTCTAGAGTGATCTCCTAAGTCACATGTCGAAGATGACAGAATTACAAGATGGAAGGACCTGGTTCTTTGAATTACCACTTGGAACAGAGCCACTAAGCACCAGGAATACCCATTGGTGATGGTGGCGGGGGGAAGTTATGCATAAATTTTAAGTACATAGCTTGAAGAATTTTCACAGATATTTTTTGTTTTTAGAATTTCACTCCCCAAACTTTAGGAATGAGCACAGTGGTTAAGAGCAGAGAATCTGGAGCCAGATTGTTGGGTCCCAAACTTAGATCTGCCACCCGCTAACTAGATGACCCTAGACAAATTATTTAACCTTTCTGTGCCTCGAATTTCTCACAGGTACAATTGTAATGCATGTATGAAACTATATGTTTGTGATAGGGTTTTTGTAAGGATTACATACGTGAATTTTGAAAATGTATGTGTCTAGCACATAGTATGTGCTAATAAGCATTTTTCAGATATAAATAATATTAAGCAGGGCATATCTCAGGAAAGCAGAGCATGAAAGGGGTAGGAAAGAGAGAGAGTAGGTAAGTTTGAGTCTTGCCCCTCACCTCACTTGGGAGCTAAAATGCCTAATAAACTAATAAATGGTAAAATTATATCTTTTTTATAGCTGAGAAGTACATCTTTCGAATCCACTCATCCGTAGTTGGACATCTAGGTTGTTTCCATAGCTTGGCTATTGTGAATAGTGCTGCAGCGAGCATAGGCGTGCATGTAGCCCTTCTAACTAGAGTTTTTGTATATTTTGGATAAATACCAAGGAGTGAAAGTGCGGGGTCATATGGTATATTTATTTTTAATATGTTGAGGAGCCTCCATATTGTTTTCCATAAGGGCTGGACCCATCTACATTTGAGACACGTGGATAGACCTGGAGGGGATAATGTAAAGAAAATAAGTCAGGAGAAAGCAAATACTGGATGATTTCACTCCTAAGTGGAATATAGAGAAACAAAACAAAGGAACAGACAAAACTAAACAAAAAAATCCCAAGAAAACTAATGGCAGAATTGAGGGTACCTGAGGGGGACAGTGGGAGTGGGGATCAAGGTGGGGAAGGGGCTCAAAGGGCTATGGTGGAGGATTATTGGTGTTTAGGTGGTGAGTGTGGTGCAGTGATGCACATCTGGTAAGATGTGAACCTATTCCCCTAAATCATATACAGTGCTGTAAACCAATGCTGCCTCAATAATTATCATAATAAGAAAGTAAAAATCAAAATCAACAAGCAACTATAAACCAAAGACACACTGCGGAGGGGTGGGGGGAGGAGGGAGTAGGATCAAAACAAGGGGGGTGGGAATTGTATGGGAATATAACCAAGATGAAAATGTATACATTGTGCAAAAATGAAAAATGATGGGCCTCCCCGGTGGCGCAGCGGTTGAGCGCTGGGTTGCGAAGCTGCCCGCAGCCTCTGCAGCACTGGTTCGATCCCCGGCTGCTCCCCCGCCACCGGGCGAGGGTCCCACATGGTGCGCAGACCTCTCCTGCCGCCCGCTGATCCCCTCAGCAGTGTACCTCGGTCCTTCTGCCTGCTCTGCTCCCCGCTCTGGCTCTGGTGAATTCTCTCACCCTCCCGCACTTCTGACTGTACCCAGTGCTTGTATAAATAATAAATAAATAAATTTATAAAAAAAAAAATTTAAAAAGAAAAAATGAAAAATGATGTAAAAAATATGTAAAGTAAAAGAGACTGAAAAAAATAAAACAACTAAAAAATTATAAATAATAATAATAAAACTAGTTACCGCCTAGAGCTGTAAAATGGAACTATAGTTCTCTAGAACATGGGTGAGGCTTTAAAATCTTCTGTCCTGCTATTCTTCACTGGGATCCAATGGTGTGCTTCTGGAAATCCGCCAGCCCTGAGGTAGCATGGGAAGTAAGCACAAATCAGGTATTTGTGTGTTTGAGGATTAGACCCAGAGTTTTCATCAGACTCTCTGAGGGACCCACAATCCACAAAAGGCTAAAACTAACTAGCTCCACTCCCCACCCTCCTTCCTCACTGTGGCTCAGAGAGAAGCCATCTAGTACTTCAACTGAATTGTCACTTTTAACTTTATTTCCATCTCCCTAGAAGAAAAATAAGGTCAAAGAAAATGTGTCTCTACTGCAAAATCCTAGAATTTTCCAATTGAAGGAGCTCAGTAGCTTTATAAATAGAATCCTGCTGCATTTACACATGAGGAATCCAAGTTACATCGAGGTTACTATGACCTACTTGGCATCCTGGAGGAAACAGAGCAGTGGCTGACCAGTTGTCTTGGCTCAGCGTCAGATTTTCCTCCAAGTAATACTTTGGTGGCCAAAAACCCCACTAGCTCTTTTCATGGGCTGGCTGTGGCCGCGGTTGTTAAATGCTCCATATTGGAGCCCATTAAGTGTGGTTGCCAAGGACAGCCAGGACCAGGGAGCTTCAGACATTCTCCTCCATTCCTTGCTACGAGCTCCGGCGTGACCCTAGTTAGCCACACCTCTCCTGCGTGCTGCGGAGTAACAATGGGGAAATAAAGCAGAGACTTTTCCAGCAAATCATCTATCATCTTTATGGGAAGCTGCTTCACCATTTTCTTTCTGCTTCTTCCTCTCCCTCTCTAAAGCTTTAAGAACGTCTTTCCGAATGCCCTGTGTGTCTCCAAATCACCAAGACAAGAGGCACAGCTATTGCCAACACGAAGATAGGAAACCGTAGTTCTATATAATCTGTACAAATGAACAGTTTCTAAATACAGATTGCACTTTCAAGGGCGGGGGCGGCCGGTGACACTGAGGTTAAACCCAAGTCAGTGTATTTACCCAGGAGGATTAGGTCGGGTCTGGTATCAGGTTCTGATTAAACAAGGCTTTTTGTTTTCCTGTAAGTGTGGAGGCAAAGTCACACGGCCGGGCCCACAGCTCTAAGACTCGGCGGCCACTGGAATGACTTTCTCATTCTGAGTGGCTTTTGATTAATGTCGTACCTGAATTCTCGGTAGGTCTGGACCACTTTATTTCTGTGGGAAGGCACGGGGGGGACAAGCAGAGAAGAGGAATAGGCCTCTACAGCTGGGGCCACGTTCGCCTGGCTGCAATTTAAGACTCAAAGGTCACTGAGACGTCTCATGAAATGTAATGCAACCAAAAATGTATTTTGCCCAGCAGTGATTGACAATCATATTTTTATTGCCAGAGGAGGGAGGTTTGAACTGTGGTTTCTGATTGTATGACATAAATAAAAATAACCGCTCTAATTATGGTCTTCATTGGGTATGTCTTTTTTATTTTTTGGTGGTATCATTTTTCTCCCCAAAGCCTCATCCCGCCCCGACCCCTTTTCCTCTTAAAAGGACAGAGCACACAGCTTGCTTTCTCGCCCAGCCCCAGACTAACAGCGACGCCTTTGCTTTGATAAAACGCTGGGCCAATGTGAAGGCGGAGGACGCACCCCAAATGATGAACAGCCAAGAGCGAGCTCCCAGGGAGACCTTTCAGGAGGCCCCGACTAATTTCTCTTCATGGCACAGAAAGCTGAGTGGGTGACCTTTCTGCCTGAGCCAGGAGAACACACAACGTGGCTGAATTGAAAGTGGGTCACTCTCGGGCGAGCAGGCCAGGGGAAGGACGCTTGGCACCGAGGAAGGAGCTGTCTGCTCCCCGCTTCTGGCTCCTGCTCCCGCTGCCCGCTCACCAGCAGCTCCATCCACCTGCCTGCTGGCATTTATGGGCAGGGCTAGATCCTGCCTAGGCCTTGGCACGTGGAAAGAGAGGGGCCAGGGAGAAAAGGGAGGAAATCAGATGAAGCCAAAGGGCCTTAGATTTTTCTCTAGGATACAGAATCACGTATTTTGGAACTTCCCTAAAAAGTAGCATAGGTAGTGAGATCCAGGACCCCACCCTTTCCCCTCCTCCACGTTGGCCAGGGAGGCCAATCTAGGCTACTTCCAAGTAAATAGCTGCCTGAATTTGGATGACTTTTTATAGAGGCAGATTATTATAGTAAAGGCAGTTGAAACTCCACATTTGTTAATTAAATGAATGAATCACTGAAACTTACTCCAACAGAAGACTAACCTGATTCCCAGGGAGTCTGCCGGCTTTCTCACAATGTGGGCCGATGAAATCGTCAGCCCTGCAGGCCCAGAATGGAGCCTGTGGGGCCTGAGCGCCTCGAGCTCGCAGAGGACGGCGGGCAGCAGCTCGCCTCTCACAGGCGATCCAGGGCGCCTTCTCGCCCTGCCCATTTCCCCTTTGGGGATGCTCCTTTCTCAGGCCCCAACACCCGCGAGCAGCCTTGAAAAATCCTCCCAAGCAGCTCACCGAAGTCCCCTTGCATTTCCCTTCAATATTGCTCCCGCCTGTCCACCCTGAGTCCACAAGACTATGGGTCCCTCTCCCCACTCTAAAGGATTCTTCTTCCCTCCCAGCCTGTTCCAGAGCCAAAATGCGGGGTCTCGGGATCCCTGAGCCTATTTCTTCTCCTCCTGTTGCCAGCAGCCCTGGTGCACCAGGAGGTGTGGGAGCGTTCATGCTGCATCAGCTGTGCCCTCAGAAAGTGCAGATGCAAGTTCTGGGGGCCAGGAGATGAACACCCCAACATGAGTGTGGCAAGCACATCCAGGCCTCCGCATTGAGCCACTCCTACGGGAAGCTTCCACACAGGTGCAGAACAAAAGCTTTCTTCCCCTACCTCTCCGTCAAGTGCACGATCGAAGTTGTGACCAAAATGTGGCCTCTGATCATGGCCACTAGCCATCCCCACAGGCCCCGCTTTCAGCTCCAAAAGGCAACGCAGGAACAAAAGACATTTTTCTTTCTATTTTTAACGCAGTGTATATTAGCCATAAATTAACACTCCCCTCCCAGCACCTTTTAAGCACCAGCAGGGGACAATTCTTTTTACTATATTGTCTTCCAAAGAGCAGCCAATGATCGGCTGTCACAGAAGGCAGCCCCGTGAAACGGCCCGCACCAGCCGCTCTGCCTGCGCTGGAGCTGCAGGCTGGCGGGGAAACCGGGAGTCAGCGGCCGTGGCCCTGGCGTCTGGTGTGATCTGGGGTGATGGGGTGGTATCCTGCGCCCACCCTTGTTTAAAAAGAGGGAGGAGGTGAGATCCCTGCAAAGGATGGGGACCGGCCTGGGAAAACTGCCACCTTTGTCTCAGCATTTAGAAGGAGAGCGAAAGAATTAGGACGAAGACATCCAGAAAAACCTGAATTAACTCTTCATTTGCCACATCTCTTGGCAGAAGTCTGCGCCCAGCTCTCTCATTTCCTGCCTCTCACATCCGTTTTGGAGACTGACAATCAAAATGAAAACTTTCCAATCTTTGTCTCATGAGGCCAAGCCCCCAGACCATTTCTTAAAAGACCATTTATTGACATGTTAGCCTCCACTTAGGCTGTTGTTGGTAGAGATGAGAGTGTTCTCTCTAAATATTTTCATTTGAAAGCCACTAGAGTAATGAGAAATCCAAATATTTTCATTTCAAAAAGCCACTAGAGTAATGGGGAATTTCAAAATCAGATGTCTCGATAATCTCCTGAACAGCCTGAATATTTCCATGTTAACAATCAAGAATACTCCAGGGGTCCAAGATCTTTCCAAACTGTTTTAATATCAATTCGGCTCATTGTCTGCACAGATCTTGAACCCCTAGAACAGTCTTGATCTTTTTTTAAAAAAAGGATTTTATTTATTTATGCATACACAAACTGGGGTGTAGGCCAGAGGTGCAGGGGATGAGAGGATTCACCAGAGACAGAGTGGGGAGCAGAACAGGCTGACTGACTGCAACACACTGCTGAGGGGAGCAGCCCGGGAGACAGGAGAGGTCTGCCGCGCCATATGTGAGTCAGCAACCTGGCTGGGGATTGAACTCAGGCTGCAGTGGTGATAACATTGAGACTTAACCTCTATGCCACTGGGGAGCCCCCCAAATAATCTTGATCTTTACATGGACTTAACCTGCTTTTCTCAGGACATGCTCAACACATCCAATTTTGAAATTTAAACAATGTCCCATTACTCTAGTGTTTAAACATTATGGCACCAGATCCCTGAATTTGAATTTCAACTCTGCCAATTACTAAGCTGTGTGACTTCAAGCCAGTGACCTAACCTCTCTGTCCTTCATTGTCCTCATTTGTAAAACAGGGATGTTAATAATAACTACCTGATGGGGTTTTATGGGGATCAAATAAACCAATATTCATAAAGTACTTAAAACACTATCACTATATAAGAATCTGTGGGACAAATAAAATTCCAAATTTCTGCCATGTCTCAGAACCTATTTTTCACCCACCACTTGAATTTCTAAGTCAAGAGAAACTCGCTATTAAGAAGGCTTCTGCCCCTTCCCCAGGGACCTGGTGTGCCCTCTTTGATGAGCCCCACACGAACAATGGTGTACTTGTTATGGCGGCCCCTGTGCCCAAGTCTGGGCAAAACACTCAGGTGCTCTTTGTGGAAACGACACAGGAGAGGCCCACTCTACACAACAGTGACATTCCCAACTGTTGGACTTCGGGCTTGTGTATCTTTCTCTGCTAGACTTGGGACTGATAATGACCTTCATCTACCTAGATAAGGGGCAGCCCTCCCAGATGGGTTCTGGGTTTAGGTGAGGTGTTCCTAAGCCACAGGAGATGGTGAACTAGGCATGGAGAATTTCTGAACGGCTGAACAGAAGACACTGGAGGATTATATTGCTGCCTTCTCAAAGGCGCCAGGGTGGATCCAGGATGGATCCAGGGTTTGGTGGCCTGGGTACATTGCCCCCCTTTTCTTTGTTGTGATAAAGCAGAAAAGGGCTCACTCACCCAGTAGAAGGAAACCTTCAGGAAGTTGGACAAAATTCTATTTTTATTTCTAAATCTAGTGAAAGAACCATAGCCACAAGTCCCACTGCCTCCTTCCCGTGCCCTGGTGAGATGGGCTTTTATTCTACTGTGGGGAGTTTTCCTTTCATTAATACTGATTTTCTGAATAGATAATGAATGTGCATATTTGAATTTCTTTGAAGTACAAAAGGTGATACAGTGAAAAAATGCTTTCCACCTTGCTTTTCCCCTCACCCAGTTTCCCACCCTGTATGCAATTAATATTACCCCTTTCTTTTTCCTTTCAGGGATATTTTATTTACATGCAAGCAAATATATGTACACATGTATTCCTATGCTCCTCCCCTCTCAAAATTTTACCAACTGCTGGTATATAGCACAAACTCATCTCTATTTTTTCTTTTTTGCATTTTATAATATACTTTGTAGAGCTTTTCACATCCATACGTGAGTTTCAAAATTCATTTTCCATGGCTATATAATATTCCACCCTTGAGTTCATTTACGTTCCCTTTGGAAGATGCTTTAAGTTGTTTCAAATATTTTGCTAGTACCAGCAGTGCTGTGGTGAGTCATTTTCCTCACGTGCCACTTTGTAAAATGGCAGTGAAGTGTCTTGTAGGAAATTTCCCAAGAAGGGGAATTATTAGTTTAAAAGATATGCCCATTTCTAATTTTGATAGATTCCACAAAGTTGCCCATTATAAGAATTTTACCGATTTTACACTTCCATCATCTATGAGAGTGACTATTTCTGATGGGAAGAGTTTGATGCCAGGAACTATATGCTCAAGGTAGCCAAGATTCTACCCTCTGCTAAAGAATGCAAATCAGCGAACCCCGTTTTCAGATTCTTGCTGTGAAAGACATGTGAGAATCAGGGTACTACTCATCAGAGTTCATGCACTGGCCTCTCTAACGGGAGTGCGGCGGGGCCTCCGTGAATGCATGGGGCCTCCAGACAATTTTAACGAGTGCTGGAAACAGCAGGACCCGCTGGAGACTTGTGGGTGGAATATGCCCTCGATCGGTGCCTCTTTCCAGCCAGGAAGAAGAGGGGGGTGGTGGAAGGTTCAGCAGGACTGCACAGGTGAACCATACCCATGGCCATGAAGAAGGGAGAGGGAAAGGAAGGGCATTTGCAGGGAAAGAAGTCAACACTATGACCCCTGGAAGGGGCAGATGGGGTGTTCTGCAGAGGCAATTTCCCAGCCTGAGAAGTTCTGCCCCGTCCAGGCAGGGCTCGGAATTTGCCTCAGCTTCTTTTGGTGAGGAAAGACGGTAAGTGTAAACAGTGGTGCCTACACAGGCCGCTGAGGCGGGCCCAGGGGATAGAGGGATGAGCATAAAGAGAAGCTGCCTCGGCCAGGGGTTCTTATCTGGGTCCACGGATCCCCAACTGGCTTGTGAACTTGGATGGGAAGCAAAACTCCATCTTTATCTTCCTCACCTCCAGCTGAAATTGAGCATTTCCTCCATTAGGACGAGAGGCCACACATCTGAGTATTATTAACCACACCCGTGACTTTGTCACCATCAGAAATCACAGACTATTTTTCACATCACATTACAGTCGCAGGTACCCTAAAATATCACTCCTCATGTTCATCGCCACTTTGAGACTACAGCAGTTGTTGCTGCTAGATCTTCTCGTTAAAAACATTAACAAAGTACAGATAGTACATCACCAATATCTTTTAAAATATTTTGATACCTGTATTCAATATAATTGGTTATCTTTGCAAATATCTGCCTGTAAAAAGATGCATTTAAAAACCTTTTTCTAGGAACTCTCCTGCACTGCTGGTGGGAATGCAAACTGGTCCAACCACTATGGAGAGCTGTGTGGAGATTTCTGGACCTACTAAACATAGAGCTTCCATATGATCCAGCAATTCCACTCCTAGGTATTTACCCAAAGGACACAGAAACAGTAATTCCAAAGAGGACCTGCACCCCTATGTTTATAGCAGCACTGTTTACAATAGCTAAGCTTTGGAAACAACCCAAATGCCCAAAAATAGATGACTGGATCAAGAAGATGTGGTACATATACACCATGGAATATTACTCAGCATTCAAAAAAGATAAACACATGCAATTTGCAGCAACATGGATGGCGCTGGAAGGGATCACGCTCAGCGAAATAAGCCAGAAAGAAAAAGAAAAATACCGGATGGTCTCACTCATAGCAGGAATCTAGAAAACCTAAATAAGGGACCAGGAAAATGAATAACTATAAGAAAGTGAAAATCAAAATCAACAAAAAACTATGAACCAGAGACACTTTTTGGGGGGTGAGGGCCGGGAGGGGAGGGATTGGGGTCAGAATGGGGCATGGGCAGTTGTATGGGGGAATATAAAAATAAAATTTATTATTAAAAAAAAAAATAAAAAAAATTAAAACCTTTTTCTGGGGCCTCTGCGGTGGCACAGCGGTTGAGTGCTGGGTTGCGAAGCTGCCCACGGCCTCTTGTGGCGCCGTTCGATCCCCGGCTGCTCCCCGGCCACCGGAGAGGGTCCCACATGGCGCGCAGACCTCTCCTGCCGCCCGCTGCTCCCTCAGCAGTGTACTTCGGTCCTTCTGCCTGCTCTGCTCCCCGCTCTGGCTCTGGTGAATTCTCTCACCCTCCCGCGCTTCTGACTGTACCCAGTGCTTGTATAAATAAATAAATAAATCTTAAAAAAAAAAAAAGAGTATAAGAACCTTTTTCTGGGACCTCCCTGGTGGCGCAAGGGGTTAAGCACCACATTATGAAGCAATCCACAGCCTCTGCAGCAAGAGTCCGATCCCTGGGCCGGCCAGGGAGCTACCCACATGGCGCGGCAGACCTCTCCTGTCTCACCCGCTGCTCCCCTCAGCAGTGTACTTCAGTCAATCTGCCTGTTCTGTTCCCCACTCTGTCTCTGGTGAATCCTCTCACCGCTCCTCCCACCCACCCCCCACACACACCTCTGGCCTGTACCCCAGCTCTTGTATGCATAAATAAAAATAAATCTTTTAAAAAGTAAACAAAAACCTTTTACTCTGAAAAGGGATCTGTAACATTCCCCAGACTGCCAAAGAGTTCCAGATCTCAAAACAAGACTAGGAACCCCCGACTAAGACCAACCATTGTCAGTCTTATTGGGAGGGGCCTACATTCTCAGGAGGCCTCAAACTGATTTCCAAGAGGGTGGGGTCTTTGGCACAGGTTTTTTTGTTTGTTTGTTCCATTTGCTTGTTTGTCCTACTATCACAAAACCATCTGCATGTTGGGTGTCTAAGGAGGGAAAGAGCTGCGTGGTGGATGTGAGTGGTGGTAGTTGAATGTCTGCCTTCTGTGGCTAGGCTAATTTGGGAGAACCTCCTGCACTGTGTATATTGGGGGCTCTTCCCCCAAAAGAATGAATAAATGCAATACTTTTATTTTGCTGCTCACTTAAAAGCTAATTATACCATTACCCAGGAACACCCCACCCACTTCCAAACATGGCAAGCTGCAAATGTGACAGGTAGTTGATAAGCCCCAGGGTAACAATTGGATTCCCGATCAGAGTCACAGAGAAGGCTCTCCAGGGCTGCTGAATGGAGCAGGGGAGGGCTTTCACCAAGATGTCTTCTTCAGTGGCTCCGAAAAGAGGGGGGATCTCCCGCCCTCTGATCTCCACGCACATTTTCCCCTGTGGCAGGGTGAGCTCTGCGGAGAGGGGAGCAGTGCATGATATCCAGGGGCTTGCTCCAGCCAGGAGAGGAAGGACGAACCAAGATGACCAGTAGACAAACTGGGTGGGGAAGGACAGCAGCAGAGAGAAGTGCAGGAGACTCCAAAATCCGCTCTGAATCTTGCTGCTAATCTGCCGTCCGCACCACACAGAAACCCAGAAACTGCACTGACAAGTGACACAGTTCAGGTGACTCTGATTAAATCTGGTTAAATCTCCAGGAGTCGAGAGATTTAGAGTCAAGACTCCAAAACTAGGGGGTTGTCCCAAGCACACTTGCCTTTGTGGCTGGGGCCGGAGTTTCACCCAGGGTGCAGTTTGTGAATTGCCATCTAAACCCAGACTGGCCCACCAGTTTCTGGGCCGCCACATGCATCCCGGCTCGGAGCAAGTGGTAAGAGAACCATCTTCCCAGGAAAGTCTCCCTTTCTCCAGTGGAATGGCAGGTTGGATGGTGTCTCTCCAGAGGGATGTTGGAGTCCGAACCCCCCAGTACCTCAGCATGTGACTGTATTGAGAAATGAGGTCACTGCAGATGTAAATTCGTGAAGGTAAGATGAGGTCATACTACAGTTGGGTCGACGCGAATCTGATATGACTGGTGTCCTTATAAGAGGAAAATGAGGACACAGATGGAGGGAAGACAGCCAGCTGAAGAGGAAGCAGAAGTGGGAGTTTGTTACCACACGCCAAGGAACACATGAGGCTACCAGAAGCTAAAAGAGGCAAGGAAGGACCCTCCGTGCCACCCAGACTGAGGCCTCTGGTTCCCGCAGCCTGAACCAAAAAATACAGTTGGCTTCAACTTTTCCTTGGCTTCCCTGCACCCCACCTCCATTTCCAACGAGCCCAGAGGTGCAGAGCTGAAGGAGAGCTTCAGAGAGCACTGAGTGCCCTCAAGCACTGAGCGGCACATGGGCCACCCAATGTGGACAAAGCAAGACTGGTCCATTTTCTGGTAAAAATCCCAAGGGGGAAGCAAGGTCCCTGCAGGCTGCACTGATTGCACCATCCGAATGAAGGGCTCCACACAGCCCGTCTCTCCCTGGGTCCTCCACAGGCCCCGCTTAAGGCCAGCCAGCATTCTAAGGAAGGGCTTGCTCCTGAGATGCTCAGCAGCCAGCCTTGTCTCTCGGGCCAGGAAGCGCAAGCGGAGGATGGGGAGCAGGAGGCTGGACACTGGGGCCCAGGGCTCCTGTTTTCTCTCACTCTGGATATGGGCCACTTCAGTATAGAGGAGAGATTAAAACAGAGATTGCTGCACTTGGGGGATTAAATTCCACACAATCTTTAAACATCCCAACTGGACCTCATAATTGTGTGGCAAAGGCTGCAAAATGTAAAGTTGGGACTCTTGCCTCAAATGAAAGGCTCTCTCTGAATAACAATTTATTTTAATTTGAGATTTCTCACACTGTCCAGATGGCGGGTCTTCATGGGAAAGCAACCGTCTCACAGTTGACGAGGACATCTGAAGGATGCCTTTTTGGCGTGCAGGGGATTTTTTTTTTTTTTTTCATTTAAATCAGTGGCGTGGTTGAGAAGAGTTTGAAAACATCTCCCTCATGTTTCCAGCTTTTTTTCCTCCTGGAAATTCATCATCTACCCTTGGAAGTTGCAAACTGAAACTCATCTCTCAACTAAATTGCTGCTCTTTTAGGCCAACTCCAGTTTTTGTGGAGTTCTGTGGGCATTGGTTTGAAAATGGAAAATCCTATTTGCATGCATTTTTAAAAAACAACCCAGAAAGCATGTGGAGAATGTTATGACCTGAAATAGGACCTCCTTGCCAAGGATCCCAGGCTCGTGTTGTAGAGTGACTCCTAGAATAATCTACAATCTATATCTGGGTAAGAGGCAAGATTTCCAGTCAGCCCTGGCACCCCCACAGATATGCTGACAGTCTTTACTCTTCCAGAGCCTTCTAACCACATTCTAGGTCCCAGGGGTGTGATGTGGGGAAGGGAGCTTGCTTGTTCTGCTTTCAACTTTCTTCTCTATGGCATTTCACCAGCTGCTCCTCTGAGGGAGAGAGAGAAGATTCTGACAGAATCTCAATTTTGCCCACATTTGCAGATGTACAGGGACGGGGAAAACAGGCGAGGTGTCAGGAAGTCACTAAACATACTGATAAAACCAAGTTACATTTTTCTACAGAAACCTCACTACTCAGGACTATATCAAAAAGACTGGAAGTGACAAGTGTGGGCTAGGTTGTGGCGAGATGGAGCTCTCTTTCAGTGCTGGTGGGAACATGATCTGGTGTGGCCTCTGTGGAAAACAGTGTGGAGTTTCCTTTTAAAACTAAAAATGAAAACTCCCATATGATCCTGCAAACCACTTAAAGGTATTTGCCTGAGGAACATGAAAAGGTCGCTGCACTGCCGTGTCCCCAGCAGCGAGGCTCACAATAGCCAAGTCCCTCTTGACAGCGACTGGATGAGGAAATTGTCGTGCAGCTACGCAATGGGATACTGTTGGGCTACGAAAAAAAGGTGAAACTGTGCTTCTGACAATATGGCTGGAACTTGAAGAAATTGTGGTAAGTGAATTAAGTCAGAAAGTAAGATAATTACCAGATGGTTTCACTTATTTGTGGAATACAGATAACCAAAGAAAACAAACTGGCAAAATGCAGCAAAAATAACTCTTAGACTCTGAAAAACATGATGGTTAGCAGAGGGGAGCAGGGGAGGGAAGGGAAAGGGGAGGGAGGCGGGAGACAGACGGGGTGACACTGACAGAGCAGCGACACTGGAGCTCTGGCGGAGGGTGACTGAAGCAGGGCACATGGCTTCAAGTATGGAGCTGTACTCCCCGAATTACATCATTTTGTAAACAATTGTATTGGTTCGCCAACATAATTTGAAAAAAAATGAAGCCTCACTCCTCAAATACCACAGCCTCAGTCTCCTAAACCTGTTCCGCATTCTTTGTTTTTTAAAGATTTGTTTATTCATGCATACAAGAGCTAGGGTAGAGGCCAGAGATGCGGGGGAGGGGTGAGAGGATCACCAGAGACAGAGCAAGGAACAGAACAGGCAGACTGACTGAAATACACTGCTGAGGGGAGCAGCGGGCAAGACACGAGAGGTCTGCTGCGCCATGTGGGCTGCTCCCTGGCCGGGGATCAAACTCGTGCTGCAGAGGTTTTGGACTGCCTCATAGTGCAGCAGTTAACCCCTTGCACCACCAGGGAGTCCCCTGTTCCACTTTCTCTTTACAGTCATAGCATGTTTGTAGCAAGATCACCTGTAGCAAGATCACCTGTGGTCAGAAAATTCACACCATGGAAATTGACAGATGCTAGAAATCTGGGCTCTCCCTGCCCCCAAAGCCAGCTGTGGGGCTACCTTATCAGCACAACATTGCCTATCACTCTCTGATATTACATTATATATGTGTATTTTATATTATATAAACTGCGAGAAAAGGAGAATTGGATTAGGAGTTACAAAATCTGAGAGTTTTATCTGGAACTTTTTATTCACCACCTGTGTGACTCTGGGCATGTCATTTGACCTAATGAAGGACTTGTCTGCCTTCTTTATAATCCCTAAGGTAAGATCCTTTTCAGCTTCAAAATATTGTGGCTCTCTACGCACAACCGTGTCACAGAATCTGTGTGCCCAGCATAATGATGTGATTATAGAAAAGTTGATTATTTACAATGTCCCCCCAAATTGCCTCTTAGAGACAAAGTGAAATGAGGAAGTGAATCTGACCTCTGAAATTATCTTTGAGTAGCACTTTGTCTCTTGCTTGATTTATTCATGCTTGAAATTCCCTAGTGCTCAGTCTGGCTGGCCTTTATTCAAAAGACTGTGTTAAATGGGGCCCCAAATGGAGGTGCAAATGGATGTTTTAAAAATTAAGAATGAAAGTGAAAAATCTGGGGCACTTGCTGCCAAATCATAAAATGAGAATAAGTCTTTGAAAAATGAAACACACTAGACTCAGTTATGGGGAAGCACATACCTGAAATTAGAGTCTAAACGTTGTAATAATGAGATGCATATAAGCTGTGAGACCTGGCATCATCTCTTGCCTACATCAGCGGCACCACTAGCAAGCTCTTAGCACAAGAGGGTCCCACACAGCGAGCAGAGGCAGGGCACAGAGGACACTCCTCTCCCCGACCTGGGAAGGACTTTCCGGCTATTCCTCTCTGCTGCACAAGATGGAAATGTGTGCCTTTACTTTCTTTTTTTTGCTCCTTTCTTGGTAAAAGAAAAGTTGAAACCTCCCTGCAACCATCTAATACCACAGAGAAATAGCACCAAACCACAGCTACCAAACAATGATGCTGAAATGCACAGCTATGTGTCTATCAAAATATGATACTGTGTTTACAAATTCCCTATTTGGTGGAGCAATTCTCCTCTGTTTTAAACATAAACGAGATGTTCTGCTAGTCATGGATAAATGATGATTTTTAATTGGAATGGAAAAATATTTGTCAAGTATCCAGTAACCTGATTCTCAGAACATGACAGACAAAGGAACTACTTTGGTGGTTTAAAAAACCATACCAGTAGAGTGGGGTATGTGTGTGTGTGTGTGTGTGCGTGTGTGCACGCGCGCACGCTCCCATGTACATTGGAAGGGGACCTCTCTGGTCAATGAAAACATTTTAAATTGATAACAAGTAAGGAACTGGAAAGGTTTGTTTCATGGAGTTGCCTTTTCCAGGATTGATTTCTCATACTAGGAACTACTGAAACATTAACATTATTGCTTATTTTTTACATTTTTATTTACTCACTTTGAATAAATAAGAGATGGACATGGTGAAGATAATTCCAACAATGCCATTCACACACTGCTTTGTTTAGCTAGTCCTTCCTGGGTGGATCTTGCAGTCCTTTCTAATCTTTAACTTGTGAAAATGAGATCGCGCCATCTCTCTGCCTATGTGTTTGTTTACATGTGTGCAAGAGGAAAACATTCATTTTAATCAAATGGGAAGATGACTAGATTCCGCTTATTTGGCTGCATAAGTGTCAGAAGAATCCTCGTGGGTACAGAATGTCAGTTTGTGCTTCTACTGGAGGATTTGGGGAGCACGCAAGAGAACAAGGCTGATGACACAGGCAGACGGCCAGCCTCTGCTCGCAGTATGGCTAACAGCTCTTCGGTCAAAGCAAGGTTCAGAGTCAAATCCAGCACTGACAGGACAGGGATGTATTCTCTGCATGTAGTGGTGGGAACCACAAAGACCACATGAGAGAAGGGCATGAACACATGGACAAGTGAAGAACCAGAAATATGAAAACACCTACTGGGTTGCTAAGGGACTCGGTGAGAATTAGTGATCTGGACTCCCAGATCTTCTACAATTGTGTTTGCAAATACTTTTTGTTTCTGTTTTTTTTTTTTTTAAAGATTTATTTATACAAGAGCTGGGGTACAGGCCAGAAGTGCAGGAGGGTGAGAGGATTCACTAGAGACAGAGTGGGGAACAGAACAGCCAGAAGACCGAAAACACTGCTGAGGGGAGCAGCAGGCGAGACAGAAGAGGTCTGTGCCGCCATGTGGGTCACCTCCCTGGCCGAGGATCGAACTCAGGCCGCAGTGGCTGCCAATAGCTTCAGAGTGCTGAGACTTTACCCCTGCGCCACCAGGGAGGCCCTTAGGAGCTGCTTCTTTAAGCTAACGGGGAGTTTGTAAATCTCCAAAAGAAAATGAAGGCAGGCAGTGAGAAAAAGAAAAGCTGGTGGTGGTGGTAGTGTTGGAGCCTGGATCAGGGCCAGCGTCTCCCAGTTATCACACTATACCCTCTCACTAAACGTCTGCCCCTCATCCTTAGCAAGCTATTAAGAACAAATTATTTTCGGGCCTCCCCGGTGGCGCAGCAGTTGAGCGCTGGGTTGCGAACCTGCCCGCGGCCTCCGCGGCGCTGGTTCGATCCCGGCTGCTCCCCGGCCACCGGAGGAGGGTCCCACATGGCGCGCAGACCTCTCCTGCCGCCCGCTGCTCCCCCCAGCAGTGTACTTCGGTCCTTCTGCCTGCTCTGCTCCCCGCTCTGGCTCTGGTGGATCCTCCCACCCTCCCGCGCTTCTGACTGTACCCAGTGCTTGTATAAACAAAAAACAAATAAATAAATAAACATGCCTCTATAAAAAAAATTAAAAAAAAAAAGAACAAATTATTTTCAAATATCAGGAGTCAGATAGCCAATAGTCTCAAATTTAGTTTTGACTTGTCATTAAACTCTAAGATGATCAAGTTTCTCTCACGGGCACACAGGCTTCACTTTCTGGAAAGAACGAATCTAAAACCTGAGGTGGTGAAGAGCCCGCACAAGGAAACTCAAGGGTCTGATGGAGACTGAGCGTGGGCCTCCTCCTACTCCCAAGGCAGCGTGAACAGCTGATCTAAAGGGATACAAACTCCAAAAGGCAAACGCAGAACAGATTTCCCCCTAGCACAGTGGCCAATCTTCACCTAGGGGTGGAGACTGGGCGGAAGGAGACAGGAGAAGGAGCCGGCCTCTGAGGCGCTGTGGGGGCCAGTATATTACAGTCAGAAGCAACACCCCCTTCAGGTGCCGATTGGGGTTTATTAGCTGTGATTTTTATGAGATACTGAAAGAAGCGGAAATACTGCAATGGAGCCTCAGAAATGTGCAGCAGGAGAAAGCCAAGAGTCACTGCCAGTGGTGGAGAGGTTGACAGCGCTGACGTTCCATTGGCCAAAGAGATTCACCAAGGCTCCGCCTCTGTGAAGAGGCCTTTAGGGGAAGTGCCAAGTCATACAGCGAAGGCGTGGACGCCAAGAGAATGTGAAGAAGTGGGGCGAGGATGGGAAGTTGGTAATTCTCCCTAAATGCCAACCCTTACTACCCTTCTTCTTCTTCGTTTTCAGAATGATTCTGGCTATTTTCACTCATTCTTCTTCATAAAATAAAAAGCAATTGCACTAAATTATCAAAAACAATGTCCCAAGGTAATTTTGATGGAGATTATGATAAAGGTGTCCATCAATTTATGTAGAACTAATATATTCACCATATTAAGTGCTTCCATCCAAGAACAAGTACGTCTCTATCATTCATTCAAGTCTTCTTTTATGTCCCTCAGTAAAAAAGAAAACAAACAAAGCGAAATAACGATTTGTTTATTTCAAGTGGGTCTTATAGGCCCCAATAAAAGAAATCAGGTTTCTTTCAGATAGTGTGGAAAGGAAAATGGATTTGCAATGAAGTATATCAAGCAGGACTCGGCCAGAAGGTTGCCACCTTCTCCAAATTCATTTGACTCAGGTTAATTATTTTCCTGCCGCAAAATGTCACAAAAAATAAACTCCAGGGCCTCCCCGGTAGCGCAGCGGTTGAGCGCTGGGTTGCGAAGCTGCCCGTAGCCTCTGCAGCACCAGTTCCATCCCCGGCCACCGGAGGAGGGTCCCGCATGGCGCGCAGACCTCTCCTGCTGCGTCCACTGCTCCCCTCAGCAGTGTCCTTCGGTCCTTCTGCCTGCTCTGCTCCCCGCTCTGGCTCTGGTGAATTCTCTCACCCTCCCGCGCTTCTGACTGTGCCCAGTGCTTGTATTAATAAATAAATGAATCTAAAAAAAATAAATTCCATCTGCATATAACAGACCTGACCGTGTAATGACAAAATGGTCTTTGAATGCTTCCAAGCAGTTGAACATCTTACATAAAGTGATACACCCCGTATCACACCAAGGGCGCAGATCCGGGGGATCGCACTCCCATGAGAGGTGCTGGTGGCGGAAGCCTTTAAGACGGTTGCTTTCATTCATTTGCCTCCAGTCACTTAGTAGCCATCGCGAAGCCTGGTGGAGCACACATGCGCACAAGGCCTGCGCCCCGCGGGGCCCTCACCCCCATTCCTTCCTCTCTGCCGGTAGCTCCCCAGAGGAAAACCAGGCGAGCAGTCTAACTGGCTGCCAAACAGATAAAACATTCACAAGAATGGAGGAGTTTTTGATTGTCACAGCTGGCCAGACATTTAGGCCTCATGCTGCCACTGCTTATATCTAAATCGGTGCTGTCCAAAAAATACACAAGGCACTACAGATAAGGTAAAATGTGTTAGTAGCCACATTTGTAAAAAGATCAGGTGAAAATATTTTATTAGCATATTTTTACATTTTTATCTAAAAATGTCATTGGAACATGGAATTGATATTGATAAGGTATTAGTGAGATACTTTACATTTCTTTTTTTCCCCACGTATTTCCTACAGGCCTTTGAAATCCAGCGTGTGTTTTATTCTGACAGGGCATCTCAGTTCAGACCCGCCACCTCTCAAGAGCTCAGCAGCCACCCGGGCTGTGGCACCACTCTGACAGCGCCATTGAGCTGACTTTCCCTTACAGAGCAGGGGGACCAGACGTGCAGCCTCCTGGCACCCAGATTCCATGCCAAGGTCGACGGACATACCAACTCCAGCTAGTTCTTTGACACACAGAATTAGTTCTTCTGATTGTTTGTTTGAAGGGGTTGGGGGGTGGGGGGTGGGAACCTCGCTGCCTTGAACTGAGAACATGTTTTAAGGGTTTTCACTCTTACTATGGATTTTTCCCCAAAATGGAAAATTGTGAAAATCATGTAGGGGACACAACAAGTGTAACACATCCACACATTTTCAGCCTACTTAGGTGCCTTCATACATCTGAAAAATCCCAACTATTTCCATGACAACAGACATTATAATGACATCTACTGCTTGACAGGAAGTGAATTTATAAACCCGGGATTTATTACCTGTGTATTATTTTTTAGAAATGCATCAGAATGAGACAGGCATACCACACTTTTATGAAATAATTCACATATTTGGCTGTCAGTAGAATCGGGAACTTAGCAAAGTACCATGCTTTATATTCATAACACTATTGTCCCACTAACTGCTCCTCACACACAGTTGGATTCTGACAAATGAATAGCAGATATCTGTCACAAATCACATGCCATTTCTCACCTTTGCATTTTAGCAATTTTACTGAATTGCTTGTGTTTGCGGGCAGGCAATAGAAGTGGCAGAGAATTAATATACTCAGGATCGCAAGCTGCAGGCCCGCTGTGTACTGTTCTAGACGTGGTTTACTACCCCTGGGGGAGGGCAAGAAGGATCTGTGGTCCCTATATCAAGCCACACACCCTGAGCCAGGCTGCTCTGTCCCAAGCAGCACATGTGTTTTCCTAGTTCATACAGAGAGCAGACCAGCTAGGAGTTGCAGCTGTTTGACAGATATAAGAGGCAAGGCACAGAGAAGTGAGAAATATCCAGGTCATTTCTTGTAAACAAAATGCTTTTCATATAGATATTTTGAGACATAAATAAAGAATTGGTTCAAATAAAGGCTAAAACAGCATTAAATACGAACCTATAAGCTTTAAGATGGACGAGTGCCCCACAAAGCAGAATGCCTCTGTGGGAAAGACGGCCCCATCTCATGTTTCTGACTGTGTTCTGTCCCCCCAGAACATTAGCTCCCAGGGCCTCATCTATATGGTTCACTTTGAAATTGATGACTGACACATAGTAGGTGCTTAGTAAACACTTGTCAACCAGTGAGGCTCTTGCTTCTTTCTGAAACAGCTTGTGCTATTCAGGGGAAACTCTCAGCATTTGTGTTGTTAAGATATTAAGGTCTGATGGTTGCATTGTGGTTATTTTTTTGAAAGAATTCTTATCTCTTAGAGATACATGCTGAAACATTTTTTATTTTCAGATGAAATTATATGATGTGTTGGATTCCTTCAAAGTAACTCAGAAGGACTCTGGCTGGGGATAGAGATGAAGCAAGATTGGACACGAGTCGAAAATTGCTGAAGCTTAGTGATGGGAAGTTCGGAGTTCATTATACCATTCTCTCTCCTCTTGTATATGCTTGAAATTTTGTATATGCTTGGAGAAAAAAGCATAAAAGAGCTTATTGTTCCTTCAATATATATGTATTGAGCGCCTAGTACGTACAAGGTGCTAAAGATTTATTGATGAACATGATCAACAAGTTATCTGTCCACATGGCACTTACATATAGATAGAGTCAGAGTCAGTAAATAATGTAATTGCAGTTTATGACTAATGCTAAGACTCAGGTGGGTTGCTATGAGAGAAAATAAGTGGCAAGTTGTGGGTATTTGTTTAGAGTGAACGGTCAGGGGAAATCTCCAGGTGGAGGTGACATTGAAGCTAAGCCCAGAAAGATGAGGATCTAACTACAGAAAAGGTTTAAAAAGGCCTTCCAGGCAAAAGGAACAGAAAGTGCAAAAACTCTGCGGTAGAAAAGAACCTGGTGCGTTTTAGATACTCTTGGAGAGGTTCATATGACTAGAACCAACCAATACAGGGGAGAATGGCATGAGATTTATGGGAGTAGCAAACAGTGGCCGGGTCATGTAGGGCCTTGCTGGCCATGTTGAGGAGGGGAGTTTTATTGATATTTTCAGAAAATTCGCCTTTCTATTCAGTTCTAAACCGCATCCCTGCAATGTGTGGCCATGTGACTTACTTGAAGTTTCTACATGGTGACTGTCGCTGCAGTCTGGGTCCAATGATTATAAGAAACAGCCTTGACTGACCCTAAGAGACACATAGCATAAATAAGGGGAAAAGCCTGGTTATTTTAAGCCACTGACATTTGAGGGATAGTTGTTCTTATAGCCTAACCTGACTTACCTGATTAATACACTTTCTAACTAAAGCTAATCAAGACTTTTTACATAGAATTCTTCTGAGGTTTTAACCAACTAAAATACATTGTAAATCTCCAAGGGAGTATGTAGTATTTTCCAAATTAATTTGATGACAGAAAACCTTATAAAGAGAATTTTGTGAGATACGCAAGGAAATATTAAGGTTGAGTTTAAGGGCAGTTTTTTTTTTTTTTAAACACTTTTTGGTTAATTTTGAACTTTTAATCAATAGAAACTCCTTAGAATTCTTATACAGATTGCAGTTGTTAAACCAAGTCTCCCCCATCTTTTATTTTTGCAAATGATTGTTTTAGACCTAAAAGCAAAATTTTACATTCATTCCTGTGAAACACTTTAGGTCAGTGCTTCCGTATGCTGGTGTCTAAATGCTGCATTCATCCTGGTCATTCTTTCACTGGACACCTCTCATCTGGGGAGAGCTGGTTGCCTCGAAAGGGAATTCCAGTGGGGCCTTCATTGATCAGGCCCCTTGAACCTTTGTTCTTTGCAGCAATAATGACCTGCTATGACCTGGGAATTTCTGGTCTAACTCAGACGTTCCCTTGATGTACTCATTCAACCAATCCCCAAATGACTTCTCCAGCCTGCCCTCAGTTAGCTCCTGACTGGTGACTTCCACTTTCAGCGCCCTGCTTTTTTTTTTTCCCTAAAGATTTATTTATTTATGCATACAAGAACTGGGGTACAGGCCAGAGGAGTAGTGGGTGAGAGGATTCACCAGAGACAGAGTGGGAAACAGAACAGGCAGATTGACCAAAATACACTGCTGCGGGGAGCAGTGGGTGAGAAAGGAGAGGTCTGCTGCACCATGTGGGTAGCTCCCTGCCCGGGGATCGAACTCGTGCTGCAGTGGCTGCAGATAGCTTCATAGGTTGCGTCTTAACCCCTTGCACCACCAGGGAGGCCTTCCAGCGCCCTGCTTTGATTGGGATCCTGTCCTATATTCCACAATCTCTCTCTATTCAGCTCTCCCCCCTCATCTCCCCCATCCCTGCACTTTCAGCAAAACCCTTATGACTCAGATAATTCACTACCACCAGACTTTGGCTACCCCAATACTATCATGTCGTAACTATAGCTACAGCCTCCTAGCTGATACCTGTTGGCTGAACCTACACCCTGTGTGCACCTGAAATTCTTCCCAGACTCAAGTCAGGTACAGAGTTGCTATGAATGCCTTCTACATTTTTAGCTAAAATGCGAAAGCTGAAGGAGCCCCAGTGGCCAGCCCTCTGGGGGCACACTAGAGACTTCTCTAGGGAGTGGTATTTCTTGATTAAGCAACAGTCTTGAGCTGTCTGATAGGGTAACAAGGATTTGTTCTACCTAGTATGGAATTTTTATTCAGAAATATTTATATTGTGCACATTTAAATAGTTTAAATTCAAGATACATTCATTTAATTGCACATAATAATAGGAAAGAATTTTGTATTTATTTTTATAGAGTTTGATTGAAAATTCACTTAGAGTGAATTTTTAAAAGCATACCTAAAACATGAAATCCTAATGTTTCAGTCTTTTAAAAACTTGTTCTAAAATTTATTGTCTATCCCCATTGAATATATAAATACCAGGTGGCTAAAATATTGGAATCATTTCATTTTCCTATATGATTTATAAGTATAACTTTCCCCCTCAGGAAAAATATCCAAAACACGGATATGTTAAGCTGGCACATTCAAAACATGCTGATTGAAAAAAATGAGTAAAGAAATGAGATCTTTTTTTTTATAACTTTTTTAAGATACTTTTTTTTAAATTTATTTTTATTTATTTATACAAGAACTGGGGTACAGGCCAGATGCACAGGAGGGTGAGAGGATTCACCAGAGACAGAGTGGGGAGCAGAATAGGCAGACAGACGAAATACACTGCTGAGGGGAGCAGCGGGTGAGACAGGAGAGGTCTGCTGCGCCATGTGGGACCCTCACCGGCTGGGATCGAACTGGTGCTGCAGAGGCTGCAGACAGCTACATAGCACTGTGCTCCACCACCTGTGCCACCAGCGGAGGCCCATGAAATGAGATGTTTAGGAAAACATTTAAAGTGAAATTTGAATGAATTCTCAGCTTGAAGTACTAACAGCTTAAAAGAAGTGGGACAAAAATCATTTTGAGATGTGTTAGGAACAAACACAATGGCAGGTATATTCCCTTGGAATTCCAGGGAGCAGGGGAGGAACAATGATTGTGAGTATCATATCGGATTTCTGAAAAGCAGGAGTGAAAGAGGTAAATAGTGCATCCTAAACATTTGTTTCCTAAGGAAATGCACTGGGAAGATAAAGACAGGCAGACAGACGATTACTCTGCTCAGTAAATCGGGGAAGGCCGTTCTTGATGGCTTTACAGTCCCAATCGTGGTGAATAGGGCTTCATAATGTGATCTCAGTGAGGTCATTTTCAGCTGAGTTGGAAAATGCAAATACCTGTCAGAATACTAAAAGATGAGTAAGGATTTGCTAGCCTGTTGGGAGAGATTGTGACTGAACTGGATGCTGAAAAGCATATTTAAGTCCATTGGGAGAGTCAGACACGACGGAGAATTTGCAAGAGAAAGGCATCAAGGAATTGTCCATATTTTAATTTCTCCACCGAACACAAATGCTGGTGATGTGGCCCTGCCACTTGTCTTATTTGCCAGATGACCTTAGGTGGACTGGGAGAGAAGCTAACGATTAAGGAAATGCCAGCTTCTTGGACAGGAACTATCTTCCTATTAGATTGCATTAGATTCCAGCTAGAAATTCTTCCACCTCTTGTTTCTGATCAGGCGTGGGAAGCATTTTCCGCACAGGGCCAGTGTGCTAAGCAGAACCATGATCCACAAGATACCCAGGTCCTAATCCCCAGAACTTGTGAACTTGTCACCGTATGTGGTAAAAGGGACCACAAAGATGTGATTAAGTTAAGGATCTCAAGAGGGGAGCTATCTGGACTATCTGAGTAGGCCCAATTTAACCACATGGGTCCTAAAAATCAGAAAAGCTTTCCCAGGGAGGGAGATGTGACGTGAAATAAAGGCCCAGAGGGATGTACTATGGCTGGCTTTGAAGATGGAGGAAGGGGTTATGAATCAAGGGATGCAAGAATTCTCTAGAAGCTAGAAGAGACAAGGAAACAGATTCTCCCCCAGAGCAGTGAAGAAAGAATGTCAGCCCCACCAACACTTTGTTTAACCCTGTGAGGCAATAAATAATAAATAATTTTCGGTCTGGGAATTTGCTCTATGACTATACTAGCACAGACATTAAATAACATATACACAAGTCATTTTTTATGGTATTGTTTATAATAGCAAAAAGATTGAGATGACCCCATGTCAATCAACAGGGAAACAGTTAAATAAACCATCACGTAGCCATACAAGGTATATCTGGTGCTCACTCTTGACTGTATCCTTAACTGGAAAAATGAAGGCAGAGAACCACACATACACTACCCTTTGTATGATAAGGAGGAATATGAGAATCTGCTTTCATATTTCCTCACATTATGTAAGAGAATATATAAGTCTATAAGAAGTTAATAAAAGTGGTTACTTTTAGGGGATAAAGGAGCAGGTAACAGGTTAACGGGGACGCAGAGGAGTGAAATCTCTCAACATCTTTGTATGTTGTTGTGGTTTTTGAATCTCGCGACTATATTATCTACAAAACAAAATTATATGTTAAGGGAAAAAAGGAAACACATTTTCCACCAGGAAAGGTTCAAGATTCGTTTCCAATGAATGTTATTTGAAACACAACTTAAGAGGATGAAAAAAAGTTGCTTTGATGGGTGACCCAATAAGTGGTTTTATGTTGGTAAGAGTTTTGTGTGGACTTGGACAACTTGGAATCAGATTGCCAAGGACAGAAGGGGGTAGAAATGCTACATAAAATAGAAGTGAGAAAACAAGACTAAGTGAAAAGATGTTTTGTATATCCGTATTTCGTGCCAGTTTGTTGAGGAAATCCTAACTAATTTGATGTTATTCCATCATGTCCCGCGATTTTAAGCGAAGTTTTTCTTCCTGGGAGTTATGAGTATGAGGTAAGTGGCCCTCTGAGAACACAGCATCCGTGATGACAGGACTCATTCAAATAGGGAACTAAAAGTAAATACATACATATTATACAAGTAAATAAAATAATACCCTTGTCAGCTGAGCATAGTGATTGCTATAAGCATTATTTAAGGCCATTTTCTAATTCAATCTGGGCCCATTTCATTGAAGGTTTGAATAATTTGCTTTAAAATCAGGAGTATTCCCATATCTCCCCCGCATTTCTAATACCCTCCCCAAAATAAGAAGGAAATAATAGCTTTTCAGTGCCCACTTGATTCCTGATGCTTGACATGCTTGAATTACAAAACAGAGATATATTTACTTTGCATACGGAGGTATTGCCATTCTCTACATTTCCCACTTCATTAACTCATGAGTCTCAAGTTAAAAAGCACAGTGGACTTAAGAACAAAATAGGAAACTTGGCCAAAAATAAGGCTTTAGAGGTCTGTGATTTTATAATGTCCCTTCCTTTGCTTTCAAATGGTTACTGTTACTTTTCAGTACTGGATCCATTAACACTAATTTCGTTATTAGAATATCCATTACTAGCACTTAATCCACTTAAGAGTTGCTCTTTAAAATGAAGGAAAGAGCTATCTTCTTTAAACCACACAGATTAAATCTCCTCTCTAAGTGAATAATAAAGCATATTACTGGGATAGTCCATTTCTCTTTTGGTGATTTTTGGTAAAATTTTCTATTGGTCTAACTAATTTAAATTATAAAGGGATGTTGTTGATGATGATGGTTTTGTATCCTGCTGGTTTGCAAATAATAAACTCACCAGGGCTTCTTGACTAGTAGGCAGCACTATATACTCTGGCTGGGGGTTTCATGTACCTTGTTACTAGGAATATTCAGGTTGTAGAATGGGTTTTCCCCTCTCAAAATGATAAACCCTACCACTGGCAGATAATTTTTGTTGCTGTGAATTTAATCACGGACCAAGACAAAATGACCAGAACGCTTGACCTGAATTGGACTGATTTTGAGATCAATGGGATTAAAATATTCAGAAGACCCTTGGTGTTGGATTATTTTCCCTTTTATTTCATTTGACTTCTTTCAATGATTAGCATGGCAGGAGGACTCAGGTGGCAGGAAATCCCAGGGACTTGTCACAAGAGAACTTTGTTCCAATCTTTATTTTATAGTTACTCTCTCGAGTTTATCAAATTTGCCTAATGACCATGGCTGGATCCCTCCCATTTCTCTCATCTCTAACTCATCTTGTAATGATCAGTTCAGTGAATTCGCATAAAAGGTGTTTTGAGCTGCTCCAAAGATAGTTCCTGTTACGAACTAAATTTTTGTCCTCCCAAATCTGATATGCTGAAATCCTAACACCAGTAGCTCAGAATGTGACAATTTGGAGACAGAACGTTTAAAGAGATCATTATGTTAAAATTAGGTCATTAGGGTGGGGTTCAAATCCAATATGACTTTTGTACTTAAAGGAAGAAAAGATTAGGACATAATGACACAAGGAATGCATGTGCAAGGGGAAAAGACCACGTGAGAGCATAGGTTTGTCCCAATTCATGCGTTGCCAGTCTCTCCAGTATAACTGACAAGGTTTCTGTTGCTAAGAAGTTCAAAGCGTGAAAGGAGGTGTAAGTTCATTCATCTATTTTAATAAACATTTTTACTCTAAATAGTGTTAGATTTGCAGGAAAGTCACAAAGATTGTGCAAAGAATTCCCTAAAACCCCCATCCAGTTTCCCCAGTCTCTAGATTACAACTGCATTATTACATTACAATGGTGCCCGTGTCAAAACTAATGAACCATTGATAATACATTATTATTAATTAAAGCCCACACTTTATTTTGGTGTGTGTGTATATATATATATATAATATATATATATGGTATATATACAGTATATATGTGTGTGTGTGTATATATATATACACATATATATATGCAATGGAACACTATTCTGCTATAAAAAAGATTAACTCTTGCCATTGTGATAATGTGGGTGGACCTGGAGGGGATAATGCCAAGCAAAATAAGCTAGGAGAGAGAGAGCGTGCACGGGTTCACCTATATGTGGAATATAGAAATAAAAGAAAGGGTCAGTCAAAATTGAACCTTAGAAATCTGCTTCTAGAATTGAGGCTACCAGAGGGGGAGAAGGGAGAGCAAAGTAGGGAAGAAGCCCACTGGACTGTGATGGAGGACTGTGGGTGCCTGGGTGGTGAGTGTGGTGTGGTGACAGGCATCTGAGGAGGTCTGATCCCTTGCCTCTGACGCAAATAGTGCTGTAAAGCAATGTTACCTCAATAAAAATAAATAAATAAATGAATAGAAATGGGAAGAATAAATAAATAAATAAATGTAAGGCAGCAAAACAAAGCCCACACCATTCAGATTTCTGTAGTTTTTCCTTTATTCCTCTGATCGCCTCTGCCACATCATCATGTCCCCATCTGGCCTCTCTGGACTGTGACTATGTCTTAGACTCTCCTTGTTTTTGATGACTCGGAGTTTTTTGGGTTACTGATGAGGTATTTTATACAATGCCCTTCAATTTGGATTTATCTGGCCTTTTTCCTCATACACAGGAATTATGTGCTGGGCAGAAGAAGGCTGTAGAAGAAAGTGCCATTCTTGTCACGTCAGGCCAGTGGTGCCTGCTGTCACACGACTTATCTCTCCTGACGTTGACCTGCATCACCCGATGGAGGCAGTGTTTGTCCAGCGTCTCCACTATAAAGTTGGCCTGCCTGCCCTTCCCACACTGCCCTGGGGCACAGCCCACGTGGGAGGAGCAGGGCCAAGCCTCCACTTTCTTAAAAGAAAACAATCTACATAAATTATTTGGACTTCATATGCATGGGAGATTTGTCCACTGTCCCCCATTTGTTGATGTCTACAATCATTTACATACTCGTGGAGATTTATTTTATACTTTGGGTTATAATCCAACCCTACATTTTTTATTCTGTTGCTCGAATTGTCTCAGCGCTGGCCATTGGGGGGCCTTTCAGTCAGCTCCTGTGTCACTTTGACCCCATCAGGGTGTTACGCCTTTATTTTCCACCAGGATGTCAGTGTGTAATACAGAAAGGACTTCGATCATCTCAGGTCCCGGCAGCTGGGAGATTTCTCAAATTATATGATTTTATAAGTTGAACAATTTTATGGGAGAGGGAAAAGAGAGGAAGAGAGAAATCTGGCTAGTCTGCCATCCTCTCTGTTTGTGGCCTGTCCGTGCCAGGTCCCCTGCCCAGACCATTGTTCCTCTACTGGGCAACTTCTGCCTACAACCACCCTGCCCACCTGGCTGAGACTTTCTCAGGAGTGTGTGTAAAATCTGCATTTTGTCCTAAAGGCTCTCCCTGCTGTTTGTTCCCCTTCATCCCTCGAAGGACTTTCTTCTGATAAATCTCTGCACGACTAATTCCATCTTAGCATGTGATTCTCAGAAGACTTGAACTGACATTTTAGGCTTCTGACCAGCAGAATGAAGTTGAAGAAGTTGCAACTCAGGAAAAAATAAAATTTTCATGGGTAAGGCAGTTAGAAATAAGCTCTGAGACTGGCTATGTGGGGGTATTTCTCTTTCAAGAACTTGTTCTCTGTTCATGCTTAAAACCTTTCATTTCATTAACCTCTTATTGAAGGATAACACACATACAGAAAAATACACAAATCACAGGTGGACAATCCTGAGATATTTGCTAGTTATTCAGGTAACCAGCACCCAGATCAAGAAACAGAACACAGGACTCCCTGGTGGCGCAGGCGGTTGAGCACCGCACTGTGAAGCTGTCCGCAGCCTCTGCAGCGCGGGTTTGATCCCAGCCTGCCGGTGAGAATCCCATATGGCGAAGCAGACCTCTCCTGTCTCACCCGCTGCTCCCCTCAGCAGTGTATTTCGTCAGCCTGCCTGTTCTGTTCCCCACTCTGTCTCTGGTGAATCCTCTCACCCTCCCGCACATCTGGCCTGTACCCTGGTTCTTGTATAAAAATAAATAAATCTTAAAAAAAAAAAAAACAAAACAGAACATGAGCAGCACCCATGAAGCCTCCCTTGTGTCTCCTCCCAGTACTGCAGCCAACGTAATGGTGATGCGTGAGTTTAGACACAGAGATCAATTTTACCTCTTATGGGGCCTTATGGGGATGAGTCACTCAGGATTCATCTTCGAGTCTAGCTTTTCTCACTTCACATTATACTTAATGGGATCTAGCCATGCTCTCTGTGCAGCAACAGCTTATTCACCCTCATGGCGAGAGTTCAAAAGCTTTCGCAAATACAAGTCTTGTCAAATGCATCTTCAAGTCGACTGGAGATATCCAGCTAAAGGGTCTTATCATGTCCAATTTTTCACTTGACTTTCCATGATTCTTGAAGATGGTTTCTGCCTCTTTTCTTGGCACAGGGTTTCACAAGTCCTGGCATGCAGAAAACGTTCCTGAGACTCTGAAGTTTTCTTTCCAAGAATCCTTCTATTTTCTAATTACTCTCCCTGGGACCATTATATACTTCCAGTGACGGAGGACAGTTATTGTTCTCTCTTAGTCGTCGCTTGGCTGTAGTGCTTCTCTGCTTGCTTTTAGAGCAACTTCTAAATGCTGCCTAGCTTCTGCCATCATTTTAAAATTCAAGATCCAAATGCATCAGCCAAGTTCCAAGAACCATGTGCAGCCAATGGACACACGCTGACGTGTGCACCATGTTCTTCTAAGGGAAGGATTTGTTCTTCCCCAAGGTCTTTTTCCTGGTACTTCCAAACTAGAACCAGCATGATCCTATCTCAAAACACAAGGCTGCCTTTGAGAACAGGATGCCAAGAGGGAATCCTTTATGACTGTCTTGGTATTTCAAAGCTCACAGAGCCACTCTTCAGGGCTTTATGAGTCCCCTGGTTTTCCTCTAACTCTTTGTGGACCAGTCATCAACTTTGTGTTGGATGCCTTTCCCCCCCAACATCCAAAGAGACCATGTTTCCCAGGCTGTTTTCTGCTGGAATTTTGTCCTGAACTTTTCCTAGCCACTTGGAATGATGTCTTCAGTCAGATTGCCTTGGTTTGCTCAGGACATGGTCCTCTGAGCATGGTTGCCCTTTTGCTTTGTGATGAATTAACATCTAACAATGACCGCCCTCACTCAGGGTCTGCTACTCACAGAGCCATTTACAAACCTTACTATAATCTGCAAACCTGCGATACAGGTATTATAACTTTGATTTATTGACAGGGACGCCAAGGCCCCGAGAGGTTAAATGCTCTGCTTAGAGTCCTACAGTTAGCAAATGGCGGAGCTGAGATTCACACTTAGCCTTTGGCTCCCAGATTCATTCTTATTTCACTCCCCGATTATACTCTTCTTCCCTCAGGCTCAGCCATCCCCAGTTTCTTCTGTTCTACATCTGCTCCCCACATTGTAACACTCGTGTGCAAGCACGCACAGGACACACATACACAGTGCGCTTCATTCTCTTTTGATGCAGTTACTTCCCTCTTCTACTGTCCACATGCTGGGGCCAGAATTACCTAAGAGAATAGTCAGCACCCCAAAGTATGGTGGCCTAGCAAGTGAAAACCTAGACTCATGAATCAGACCGCGTGTAAGGGAATCCTGGTTGCTCCACTTACTAGCTGTGAAATCATAGGGAAGCTGCTTTATTTCTCTGAACCTCAGTTTCCTCATCTTTAAAATGGAGATAATAAAAGGGCCTTTCTCATAGTGCTAAATAAGATAATGCATGTAAAGCTCTTCGCACTTTGTGTATAATAAATGCTTAGTAAACATTATTATTCTTATTCATGGTATCCCACAAAGTCAGGGGATACTGGTTGAGTAATAGAGGTCAAGAGCAATGATTCCCAAACTTGGATCTTGGTCTGGGTCATCTACTAAGCTTTGGGGAAAGACTTTTTCCTTGGCTCTTCCCCTGGAAGTTCTGATTCAAAAAGATTAGGATGGAGCCTCGGAATCTGTGTTTTTGAAAGTTTCTCCAGACCATTCAGATATTCTGCCAGACTTGGAAATCTCAGACTTAGAGAGCAGTCCCCCAGGGCGGTGGTTCCAGAAGTTACAACCAGGTCATCTATAGAGGATGTCCCCAGGTTCTGTCTCTCTCATGCTGAGTAACACTCCTCTAGCTACTCACACATAAACACCGGTACACAAACCTGCTACTCACATGCCATGGCCTGGATTGAGCCATCAGGGTTGAATTCCAGAAAGGTAAGATAACTCCTTTGTTGCTGTGCATTAGAAAGTAGCCCAGTGAAGCCCTGTGTGGGGTGGGGGTGGTGAGTGGGATGGGTCAAGGTGGTGGACCAGAAGGCTGGTCAGGACCAGCAGCTGTCATTACTCCTGAATCTCCTTTCAGATCCAAGCCATGGCCAGCTTACCTGTGTCCCCACCCACAGGACAGGTCTTAAAACCAGCACTACCTCTGCAGTCCACCAGCCACAAGCAAAGTGAAAGCTGGAGAAATAGTTGAAACTATGGGATTCCCCCGGATGGTCATTTCCACACTGGCTTGATCCAGTGCATCGCTCTTTCCCCCAAAGAAGAGGCTGCTCTCCTGGCTGCTGGCGAAGTCTCCAATTTTCACTGTGCGCAGCGCTCATCTCCACCTCCACACCCGCTTGCTTCCAAGTCTGCAGCTGCAGCTTTAGAAACCCCGGGACTGAGATGAGCTGTACAAGTTACAACTCTGAGTTCTGAGGGATATAATGGAAAAGGAGCCTGGGGCCTCTAGATTTCTCAGGAGACCGGAAACAGTCCTTGAAAATGCAGGCATTGACTTCCATTCAAAATTGGTGCAGTTCATTTAATCAACCTGAGGAATAACCAAGGCTGGAAAAATAGCTGTTCGATCCCAGCTGATCCACAGCCCCAGGTGCTTTGATTCCGACTGCAGCTGGGATTTGTTTTCCTGTGAAGAGGCTGTAGCAAGGGCTTTTATCATCTACTGTAAGTACAATAACAGCAGGAGACCAGGGAGCGAGGGCAAAATTAAGCTCTGTGACAAATGATTTGGTTTCTTTCTATTAACAATCATGATTTGACCTGAGCTGCCTCAATTAAGGGGTGGGGAGATGCCCTTGGTTTGTTTGGGGTGTGTGTGTGTGTGTGTGTGTGTGTGTGTGACGAAATGAGACAGAACTAGAGACGAGAGAGATGAACAGAAGAGATGACAGGGTGTTAATTTGGTGTGGCATATGCGAGTATGCTTTAGACTAAGTAGATGGTGCACCGTGTGATTTCACTATTCCCACCCACCCCCATTCCTCACTCTAATAATCCAGGAAAGATCACAAACACTATATTTATGAGCGCTCATTATGCCAATGTGTCCGTTTGATGAATGGTGTCACTGATTAATGAAGACTTGAAACAATTGGATTCTGACTCCAAAGAAGTACACAGCTTTTAAGGAAAAAAATCAAATAATTGGCAGTCCTTCTGCCTCAAATTCTCCCTTCCAGGTTTCAGCCTTTTAAAAATATATCTCTTTACCTCGTTGGTATTTCCCTGTTCACAGGCACATTTCTCACAAGTAATAAAGCGTGTGAAACCAAGTTGGTGAGGCCCTTTTCAATTTTACCCTTTTAGTCTTGAAACATGAAATATTGTTTTCCTAGGCGACCCGCGGGACTGAGATGAGCCGTACAAGTTACAACTTGTAGGAATTAAACCCAGACCGTGGAGGAAGGTAATTATGCACCCCCAACTGGTTTACGGAGGCACTGAAGCCCTTGGTAGGGCAATTTTATGCTACTTGCTAGTTGGAGCTTTTTTCCCAGGAAACTTATTTTTTAGCTTTTTATTTTAAAATAAGTTCACAATGACAGAAAAGTTGCAAAAATTGCACAAGCATGTGCAGACACCTTTCACCCAGCACAGCGCAAGTAACTGAACTGCAGACCTTCTCCAGATTTCTGCCTCTCTTCCCACTGACGTCTTTTTCCCATTCCAGCATCTGTTCCTCCTTCGGCACCTAGATCTGTGACAGCACCTCCGTCTTTCCTGAACTTGACAGCTTTGAAGAGCACTAGTCAGTTGTCTTAAAGAATGTCCCTCAGTTACGGTTGGCCTAATGGTTTCTCATCATTTGATTGAAGTGACCCGTTGGGGGCAAGAACTCCGCAGAAGCCATAGTGGATCCTACTCCCAATATCATCAGAGGGCACACGATATTAAGGTGCCTGATTATTGGTGATGCTAGCCTTGATGGCATGGTTAAGGCATTTGTCATGTTGCTCCACATTAGGTCACTGTTTTTCTCTTTGTAAATAAGTCCCTTGAAAGAGCCTGTTTCCCTTCACATGTTCACGCATCAATGTGAGCCCCCACCGTGGATCTTGCCTCGCAGACAGCTTTTAAAGGATCACACCGGTTGCTGTTCATAGAGGCTTCGGAGAGAAGGTTCGGGAAGGGCCAGGTGTGCTACAGCGGTCTCAGTTCCCACAACTGTGTACAAAAAGCAAGTCTCCCACCGGACAAATGCAAGCGCTGGGCCTTGGGAACCAGGAATGTGTGTTGTTGTATTTCCAGGCTTGGGACTGATAGAAGAGGATCTCTCTCAGCTGCTGCAGAACATGGGGAGGTTTAGCTGCAGAAAATCTTCTTGACTATCTCTCCTCAAACAAGAAATAAAATCTTCCATTAAGTTTCCCCGATAGTTCTGACCTCAGCCCTACCACAAATGACTTCCCAATTGGCGTATGTCTTTTGTTTTGCCAGTGACAACTCCCCTCACCTTCATTATCACCACCATCTCATGTGGGAAAACTTGGGTGGGGTGTTCTTTTCTTTGCTCTTTCTAGGACTTTGAGTAAAGTCAAGGTCCTAGCTTCCATTTTTGAAGAAACTGTCAATATCAGTGATGAACTCATGAGCACGCATCTGAGGAGTCCATAACCAGCTGCTTGGAATGACTTTTATCTCTTTCTGGACATATTCAATCTGCCTTAAACTCAGAGATGTTTCTGAAAACTCTTCCTTCACTGAGAAACAAACTCTTCAATTAAAATATTCCTATGGAGGGCCTCCCTGGTGGTGCAGCGGTTGAGCGCTGGGTTGTTCGATCCCCGGCTGCTCCCCGGCCACCGGAGGAGGGTCCCACATGGCGCGCAGACCTCTCCTGCCGCCCGCTGCTCCCCTCAGCAGTGTGCTTTGTCCAGTCTGCCTGCTCTGCTCTCCCCTCTGGCTCTGGTGAATTCTCTCACCCTCCCGCGCTTCTGACTGTACCCAGTGCTTGTATAAACAAAACAAACAAACAAACAAACAAATAAATAAAACATGCCTCTATTAAAAAAAATATTCCTATGGAATTAAATCAGAGGCAGAATGGAAATGAAGTTTTCATAAGCCCATCGCCTTGGCTGAAAAATTCCCTCCAAGTGGAGCGAATACAATTTTGATGTGTTCCAAGGAGAAGGGAAAAAGAAGAATTAGAAATAAAAACAAGTTGGGTTGAAGTCTAAGGCTTTTCTCTTTTGACCTACAGTTAACTGCAGTTAAATGTCTGTGACCTTGGAATATTTTCTGCCGGGCAGTGGCAACATGTTCATAGTGTGCGACCCCACCTTTAGAGCTGCCCCCTCAATAACGCCTTCTTCTTTGATAACCCAAGTGGCAAATTTGACTCTTCCACCCCAGAAGCAAAGGTAGTTGAGTGAGAGGAAACTGCTCGAGACCCCTGAGGTGCTCTAACGCTCTCGCTCAGCCTCAGACTAAGGAGTGCATTGGTGAAGTCTGCAGAGCAGGTGGTCAGGAAAGGACACCTCCTACCACCTCGACTGTTCTTGCCCAGAGAAGGTGGTGCCACCGGAGAAAGACCCTCACCCAGGCTCCTACTTAGCCCGACCGGTCACGACACTACTCATTTGTGACGAGCTAAACTAACCTGATAGGACTGACTCATGTCACAGAACATCGTTTCTACAGGTCCATTTGGAAATCAAGGATTTACTGCCTGACTCCAACCAGCTGAATTTATTGGCCAAACCGTCTGTAAAACTCCAGCATCAAGCACTTAATGTGGGACATCTTTAATTTGATGGGGGGCAGGGGGGAGGGGTCCCTGAAAGAGAAGATTATGAATTACTGTTTCCCTAGTGAGTTGTTTAAAAAAAAAATCCAAGTCCCCAGAAGATGTTAACCACCTTGGTGACTTTGAATGCCACTCAGTAAAGCTCATGTGCGCTCTGGAGAGCAGAGCATGCAGACTTTTCTAACAGGAGAAAAGGGAAGGAGGAGGAAGGGTAAATGCCACTTACTGGGCACACGATTCGTCCTAGTTATTTTCAGTTATGAAAATGTTCAGTCTTGGGCCTCCCCGGTGGCGCAGCGGTTGAGCGCTGGGTTGTGAAGCTGCCCGCAGCCTCTGCAGGGCCAGTTCGATCCCCGGCTGCTCCCCGGCCACCGGAGGAGGGTCCCACATGGCGCGCAGACCTCTCCTGCCGCCCGCTGCTCCCCTCAGCAGTGTCCTTCGGTCCTTTTGCCTGCTCTGCTCCCCGCTCTGGCTCTGGTGAATTCTCTCACCCTCCCGCACTTCTGACTATACCCAGTGCTTGTATAAACAAAACAAACAAACCAACAAACAAATAAATAAATAAAACATGCCTCTGTAAAAAAAAAAAAAGTGTTCAGTCTTCATGGCGACCCTGCAAGGTGAATAACAGCACTGGTCCATTTTGTGAAGGAGAACTGAGATTAGAAAGGTTGAGAAATCTGAAATCGTTAAGGGAGGTTCAAAGCCAGGTTGGCGTGGTGCCAAGGACGATGCCTTGTGGATGACCCCGTCCAGCCTTTAGGGAGGCCAGCGCTTCTGCGCCTTCCCCATGACTTCAACAATGGTGGCCCAACAGCAAGTTTAGAAAACACCCTTTCAGTTCATGATGACCCAGCTGGGGATGTGCTTGCTAGTCCTGGTTCTGCCTGGAATACACCATTGCTGAGAACCGCCTCTGGCCCCTGCGCCTCCAGCTCAGCCTCAGGCGGAAGTATAAATGCACCCCCAGACTGCATCGCACATTCTCCGAGTAGCAAAATGATTTGTCCAGCAGCCCTCCTGGCCTTCTGTGTGTCTCCTGACAGCTTTAGGTGGAGCTGAACACCCCATGAATTTTTCTGAGAGCTGATAAACAAAATCAACACCCAGAGTTTTTCAGTAATGACCGGGAATGCAGCAAACCTAAAGCACTTAAAATCCCATTGAAAAGCTGAGAATTTGTGTTTTTCCTTCTCTCCTTTTCACTCCTAATTTTCGTCCTCTCAAGTAGGTAAACAAAATCTTTTATTTTCTCATCAAAACACACATCATTAACTGCTATTCAACTCAAGCCCAAGAAATCCCTGAGCAACCTCTCAGTTTTCATAAATGCCAGCAAGAAAGAAAGTACCGTTGATGGAGCCGTGGCTAGCTGGGACCAGGTCGGCCTCAGGGGGCTCCTGGTGCCAGGGACAGCGCCATAAAGTGAGGTCAACAAGTAGGCCCTCTGTCTGTGAGTCAGGAAAGACAGACAGCGCTCCTTGGATCTGAGGTGTTAATGCCTCCCACTTGCCAGGGTCGCAAGGGGCCAGGGTTGCCAAGAGAACAGGTTGGGGAGACCAGAGCTTCCCAGCCAAGGTCAAATGGAGGCCAGCGAGTCTGGGTAAGGAGACATAGGTGGTCTGGGAAGGACAAATTAAGCCGGAGGAGACTGACTGACCAACAGACTGCCTAGCTGCAGGTGCAACACAGCTTCAGGTCTAGTTCTGGCCGCCGCGGGACTGTTCCCCAAACATAGCACTGTGCTTCCCCTGCGATTAGAGAAGGCAGCAGGCTTGGGGGCTATTATGTAGACAGCAGTTGGCCCTCAATATGGCTCTCTGGGCCAAGGTAGTATCGTGGGTTTATGGAGGAAGTTTCAAGGTGATGAAGAAGGAACATATAAGCAGGACATGGGGCCAAGCCACGGCCATCCAACAGATTGGAAATGGAATGGCGGACAAGACGGGAAAACCTGCCCAATCTGCCATAACATGCTAAAGAGTCTTGACAATTTCATTAAATTTAAATCAACAAGTGTAGGTTGGATCATGCTCTGTAAAACTGTGGGGAGCAGGGACCTTAAACATCTTGGATTTATCACTCATGGTTTTATCTTAACGAGGGTACTGATAATCCATGCCAGGTGGCATCTTGCAGACACTGGATGATGGTAGTTTGAGACTGGTGTGGAGAGTGAAACACTTGACTAGTGATGAGTGTAGCTGGCCTTCAGCCACGGTGGCATCTCTGCTGTCTCCTCGTGACCACCAAGAGACAGTGTGGCAAGAGTGTGAATGCTGGGATTGCACGGCCTGGGGTTATAATCCCAGCTTTGCCCTTACTAGCTGTAAGACATTGGGAAAATGACTTAACCTCCTGGTGCCTTGTTTTCCCATCCATGAAATGGGTGAATAATGCTACTTGGACATTGAGGGTGTAATGAAGATGAAATGACTTAATACAGGTTGATCTGCAAGTGTTAGCGCCACTTTAAGTTTTAATAACTTCTGAAATGTAAATGTTATAAACACACAAAAAAATACCATTCAAAAGTTAATTAATTTAAAAAAATGAAATCTTTAGAGAAAAAAGTTAAATAGAAAAACAATACCATTAACAGATGGGCAGCAGATCTGAGCAGACAATTCACCACAGAGGATATCCGGAGGGCCAGTAGGCACATGGAAAAGTGTTCATCATCCCTTTCAATAAGAGAGATGCAAGCTAAGACCACAATGAGGGGCCTCCCCTGGTGGCGCAGTTGGTTGAGCGCAGCACTGTGAAGCTGTCCGCAGCCTCTGCAGCGCCGGTTCGTTCCCAGCCGGCCGGGGAGGGTCCCACGTGGTGAAGCAGACCTCTTCTGTCTTGCCTGCTGCTCCCCTCAGCAGTGTATTTTGTCAGTCTGCCTGTTCTGCTCCCTGCTCTGTCTCTAGTGAATCCTCTCACCCTCCCATGCCTCTGGCCTGTACCCCAGTTCTTGTATAAAAATAAATAAATAAATCTTTAAAAAAAAAAAAAGACCACAATGAAACACCGCCTCATGCCTGTGAGAATGGCCCCTATTAAAAAGACCATGTGTGAAGGGAAAAGGACCCCTTGCACACTGTGGGTGGGCATGTAGACTGGTCCAGCCTCTGTGAAAACAAGATGGAGGCTTCTCAAAGTATTAAACATAGATCTGCCATATGACCCAGTAATTCTACTCCTGGGGATCTACCTAAAGGACACAAAAACACTAATTCAAAGGGCTATGCATGCCTAAGCTCACTGCAGCACTATCTACAGTGGTCCAGTTATGGAAACGACCTAAGTGCGCAATGGCAGATGCCTGGATTAAGAAAACGTGGTCTATGGACACGATGGATTACTAATCAGCTATTTAAAAAACCCAAAATCTTGCCATTTTCAGTGACATGGATAGAACTGGGGGGGATTAAGCTAAGTGAAATAAGTCAGAAGGAGAAAGACAAAAACCAGGTGATTTCACTCGTGTATATAAGAAACAAAATAAAGGAACAGACAAAACTAAACCAGAACAGACCCTAGAAAACTGATCATAGAATTGAGTTGACCTGAGGGGTAGAGGGTACAGAGCTAAGGGAGGAGGGGCCCAGTGGACTGTGGTGGATTATGGGTGCTGTGGTGGTGGGTGTGGTGTATAACATACATGTGAAGAGGTATGACCTGTAATCCCAAATCATACAGTGTTCCAAACCAATGTTATCCCCCCAATAAAATACAATTTTTAATAATAAAGTAAAGCTAATAAAATGTTTATGTCAAAAGATTAATAAATAACAAGTGCTGGAGAGGACGTGGAGAAAAAGCAAGCCTATTGCACTCTCATTGGGAATGTAAATGTTTTAGAAAGTCATCTGGATTTACATTAAAAAACTAAAAATGGAGGGCCTCCCTGCAGCACGAGTCCGCAGCCTCTGCAGCACGAGTTCAATACCCGGCTAGGGAGCTACCCACATGGCACAGCAGACCTCTCCTGACTCATCCACTGCTCCCCTCAGCAGTGTATTTCAGTCAGTCTGCCTGTTCTGTTCCCCACTCTGTGTCTGGTGAATCCTCTCACTCCCCCACATCTCTGGCCTGTACCCCAGCTCTTATATGCATAAATAAATAAATCTTAAAAAAAAAACTAAAAATGGAAATCCTGAATGACCAGCAATCCCACTCTTGGGCATCCATCCAAAAAATATAAAACCATCAATTAAAAAATTATATGCTTCACAATGTTTATTGCAGACTTATTTGCAAAAGCTAGGATGTGGAGGGCCTCCCTGATGGCGCAAGGAGTTAAGCACAGCACTATGAAGCAATCCGCAGCCTCTGCAGCATGAGTTCGATCCCGGGCCTGCCAGGGAGCTACCCACATGGCGCAGCAAACCTCTCCTGACTTGCCTGCTGCTCCCCTCAGCAGTGTACCTCGGTCGATCTGCCTGTTCTGTTCCCCACTCTGTCTCTGGTGAATCCTCTCACACCCCTGCGCCTCTGGCCTGTACCCCCCCAATTCTTGTATGCATAAATACATAAATCTTAAAGGAAAAAAAAGGTAGGACGTGGAAGTGGCCATTGATAAATGATTGGATCAGAAGATGTGTTCTAGTCACACAATGGAATATTACTCTGCCATGAGGAAAGAAAAATATTGCCATTTGCAGCAAAAATGGAAGGAGGTCAGGGAATGACGTGCAAAGCCAATCAGAATGACAAAAATGCTGGACATTTACGGCTATCAGACTATTTGACAAAGCAGTGTACTTACAAAAGCTAGCTAGCAAAAACTCGCAAAGGCAGCAAGGTTCCTGGGCTTAAGGGAGGGGGAGGGAGTAAAGGTGAAAGGGATACAAGAGATGGTGGTGGGGAGACTGAAGTCTTTAGACAGAAACTGAAATTATTTCAATTTACTTTATATTTCTTTAGTTTGTGAATTCCTTTTGCGTGCATGGAAAGCACATGGAATAGTGGTAGAAACGCAGTGTGAGTGCCTGGAAAATGTGTCCCTCGTCCTGAAGAGGTGGAAGCTGTGGGCCTGCAGTACTTCTGCCAAAGTCAGGATCCCATTTGTTGGGGAGGAACTTCTACATTTCCACGAGACAGCGTCTGTGGTTGAAGATGACACAGTAGTTCAAAGAAGGGGTAGGTGGACGTGACCCTGAGCAAACCCTTCTCGGGACAGGGAGTGCTCAAACACTTCTTGATCACTCAAAGCCCTGAAAGAAAGGCCTTAGGCTGAGCATTGTTTTATGAAATCCTTTTATACCAGCTCCTTTAACAGCTACAAGTGGTATGATTTGCGTAGCATCAAAACACACCAAAAATGATATCCCTACCAGTCTGTCTCAGCGCCTGAAATGCCACCATTGCAGGCTCAGGGTATCAGCTGCAGACACCCCAGGGAGCATTAAGTGCTTTTAGTCATCAAAGCTGGAGTGTGACTTTGTTTAATCAGCTGCTCTCCCTAACAGCGAGCTCAGAGGGCAAGCAGAGCTATGCTGACTGTAGCAGAGGACAGGTGAGTGTGCAAACCCAGGGCATTGCCCTGCGGACAGGGGTGCCAGCCTGAGCAGCAGCAGCAAAAGGAGGGCAGACACTCGGGGAAGAAGGTAGGCCAAGGAAGGGACAGGCAGCAGCCTTGAACCTGTCCGAGCTCTTCGACTTTGGATCTCCCAGGAATCGCAGCAAATATGCTTCATGAATGATTAGATTATCGATTACAATCTTCTTGTAAAGGGCTTTTTAAAAGAGTTACAACCAGACAGAAATCTTAAACTCTACTGTTGAATGTTGTTGAATTTTAATTTGCTTGTTTGTTTGCTTCCCCAAAGAATTACTAGTCCCTTACCATAAACTTGCAAAGTGATTTATATTCTTCACAATTAGGTTCCCTTAAGAAGAATCACTCAGTAATGTAATTAAAAATGAAAACCTTAACTCCTCGTCTTTAAAATGCAATAGTAACGACATTTCCTGGATAGCATATAACATTTCAAGCTTCTTTTTAATTTTGTCTTCTGTGTAAGATGGTGCTTTAGTGGTAGACATTAATTGCACTAAAATGGTAATGCAAAACTACCAGCAACTGGCGGCCATATATCTTGCACTTGCTCAGATCAATGCTGTGATTATAATTAAGAATGCATGTTTGTGTCTGGGATAAATCTTCATATTGTGACATGCAAAATAAGATTTAAGATAATTATTTTCTTTCGAGTCTACCTCTAAATTGAAGAAGAATGTGTGGAGGGAGATTTTGTGGAAATGAAGGCTAGAGCGGCCTGCCCTAGACTAGAAGTCGCTAGTCTGGCTCATGCAAACTTGGTGATGACTGCCAGGACTGTAGGTCTGGCGTAGCCAAAATGCACCTGTTAAATTACATGTAAGAAAGAGGCTGAAAAAGTGCTCAGGTGCCTAACTCTGTAGGGGTGTTTATGAGCACCCCATATGTGAATGTGCATTCAGTGAAGAGTTCTGGGAGGTGCTATGAAAATGACAAAGTGATGGTGGTGGCGGGGAAGAGCTGATTTTAGGATGTAAGGTTCTGGAACCATTCACATAATTTACCCCTGGGGCTGGGATTAAGGTGGGGCTGACAGAGGCGCTTTGAAGAGAAAGCCTACCCCTCACCTAAGGAGTGCTCACTGGTGCAGGGTGATCTTTTCGTGGCGGCCTCTCTCGGACCTAGCACCTGCCAGCACTCAGCAATACTTGAAAGACCCACTCCTTTCTCTCCAGTTCCAAAGCGGGAAGATTTGGAAAACGGAGCAGATGCTTTCCTGCCAAGGAAACCTCTAGGATCGGGAAACATGAACAGGAAGTAGAACGGGCCTTGCTTGACTCCACCCTAACTATCCTGTGAGATGTTCAAGTCACCAAAATGGAAGCGTAAACTGGAATGCTTTCTACCCTCAGAAACTGGGGGGAAGAGGGAGAAGAGACAGAGTCCAATTGGACCAGGAGGAGAGGGGGTGGTGATAGAAGGGACAGGGCAGGGGTGAGGGAGGTTTTAAGAGAGCATCATTTTAGGGTCAAGTCTTGCGACCTTTAAAGTAGAAAAGCGATAGCTTAGAGAGTGAGGCTGTACGAGGCGATTGTGTGGTCTGCAAGAAGCTAAGGGAAACGTGTTTGGGTGCAGGCCCAAGATGGCAACAGAGGAACCGAGGAAATGCAAAGCTCATTTGGAGTTTGGAGCCTGTGTGGTGAGGTCTGACCACCACGTTGAACATCTGAATTCTCAGTGAAGGCTCTGCTTTGCCTCTTCCCTGCATGGTTCGGATTATGAAGGGCTAGAACTTTCATTCCTGCTCTCCTTTCCTGGGGAATTAATAAGCAAAGGAAGCCTGGGTAAAACCTCCCCAGGGTGGGCAGTGAACACAGCACAGGGCCGCTCACTCTGGTTCTTACAGGGGGAGCGCTTTGCATAGGTCTTTGTTCCTTCCCTTTTGGAAAATGAGGAACCAAACAGAAAGCTGCCACCCTGGAGATGGTGTCGTTGCTACATGCTGCTGTCTCCGCCCAGGCAGGGACTGAGTTGTATGTTCTCTAAAACCCACAGCCTCAGTTTTTAAAATCTTCAACCCACCTTCAGACTTGGAGTTTAAAAGCCAACCTTGTTCCTCTGCTTTTAACCCTCCTTTCCATAGAAGTTTCCAGAAAAGCTCAGCAAGGGAACTAAAAACTGCCAATGTCCACAAGATTTCCAAATAACAGCAACAATAAATTGAATATATACGTATACATTTAAAACCCTCACCCAAACATTTTAAAGTTTTAAACACCAGTGTTTGCCTTAGCCTGAGGCAAAAAATGATTTTTTTATTACATGGGGAGAAAGAGCATGAAATCTCACAGACCTTTGCCAAAGCTGAACCTCTGGGTATGCTTTGAGAAGGAGCAGGACGCTGAGCTGGCCACGGAAGGCACGCTATTTAATTGAAAGTGCATGAGTCCCTCTGGCTCCATCTTCCTGATATTCACCAAACTCTGCCTTGCTTGGTCCTCTTTCTTTTCCTGAGCGGGGGAGGTTCTTTTGTGGGGAATGCACGAGGGAGAGGACAGGCTCACCCTCGCTGACCAGAAAGGCCTTGACAGAAACAAGCCTGTTTCTAGCTTCTAGTCCCTTCATAAGGACTTCCTAGGGGTGTTTAGATGACAGGAATTTCTTGTTTAGGAAGCGGATGTATTTCAAGCAGAAGGTCACTGGGTACGGCTGTGAGGCCAAGGTTGTCTGACGTCGAAACCTGGATTTGCCACTTGTTAGCAGTAGGTCTTGGGCCAGTTAATTTCATCTGCGTAGCATAGCTTCTTCAGCTGTGAAATGGGGAGACGGTCTATGCTACAAAGTGGAGTGGTTGGGGAATTAGAGGTGCGTGTGACATGTTAGTCAATCAAATACAGCTTTCCTTTTGTCTTCAATGAGTTGAAATATTTGATGACAACAAGGATTTGGAGATGAGATTTAGCCCCTCCAAATTTCAGAAGATTTGAATATTTTGAAATTTCAAGAGTTCAACGGAGAGCTATATACTTCATAAGAACATATTTTCACATACTGCCTTTCCTGAACAACAAAGGACATATTTGCTTGGCAACCAAATTCTTCAGTCTCATAAGAGAGAGGACGAAAGTTGGGAATCAGTCTAGAAAAATCCAATGGGCTATTGGTTCCATACAGACAGAAATGCAATTTAGAATATTAAGTCCATGACAGATATCAAGCACACAATCCAAAAATTTTACCTTTTACTTGTCAAGCAATTAAAACTGGCACAATAGGAAGTGGCTGAGGCACCCCCTTCACACGCTCTGCTGACAAGCACATTGGGATGGATTTAGGCCTGTCACCCAACACGAACCCACTGAAGGCAGCCAGCCCTATGCCAGCCAGAAGACCACCCGTCCCTGTACTTTCTCTCAGATACTGAACATTGATGCCACACTGTTATATTATTTCCCCCCAGAAATAATTGAATTTAAAAATTTGCATGGGGGACCTCCCTGGTGGCGCAAAGGGTTGAGCACCACACTATGAAGCAATCCGCAGCCTCTGCAGCATGAGTTCGATCCCCAGCTGGCCAGGGAGCAGCCCACATGGCACAGCAGACCTCTCCTGTCTCGCCCCCGCTGCTCCCCTCAGCAGTGTATTTCAGTCAGTCTTCCTGTTCTGCTCCCCGCTCTGTCTCTGGTGAATCCCCTCACCCTCCCGCACATCTGGCCTGTACCCCAGCTCTTGTATAAATAAATAAATCTTTAAAAAAGGAAAATAAAATTTGCATCATTATGAATTTCAGGCAAATTAAGACATACTGAATAAACTAAATAAATAATAAATTTGGAGGAACATGTACAGGAATATTAACATCAATGTGGAACATGCAAAGAGACCATTGTTGCTGTCTCCTTTTAGAAAGTAAAACTCTTCTCCTACAAGAATATTTGGTTTTCTCAGCAATGAGACACCTTATATTTGTATAATCATTTACAAAGAATATTTGAAAACATTACCTCATTTAATCCTTTCATCTACAGAATGGGGCCAAGAATACCTCTTATTATCTCTGTTGACAGAGGAGGTTTTAGAGGCTGAGAGGTTAAGTGACTTGCCCAAGGACGGAGAGAAGGTACAACAAGAAGGTCTTCGGAGTTATTGATGTGACAGTAACAGTATCTGTTAATGGAACAGTAGCTACTCTAGCAGACACCAAAATCTCAGAGACTTAATACATAGACATGTATGTCTTGGTTCTGGAATAATCCAAGATGGGTATCCCTGATCACTCTGGAAAGCAGGGGACCTTCAGGGATAATTCAAGGATCCAAGTGTCTGGCATCTTGTGACTGCCACCAACATGTAGCTTGTCTGCATCAAGCAAAGAGGTCATGGCAGAACACATGTGACAGGTTTTAGTGTCAGACTTAGAAGCAGCAGAGAAAATTTCTGCTCACGTTCTGCTGGCTAGAACCCAGCACATGGCCACTCATAACTATAAGATAGCGTGGAAAATGAAGACGAGCTGTGTGAACAAGAAGAGGAGAACATGGGTGGAATGAACCACACTGGCCCATCCCTGTCACAGCCAGAGCCCGCATTGCCTGAGTCCAAGTCCAGGGGCATCTCCACTATACTAGGGTCACACTGCCGTGGGCGTTGAGTGAGTGGATAGCTCTACATGGCAAGCCCAAGGCATCAGTGACACAGCTGCAGATCTTAACACAGAGAGACATTGAGAGGCACTGAAATTGGGGGCATGCAGGCTGAAAAGGTTGGTGGCAGGTTGAAGACAGTCCATGGCAAGCCCGAGAGAGGGCATCTTAGCTCCTGGCAAGGTTCAGGGACAAGCCTATCTGATATTGACAAGGCTGGACCAAAAGGCCAAAGCAGGAGTCACAGAATGAACACAGGTGAATGTCTCTGCCTTATTGCTGCCTAAATTACGAGAAAATGTGAAGTGATGCCATTAGGCAAGAGGAAAACTTGGGCTCTGACTTTTGAATCCAAACACAGTTTCTAGTAAGAGTTCTCTGAGTTCAAGGACTAGGTCTTTAACCTCTAAAACCCTAACACTTAGCACGGAGCCTGCCACAGCATAGCTTCTCAGTAACACTTCATTGGGTGAATGAAAGAAGGAACAAATAAGTACACATTTAAATTTATTTTCTGTCTGCATCCCATCTTATCAGGCTCAACACTCCACAGTTGAATCAGTTAAAGTTCTTGAATTGTCATTAGTCAGTGGGCACGTTCCATCCATGTCCACTTAATGAATAATCGAGAATGAACAGTGACCCTCATCAATGGTATGGCATCACAAAATGAACTTCTCATGTTCTGGTAAGTGCAGTTGCATGTGAATTATTTATTACATTTTGTGGTGTATTTTGTAAAAGTAATGAAGATTTAGTAATGTGAGTCACAGCAGCTCTTTGCTCTAAGTGCGGTTCCAGGTCTGCACGTTCCCTCCATCACCCGCTGGCAGATGCTTCGCTGAGAGACGGCAATGTGGTATGGCCAAAGGAAAATACTGGAGCACAGACACTTCCTGGAAAGACTGGCAATATTGGAGGGCCCATCCAGAGGCCTATTTGCTGTGTTAACTTCTATTCCCTTCAGCAACTTGGGAAGTGATGTTCATAATCTGTGTCAGTAAAGATGCAGGAGTAAAAAGTCTAAGATAATGAGTCTTCTTGTAACCCACCCATGATATTTTGTGGCAGAAGAATTTTTTGATAATGACGGCACTCTGGAAATCACCTTCTTCATTAGCAAGAGTAAACAATGAAATCCAAGAAAATTCAAGGTCAAAATCCAATCATGAGGAAGCACCAGACAAACCCAAACCCAAGCTCCCATTCTCTGAAACAATGGGAGCGTACCCTTCCGAACAGGTCAATGTCAGGAAGCTTCACAAGACAGATGGAGGAAATGTTCCAGAGTAAGGAGGACCAAAGATATGAATAACATTGAATGTAATGCTTAATCCTGGATTGGAACATGGATTGTTTTTTTAAAAATTGCTCTGATGGACAGTATTGAAACAGCAAAATGTGAATATGGACTCTATACTGGCTAATGGTGGTGTAGCAATGCTCAATTTCCTGAATTGGATAATTGCACTGTGGTTTTATAGGCAAATGCCATACATACTGAAATATTTAGAGGTAAGGGGTCATGATGTCTGCCAGTTACTCTCAAATAGCTCAGTAAATAGTGATATATATATATACACATAGCTATAGATAGATGATACATATTTAATAATTTAAGATATTAATATTATCTCTCCTATATATTTAGATAGATGATAGACCAATAGATGATAGCTAGATTGATAGATCAACCAATCGATTGATCAATAGATAAATTTAGAGGGCTGTTAGAGTAGCTACTATTGCCTTAAATAGTACTGTGTCTCATCAACTATTTGACTTTATTGTGTCTTATCTTGTGAAAAATAGTAATAAGTGAATCTAAGTGAAAATGTATGGAAATTCATTATACTCTTTCTGCCCGATTTTTTGTATTTTTTTCAAAAATAAAGGTTAAAAAGGGCACACACAGTATCATCAATTGTTAAGAAGCAGAAAAAGTTTTTAGCATCTCTAAGACATTCCTGAATTGGCTCATATCCACAGAAAATAGTATCACTCATCAAATACAGTAAAACGTAACTTGCTGCAGTGCTTGAAATTCATGCCCCACCAAAAATAGAAATGACTGTCAAGGTCACTCATGAAGGGTTGGAATGGCAGTTGTTGAATCTTCACATGCCAAGAATCCACCTTATTTGGAAATCAGCAGGGGTTCCTTTTTGAGCTCCAGATATTTGGGGTTAGAGTATTTTGATTGGGACATTGGGTGGGTGGTTTAGGAGTCTCAGCGAGCTTTTCTGGACAAAGGGATTGGAATGTTTGTGGGGGAGATGGTCAAGGGAGTCAAGAAATAGTTGGGGATTGAGAGTTGAAGAGAAAAACTAAGAGTTCAGCTACAGTTCAACTCAGCCTCCTCTTCCTGCCTGTGGTCCAACAGCACTTGCTTTCCTGATAGAAAGGGACTGTTATGTGCACAGGGAATAAAGATAGAATTTATTGCACTTGGCTATCCATTGTACATAAGTTATTGTGACTAGATAAAAAGAAAATGGTGTTTCTGAACCATCCACCTAGAGATAGAAACAGCTGTGCAGCAGGCAATTTTTATAATGGTTTTTATTGTAATGGGATTTTTTTTATTGATGGTCAGAAGTTAGGTGACCTACCAGGTTTCCTATTGAATTCTGGATTTCTCCTCCCTTAAGTCAGTTTTCTAAAGAGTTTATGTAACTGGGTTATGTTCACTAGTTGACATCTGCCCTACAAGTTGAAAAACTTTATTAATTTGGGAGCAGTCATACCATTTCTGCCAAAAACGTTGTGTTTTTTTTTTTTTCCTGCAATGTTTAACTTGTCATCCTTAAAATGTCACTTAGGGCCTTTTGAAATTTCATCCTGAAATACATTTCCAGATCACACCCTCCCAACCCTGTCGCCACCGAAACCTATGCCCAGAGTATAGTAACAAGGATGCTCAAAACTCTCCAAGCACATTACACCCTTGTGACTAGGTCCACGTCATTTCCCATTTCATCCTGAGGAAACATTCTCCCTACCAACTCTGCCTGCTGAACTCAAATCCATCTTTCAAAGCCCGGCTCAAAAATCACCTTTTCTGGAATGTGTTCCATGACTCTTGCCCCTTTCTGGGTTCCAAATGCAATGAATCACTTCCTTTTCTGCCCTCCAATGTTACCTTCTTCAACCCTCTGTCATAGTCATTGATACAGTCTTCCAGAATTAACTTCCCAACCAGATTTTTAACAACTTAGGGATATACCCTATTTTATACATCTTTGCATTTTCTGTGTCCAAAATAAATGATGCTGCATAGTAGGTATAAAAAAAAATGTGTACCGAAGGAATGATTCAATGACCTCATCAATGGCTTGCAAAATTACAACTCTGTGCACTCTCTCTCACAAGCTAAATATTCCTTTAGTATGAGCACAGCATAATAACAGCCTCTGTTTACAAGTGCCTCCTTTCTGCTGCCCGATGCAAGTGTTTTCTCTCACACCAACTGTACTCTATATCATGATGATGATGATGGTGGTGGCGGTGATTTCCATTTTACAAATAGATAAACCAAGTTATGGGGGAACACCTTATGGCTAGGACCCTCTATTTTGTGTCCTTTTTGGAAAATAGCCCTGAAAAAGTTTGGAACAAGAGGGATGGCATAAGGAAGAACTCTGGTCTCCAGTCCCTCTGCATATTTCTAGAGCTCTCTCTCTCTGGGATTCTCCTGCTGACCAGTGGGCCACTGTTAGCTACCAAAAGTTGCTTTGCCACAAAGAGTAGTATGCATTCTCCTAGTTTCAATAATTTTTTAAGTCATAGTCTCTCCTCCCCATCATATTCTGAGTCCCTGGTTGGCCAGATTTGGCAGTAACATTTTCAGAACATGCCCCTGGCCCTTTTGGAAGGCCTGGCCATCAGACTTCAGGGGCCAGCTCAGATGTAAATTCAGTAGTGATTCTCCATAGGCACTGGGGAGTGGTGTGGGCTTTTCAGAAAGATAGCCTTTCCTGCCGAGCCTATCAGGACCATACTTCAAAGCTCCAGGACACATGTTGGCTTCCATTCATCACCCCCTTCTCCATTATCCCTAATGCCATTAGCTCTATGTGCCACCCCACTAATGATCTATTGCTGCTTGGTAGTCAGAAATTTATTTTTGCTCACTACGTGCCATCTATATTCCTCGCCCAAGACAGTGGCAGGGTCCTTCTTGGTGGTATCATTTGTTAATCAGATTCACACAAATGAAAATTGCTTGAAATTTCCCTATTCAGTCAGCAATGTGGGTTTCAGACTGGGAAGGAAAAACAAAGCATAGACAGAAAGCAACTGAAATATCCATCTTCTGAAATATGCATCTATCTTAACAACAGCTAAATAAACCCAACCTATCTTGGTAATTTTTTTCCCACAGGCTAACTTGCTCAAGAAAAAAAAAAAAAAAAAAAGAAGAAGAAGAAGAAGAAGAAGAAGAAAAAGTAAAGGAAAAACAACGCAATTTGTAGAAAACTAATCAAGCACCTATTTTAACCAATGCTTTTCCCCTCTAGATCAAGCAGTTTATAGAATTGTCCTTTAATCCTCAGATAAAAAGGCTTAAAGTGACTGCTGCAAGAGCATGTAAGCCCTCTGGGAACCCAGCCTCCCCCAGCTCTGAGGAACTTGGACTCTTCCTGGAAAGTGTCCTCCTGCCTGGATGTCCAGGGGCAGAATGAGGTAGTAGTCACCTTGTATCTACTGTTCGACACAAAAATTCCACAGATTTCAACAACATTTCGGCAAAGAAAATACATGAATGGCCAATAAGCAAATGAAAAGCTGCACATCATTAGTCATCAGGGAAATATAAATTGACACCATTTCACATCCACCAAAATGGCTATACTCAAAAAAGCAGATAATAACAAACACTGTAAGGATGTACAGGAACCGGAACCCCGCTTATATTGCTGGTGAGACTGTAAAATGGTACAGCCAATTTGGAAAATAATTCAGCAATTACTCTAAACTTGAAACCAAAATTTACCCTACAACCCAGCAATTCCACTCCTAAGTCTCTACCTGAGAGAAATGAAACTCAAAGATTTGCACATAAATGCTTGCAGCAGCATTATCCATGAGAGCCAAAACCTGGGAACACCCATCACCTGGTGAACAGATAGATCAGCCACTACAGCGGGACACTATCAGCAATCGGGAGAAAGAAGGGATGATGCACACTAGAACATGAATGAATCTTAAATGGATGATGCTAAGCAAAATAGGTGAGATGCAAAAGGCCAGTCTATTATACAAAATGTCCAGAAAAGGCAACACTATGGAGACAGAACGTAGATTAGTGACGGGGCGGGGTGGCAGGAGGGTGGATTGACTATAAATGTGCACAAGGGGTCTTATGTCAGACAAACGCACATTGCTCCTCCACTTTTGCATCTCCTTCCTGGATTTTGTATGTATGAACTCAAATGTGCCTTCTGTGCCCTTCTAGAAAATTATGCCTGTGACAATGGGCTACTAACATATGGTTTAGAATGAAATCTTAAATTAAACCACATAAGCCCCCTATGTGTCCATACGGGATGAATGGACAAAGAAGAGGTGGTATACTGACAAGGGTTTATTATTCAGCCATGAGAAAGAAGGAAATCTTGCCATTTATGATAATATAGAAGGACTTTGGGGCCTCCCTGGTGGCGCAGCCGTTGAGCGCTTGGGTTGCAAAGCTGCCCGCAGCCTCTGCAGCGCCGGTTCCATCCCCAGCCATGGGGTGAGGGTCCCACATGGCGTGCAGACCTCTCCTGCCGCGCCCGCTGCTCCCCTCAGCAGTGTACTTCGTCAGTCTGCCTGTTCTGTTCCCTGCTCTGGCTCTGGTGAATTCTCTCACCCTCCCACACTTTTGACTGTACCCAGTGCTTGTACAAATAAATAAATCTTTAAAAAAAAAAATAAAAAAGGACTTTGAGGACATGACACTCAGTGAAAAAAGTCAGAAGGAGAAAGATAAGGACTGTGTAGTACTACTTATATGTGGCATCAAAAAAAAGGTCAAGCTCAGAAACAGAGTAGAAAAGCAGTTGGTTGGGGGGGGGCAAACAGGGAGACGCTGGCGAGAGTAAAGTCTTGCAGTGATGTCATAAACAAGGTCCCAGGAGCTATTGGGCCGCAGGGTGACTACATTTGATAACACTGTATTGTACAACTGAAATTTGCTGAGAGAAATTAAAGGTTCTCCCCCCCCCAAATTTTTAAATAACAATGTGAGGTGATAAATGTGTTAATTACCTAGATGGGGGAATTCTTTCACAGTGTACTATATCAAATCACGGCAGTGTACACTTTACACGTCTCACGGTTTGATTTGCCAATACCTCAATAAAGCTGAAAAACTGAGCACAACACGAATATTTTAAAGGTGTCAAATCCATAGCAACCATTTATAAATTACATTTAACTAGAGACTAAAAGGGAAAGTTTAAGGTAATCTCTCAGCAATCATAAACACAGAATTCATTTACACACACATACATATTAAAAATCTTGTGCTTTTTCAGTAAACTCTCATTTTACTGCCATGTCTGGAATAAAGAACCTGAAATTAAAATGCGGGCAACTCATTAGAAGCTTTTGAGATGCAAATCCCCCACAATACCAAGACATCTGTGGGCACTGGAAGGTGACACAAAGAAATTAACCTGCAAGCAAACTGAGTCACTGGCAGCTCAAAGCCCAGAGCAGGGAAACCAATTTTGAAAGTTTTGGAATGAAAATGAGGGAAAAAAGTGCAGAAGGGTGGGGATGACCCCGATCAGGCTCCTCTTAGCAGTTTAGATGAGGTTAATGGATAAAAATTGCACCGGCTCCCAAACAAGCTACATTAGCAATGATTTGAAATGAGGAAGATAGAGCTCTCGGAAAATTACCACATAAAACACCACATCTCCCCCAATGCCCAAAGTAAAATTTAAAACTTCAGTTAGAGAATAGCTTGATATTGGAACACTGGCTGAGGGAAGAGATTTAGGCAGCAATTAACTTGAGTCTGAGAGGCCTAGGCTGGCCTCATAGCCATGTTTACATTTTCCCACATTGCACCACGCTGTGAGTTATGGTTAAACTTGGGAGTGGGGCGCAGTGGACAGAGGCGCGCAGCTTCCCCCTTTCCTGTTTCAACACAACTGAAAGCTCCCAACACAGGGCCTAGCATGGAACTGCCCCTCACCCTCCAGATCCCCACCGGCAGAGGGCAAAATTTGGGTTCTCTGTTATTGAAAAGTCACTTCACAAGCAATCTGAAAAAAGAGACTGTAATGTAAAAAAAATAGCTTCTTTATCCTTGCTGGTTTTCAGCTTTTACAGAGTTTGTTTGTAGTAAAGTATAAATTAACTCAAAAAATTGAAATTGGATATAGCTCAGGCCTCTACAGGCGACCCAAGTGGGCAGTGATCTGGGAAAAGTTGCCCAGGCTTGCCAGAATTCCCGGCGGGCCAGGGCAGGATAACCCAAAGGCTGCCAGCCTCCTGCCCTCCTCCAGTCCTTGGGTACTGATGCCTCAGCCCCAGCCTGGATGAAAGCCTGGGGCAGCCCAGGATCCTCAGAGTCTTCTGCCCCAGGCCACAGCCCTTCTGGCTCTTAGTGTGGGGGAGGGGGGAATCAGAAGGACTCCTTGGAATTGCTAATGCCTAACTTCTTATTTCCCAGAGAGAGTTCAGAGCCTTCCACAGCCAAAATTGCCAAGTACACAGAATTTGTCTCTCTAGACCTCCTTCCTCCTGTTTTCCAAATAACATTTGCTTTTTAATAGCTGCTTCTGAGGCCTCACTCCCCTCCTCAGACCTCCCTCACCAGGAGAAGGCCACCGCCTCAGCCTCGGCTGGGTCAGCCCTAGAGAAGCAATTGCTGATTGCTGTGAGTCCTTTGCTTTATGTTCTGCGGAGAAGCCCCACTGACAGGAAATAGAGTCCATGCACTTTCGCAAACGGGCAGCAGCTCTCTGAAATGAAATCCTCCCCCGCGATCAAGCAAATACATTCATTCATAGACGAAACCCCCAGAATGCAAAGGTAAAATAAATTTTGCCTGGTAGGAGAATGAATCCGCTTTCCGGGATGTGAACCCTTTCATGAATCCTAGGAGCTCTTCCGAAGAGATACCAGCAACAGTGAGAATCCTGTTGGCAGCAGCAGCCTAGGCTTTTACTGCTGCAGCTTCTCCTCGCTTTAATAGGATCAGAGAGGAACAGAGCCCCAATCAAGGCTATTTAGGAACGAAGAAATTGTCAGGCCCCTTCACTGAAGCATATTGCTTCTCACTCACCCCTGGGAGCTGAACACTGACAACTTGTTCCTTTTCCTTCCTTCAGTATTGCGTGGGGGCATTGTATCTGCCAGGTACTATGCTAATTCTGGAGATGAAGTTGCCAACAAGTTAGACCCAGTGCCTGCCCTCAGAGAGGTCATCTTCAAACAGAAATGGAAGATAAGAGAGATAAGCCTGGAGAGGTTTGGGGTACCAGGAGCTCCACCTCCAAACCAGAAACTCTCAAAATAGGGCCTTGCATCTGTGTTTTAACAAGCCCTCCAGAGAGTCTGATGCAAACTCAAGTCTGAAAACCACCCTAGGCAGAACAGTTCATGACTTTCCAGTCTGTGAGTCCCCACCCCCTTAGTCCCATAACAGGGGTTTTACACACACGATTTCATTGTTATAGTCCAGGGGACAATAATAGCCTGCAAGGTAGCTGTGCGGCTTGCAGACAGTGCTCGCTGCTGTAATGAGTAAACCTACATTTCAGTAACTAAACACAACAGAAATGTATTTCTGGCTCATGTTACTAGGCCCACACAGGAGTCCCTGTGGGCAGTGAAAGGGGAGGGGCTCTGCTCCACATAGTTATTCAGGCACCCAAGGAAATGGTAGTTTCACTATCTTCATCACTAGCCTTCCAGAATCACCTGGGAGTCTCCTTGGAGCCAGCAGATAGAGAGGACAGCATGGAGGAGGATATATCCCCTCTTCAGCAGACCTCGGCCTGGAAGTGACACTTCTGCTCACATTCCATTGGTGGGAACTAGTCACATGGGCCCCACGTAGACAGATGGTGAAAGGAAACGCATTGCTCCTGCCTGGAAAGTTGCTTACCAGGCCCAAAGTCTATACTGTGGAAGGCTAGGTAAATTTCTGATGGTCAGTTATCATCTCTATCTCAAGAGGAGTGACAGTTTTGCAGATGAACAAAGGTTTTGTCAAATCAAGAAGTACACTGGAAGTCCCACAGCATGTAAAGCTAGAAGGGAAACTCAAACCAGTCTGACTCCATAGCCCTGCTCCTTAGGCTGCCTTGTCGTCATGTCCACTGCCGCCCCCTGTGCTAGGCGACATGTTGCCCCCTTCCTAAGAAGATGTCCACATCCTAATCCCTGGGGCCTACAACTATGCCGGCTGACATGGCCAAAGGGACTTTGCAGATGTGATTAAGTTAAGGATCTTGAGGAAATTATCTGGGGTATCCAGATGTGCCCAATGTGATTACAAGAGTCCTTTTGAGAGAGAGACAGTGAAGGTAAAGTCAAAGAGAAAAGTGGAGATGTGAAGCTGGAACCAGAGGGGTGTCAAAACCTGCAAGATGCCACAGGTTGGGACACTTCAAGAGAGCAGTGTGGGTCAGGTTTCCTTTTAATGAAGGACTGGCCCACGTGCCTGCTTCCACCCATCTCCCTGAGCTGCTATCCCAGCAACACTTCTCATATGTAATAATTATTCATCATTTCTGATTATTAGAAACAAACTTTCAACAAAATTTTGCACATGTTTTGCTGCTAGATAGGTGATGAAATGATCATAAAAGACTGAAAAGCACAAAGATATACTCCATAATGATAAAATGTTCTGGGGAAGTGAAATGGAAATATAATTTCAAGGACTAGAAGGAATGATACAAGATTTCTGACTGTTAAAGTGCTCATCTTTGTACTTTTAAAATGGATGAGGGTGGCTGTCCTATCAGGATGATAATTTGCTTCCCATGAGGTGCTACTTGAGTTTTATTTTAAAACATCTGTATTTACAATATACTGGCTATGCCATTCTTTGGAACTGCAATATTTAAACTTAGAAAGGATTAACTTTAGGTATCAACTTTAAAAGTAAAAGGGAGTGCGTAGTCTTTCAAAATTCTTTTAGGGGGTGTGCAATCAAAACAGGTTTGGGAGCCCATGGGCGTGCACCAGTTTCCACGCAGTGCGGCCACCGACATCTCTTCTGAGGAAAACAGGTTTTCCCTGGCACAGCGATGGGCACTTCTCCTGCCCAAGATCCAGCCCTGCCAACTCCCCCAAGATCTGCCCTTAGCCCTGTGCTGTTGGGAGCAACTCAGCACGCGCCCTGCCCCTCCCCCAACAGCTTGCCACCCTCTACCCCTTTGGGGGCCCCTTCTGGTGCTCAGCACCTCGCGCTAATGGCTTCCTTCTCCGGAGCCATCTCTAAACCACTTCACTTTTACTCCAGCCCAGCCCTTTGCCCCCTCCAGCCTCCCCTATGCGGTTCCTTCCTAGAGGCTTCTCTTCCCTGGCTTGGGCCTTGAGTCAGGTCTCCGCCCACCTACACCTCCTCCCCCCACCCTGCTGCCTACTGGGACACGGAGACACACGAGCATTATGAAGACGGCCCAGCAGTGACCGAATCTCAAAAACCACTGCTCTCAGCAAAATGCTCGTGTACTTCAACACACTGCTGGACGAGATGCCTCCTGACAGCCCACGGGCAGGCACGTGGTTAGATAAGGAGACAGTGAGGTGAGTTCATGGATCTGGAGGTATTCAGGTCACGACGAATGTCGTGTCGAGGAGAAATACAGGCGACAAACGAGGAGTAAAGGATGAAGAGAGGTGCGCAGGCTCGGCCGCTGAGGTGAGCCTGCCTGGAGGAGACGGGCCGTGAGTCCGGCGTCATTCCCACTTATCAGGCCCTTCTAAAGGATGGTAAGTGTGCAAAAGAAGCAACTGGAAAAGTGCCTAAGTCGTACATGAAGGAGGCTTGTGAGCTAACCTGAAAGCACCTGCCAGGGCAGGGGCCACACGGGCACGCTCTCTGCGCTGGGTGTGTTTGTGCTGATTCTCCCTCACTGGAGCCTGACCCCAAGGGTGCCATTTTGTGAAATCATTATGTGGCACACCTGCAACTAAAATAATGCTCTCTGTCCATTACACTTTAATAAAAAGTAAGAATGCAAATTTTTAAATAGGGTAAGCACCTAATTCTATGAATTTAAAAGCTTTCTGTTTAAATACCTAAAGGGGTTTCTGTCTCCAGCACTGAATCCAATAGATACGACATGATATTCTTCCTTGGTTGGAACTACCGGAGCACCCAGTTAAGTAATAAGGCTTTTCCAAAAAAAAAAAAAAAAACACTTGAGCAGAGGCTTGCTAATGGATGTATTCCCCAGACCACACTTTTACTCAAATAAGTCAGTGCCAAAACCCCAATGTTTTCAGAGCTTTACTCAGCAAAGAAGTAAGGATGCACCACCCCCAGGCCCAGGGGGCCTCGGGCGGTTCCCTTCCCACCATCTCTGCTCCCTTCTGCTTCATTGCACCTTGCTATGGGGCCTTCTCTGATGCCCTTGAACTCTCCAGGCGGATGCTAAGAGACTCTAGACCATTCCCGTCAGACCACGCGGACAATGTCAAGGGTTAGTCACCACCCACAGATACTCCTCAGAAATGACAAGAACGGTCTCTCTGTAATAAAGACAGGAGAAAGATGGGAGGCCGGCGAATGATTAATGGCCCTTCATAGTTGGTGGAAAGCAAGTGCAGCCTGCATCTTGGGTAGTGATATTTTCTCACACCACGACATTCCCACATGGTAGCAACCTGGGGGCCAAAAACAACAGACTTGTTTGGCGGAAAGAAGGGGGTCTGTGTTGTTCAGTTGCTCTGGAAGAGAGCACACATTTAGGGAAGTGTTGCCATGGGGGGGAGGCAGGGAATGGGGGCTCCCCTGGTGTTTGGCAAAGTTGGAGTCTCTGGAAAGTCCAAAGGTGATCGATTTCCTAGACAGCGCATTTTCTTTCATCTTCAGAGTGAGTGTCGACTCCCAAAGGCGGTTCTTAAAGCAAAACACAGCAGGTAGCATGAGATAAAGTCCCCATCAAACTTTGCTATGGAAAACCAGTGCAGAAAAGGCTGAAAAAATTGCAGCTTGGGGTTCAGCTTCTGCAAGAGGTGAAAGAAACACCATAAAAAAGGGAGCTGATGGGGAAGAAGGAAACGAAAGAGCAGGCGCCACACAGCAGGACTAGCGGGCCAGGTCGCATCCAAGGGACCCAGGTCCGTGGGACGCTCTTGGGAGGAAGGAATTGGTCCAGGGAGGGAGACCAAGCCGCAGAGGTGGAAGCAGGGCTCTGAGGAGGGCATTTCCAAATGCGCTCCCCTCAGCAGCCCTGGCTGGAAGGTTTCTGAGTGTGGGGAGCCAATTTCTAAGCAGTGTGCGCTCTGTCCTTGTTGCTGTTGTTCTCTCGAGGCAAAGGCACACACAAACACCCGCACCCACCGCAGTTTCCCAGCGCATCAAAACGCCTAGAGGTAAAATTAGGCCAAAGACTCTTTAGATGGCTTTCTCTGTTTATAAAAGTAATACATGTCCATTGTAAAAATACAAAACAACACCATCCCAATATAACTCCTGCGTTGCTGTATTTTTATCTCTGTGTAGATTTTTCCAGAAAACTGAAACCATCCAGCCTTACCCCTTCACTGACTATGGCCTTGCACTTTCCCGTTTTGCTAAATTTTCTTTAAAAACTTGCTTTTTGACTGGCTCAATTAGTGTTCCTTGTAGATAACCCCCTTTTAATTTTCCAATTATTTCCTTAGAGTAAACCCTAAAAGCTGAATGACTATGTTGATGGGACACTCTGCTTCTAAAACTCCCCTCACTTATTGCCAATTGTTGTACAAAAACTTTGCAGCAACTTCTGCTCCTACCCAATGAGTAAGGAGGCACTCAAACACTTGGGTGTTGCTTTTCAAAACAGTCAGTCTCAGTGAGATGCTGCTGCAGAAAGAGATGAAGAAAGCCGAGGTGTTTGTCCTGGTGCTGCTACGTATCTTGGGAAAGTCAGTCTACCTTTGCGTGCCTTGGTTACGTCATCTTTGGGCGCACTTCAAGCTCTAACATTCTTTGAAATCATGTTTTCGTAACTAAGAAAGGTAATAAAACTGTCCCATTTTATCTATTAGTACAATGTCAAAGCATGATAGTATTGAATGAAGGCATATATTATTGAAAATCTTAGCAGATTTTTGTGATTGGCAGAGTGTACTACTCCTGAGAATAGTCATGAGAATAAACTATTCAAGAAGAACTTTACATCTGTTTGATTCACTGCTATATCGCCATGCCAAAATGCATTCTGGGAGCATATTGGGTACTTTATAGATATATGCAGAATGCAAGAATGAAGTCATAGGGAACATTCTATTAACTAGATATAGTCCACCAATGTAGCTGTGGGTGCCCTGCCGATATTCCCTTGGCCAACCTGAAGGTCACCCACAGCCTTGGTGGCTAGTTCCCGGGTGCCCTACGGTCAAGAGACATCACAGCAATTACAAGTGGGCACCAGGGATGGGGGTGGGGGCGGCGTGCTGCCGGGATAGTCACCAAAAATGTTCAGCTTGGAGTGCTCTTTCCTGCACTTGCTTGCAGGTGACTCTCACCTGCAAGGCAGGGCATTACTCTGAGGGTTATTGGAAAGGGTTATATGCAAAGAGAAGCTGCTGAGACTTTGCTGTCCAAAATAAGCCCTTGAAGCCCGCAGGAAAACAATCATTCTGAAGGCAACAGCAGGACTGCTGGAGAGGAAAATCCCTTTCAGAAAGAGAAAGGCGGTTTCGCTAGTGTAGTACGGCCTCTCCCATCTTGACGAAGATACTAGCTAGTGACAGAGGCTGAAGAGCTGGCTGGAAGTAGCAGGCAAATGTCTACACATGTGGCCCCAGAAAGTGTTCCTTAAAGTGTTGCAGTAGGTTTTCCAAGAGCGTGTCCTCAGCTCAAAGTTAAGCACCTCAGTTTATGAGGCTGCACACAAAGGAATTTGACCAACAAAACGGAAAAAGGATCCCCTTCCTTTTTGGATTTTGTGCGTGTGTGTGGCTGAAGATTTAATGTGATTTGTCATTTGACACTCCTCCACAAGATTTAAATAAAAGGTGGATTCAATTCCAAAGCACAAAAGTAAGAAAAGTCAAAACATAAAACAGTCATTTTTTCGTAAAGAATTTTATATCAGATGGAAAGAAATTCTTAAAACCCTAATGCTATTTCTTTGTGCATATCACGAGCCTACCCAGTTTTTCTTCTAGAGTGAATTTTCTTTGTTTTGAGTCTATTCAGACAGTCAAAAACACTATAAAAGACCATATAGTTTCCCTGATCAAATGTGCACGGATTATACAATGTGCCAGGTATGGAATGCACTTTGTTTGAACTTTAAACTCATTTCAGTCCCCAGTTTTATTATCGTTTTTTTCCCCATGTAATTTTCTCTAAGTTTCTACTCTGTTCGGGGAACAATTGAGAAGGTGGTGTGCAGTTAAAATTAAAGCCTGCCACTTCCCACATAAAATATGTAAATAGTGCAATGCAGCTTGCATTTTTAAAAGCAGCAACTACAAATTCCCTTAAGTAGTCTAAGAAAATCTATGGGTGAATTTAACCCAGTGACCTCCAACCCTTCACATTCCACAGAATTTTTATTCTAATTATGGGAAGGATTAAACATCTGGGTTCTTAGCCTGCCTCTAACATCTGCCATTCAGTTGACTTAGTTTATTATCTGCATATGGCTGAGCGAGTCCCTTAATCTCATTCTTTAATGTCTATGAAAAACAACCAAAATGGAAAATTTCTTCTGGCTCCTGACTTGGAAAAGAATGTACTGGTCAGCATATCAGGATCAGACTCTGAAGTGCGGTGTGCCCCACCATGGAGCTGCTACCTTGACTCTCTGAGACTCTGGAGCCTCAGGGAGACCACAGAACTGAGGCTGTTGAAGGACACCATTTTGCTAATTTGATATTTTGAAATGATATTTACAAAACATAATTTTAAAGGAAATATTGCACTGTGTTCACTGATAGGCATAAACACGAATGTCTGCTCTGACATTTCTTCAAGCCTTCCAAACTTCTACAGTCACCTGTTTTTTAGTATTAAATTAAATATTTGCATTAGTCCTGAGCTCCCGCATTAGTCACATTAAGCTAAACTAGACTGCAGGAGTGAATTAATGCAGATTCTAACAGGGATTACTCCTCACTCGCCTGAAATCCGTTGTGGGTGATCTAGTTGAGAGGCTCTCCCAAGTGACTTTTCTTTGGGCAGTGATTCAGTATTCCAGGCTCCTCCTACTTTGTAATTCTGCTACCCTTATATGCTTGCGATCCTCTGCTGGGTCCTGTGAATTTGACTGACTGACTGATGAATAAAATGAGGGAATGTAGAGGATCAGGTGGGATGGCTCAGGAGCCAGGCTTGGAAGTGATGGGCATCACCTCTGCCCAATCAGTTAGCCAGAATCTGTTCTATGACCCCCACCTAGATGCAGGGGGCTGAGAAATACAGTTATCTGAGCAGCACAAAAGAGGAAATGGGTTTCCCGAGCCTCAGCCCACCCACACCACTGCCCCAAGTCATGCACCAGGACAAACCACCATGTGCTTTTCCACCAAAACCTCCAAAAAGCCTCATTCATTGAATTCCATATTTATGGACTATGTGACTGTATGTTATTAGCTATCGTTATATGTCGTGTTCTACCTAGTGTAACAGCAGCGATTCACCACTGAGGACGATTTTGACTCCTCTCCAGAGGACGCCTGGAAACATCTGGAGAGAGACATTCTTCTTGTCACAATTGGAGAGGATGGCAAACAGTTTACTGTGGCAAACTGGTTTTTGTCTCAGCATGTAAAGAACTTGGAGGTCATCACTCCCATCTTCACAATAAGAATAAAGTTGAAGAAACTGAGAATTAACAACTCTTCTTAGGTCCACCAGAGAACTGAGGTTACAGGGCTAATCAATGTCCCCAAATTTGGAGAGACAAATGCAAAGAAACAGTTTACCATTCAGAGCAGAGACTATAACTGGTACCAGCACTAGGGTAGGAAGACCTAACTCTTCAGTGATAAGATACTGAGTATGGACAAACTTGTAAACTGAAAATATTAGAAGGTCCCTTAAAGGAGGCCCACATTTTGGTGAGTTTCACCTACCAGGCTCTCAGTTAACATTGCGGGGTAGAGCGGGGGGGAACTCCTCATGCTTTCAGCAGGGGGTGGGGCAAAGTGGCCATTCTGAAATATGCCCAGAACATTCTACTGTTAACAAGGCACACTTTCAAGAAAAACTGTTTTGACAGGGCCTTACCAACTAGGCCAGTAAGGCTTAACTAACCTGGGAGAAGGGAAACACCCAACTCCAGCCCCTCTAGCCTTCCTGCCTCACCTAAGGTGGGGGTGGACAGAAAGCACTTGTGGAGGTCACAGCCCAGGATCACAGGTTCACTAAAAGACTAAGAACTAATCACCAGATTCTAGAATGCATCGCAATCCCCCTTCCGCCTCTCCACTAAATCAACAGGACTCCTGTGTGATAATAGAGGAGTGCAGCTGAGAAAACTAACTGTACACCTCAGACCTTATTTAAAGAAGAAGGCTCTAGGGAAATCCTAAGACAACAGAGGATATAAAAATAAGGACACCAGACAAAAATTTAGCTTTTGACATGCATGGCTACAGCAAATAGTAAACAAGCTTATCTACTAGCTCGATAAAACCTCACATTAAAGGTTTATTTACCTCAGTTCCTTTTACACCAGTACATGCTGTCTGACTTTCTACAAATAATTACAAGTCATGCTGAAGAGCAAAAATACAGTCTGAAGAGACAAACCAAGCATCAAAACCAGACTCAGATAAGGCAGAAGTTTTATAATTATGATCCTGGGAATGTAAAGCAATTATAACCAATACAACAAGAGCTCTAATGCAAAAAGTGGACAGCAGGCAAAAGCAGACGGATAATGTCAGCAGAGACATGGAGATTCTAAGATTCAAAAGGAAATGTTGAAAATCAAGAACACTGTAACAGAAGTGAAGACTATCTTTGGTCAGCTCAGCAACAGATAAGACATGGCCGAGGAAGAAATTAGTGAGCCTCAAGATATGCCAGTAGAAACTTCTAAAACTGATGCAAAGAGAAAAAAAAGAAATGAAAAGGTAGAACAGAATATTCAAGAACTTTGGGACAACAAAAGTGTCACATATGCGTAATGGCAATACCCGCAGGAGAAAAAAAGCAATAAAGAAACAGAAGATAGGTTGGAAGTAATAATGACTGGGAATTTTTCAAAATTAATAACATATACCAAATCACAAATCCAGGAATATCAGAGAACACAGGCAAGATAAACATTTGAGAATATTTGCTGGGATTTATAATATTTGAACTGCAGAAAATCAAAGACACAAAACGTATTGAAAGGCACCAAAGGAAAAAAACACCTGACATAAGGAGGAACAAAGATGAGAATTACTTCAGACTTCTCAAAATAAATGAGTCCCGTAGAGTTTTGTCAGCCCATGTTAACACTTTATGTATTAGAAGAAGTGAGAACTCACCTATATCTGTACCTATACATGCCCTGCCTAAAACTAGAGTGAACCATGTTAGACACCACACATAAGAAGCTGGTATATAACCAAGATCATCATATTAATCAGTAGTGAACTAAAGGGTTATTAAATAAAGTCTCCCAGAGCAACCGTTTGACTAAATCTGGAAAAAATAAGCCAAAGTTCAATTCTTACCTCACAACATACCACAAAATATATTCTTAATAGGTTGATGATTAAAAAAGAGACACAAATTTTAAAACAAATGCTTAAATCATATTGACATAATAGAACTTTGAAAATGTAAAAGCAGAGAAAGAAATCAATATGATCACCTAATAACAGCATAAATAAAATTCAAGGAAAATATCTGTACTATATTTGATATTATCAATCTAGATAGTTTAAGAATGGGTCTCTTTAAAATAGGTCTCTATGACCTATTTTAAAAAAAAAATAGGTCAAGGTTATGATAGATACTTCATAAAAGAAGAAACAGTTAACAAATGTGTGTAGAATGTTCAACTTCCAACTACTAAAGGAATTCTAATTAAAACAAAATGCTATTTTCACTTTTAACTTTGACAATAGCTTAGAAATTATAACTTCAAAAATGTACTACTTTGTTTTGACAAACATGCCACGACATAACTAGTCTCATGGCCTCCTTCAAACACAAGAAATCGCTAAGACTTCCTGAAGGACAATTTGGCAAGATGGATCAATAGCTTTAGATCAATGACCACAAACTTGACCTGATAATTCTACTTGCAGGATTTATACTAAAGAGATAATCAGAAAGATGTGTAAGAATCATTCCAACTTTGTCTATGACAAAAAAAAAATTGGGAATAACCTAGAAGAATGGCTAAATAAATGGCTTAGTTAATAAAACCCTAAGCGTTCATTATAGAACATGTCTTCAAGAAACATTCAACCACATGAGAAAATGCTCAGACTATACTGGAAAAAGCAGGACTTCTGAGCTGTGGTGAGGGGTACCAGGAGGTGCCCCCCCAAAATGGTTGTCAAAATGGGCACCAAGTGGCATCAAGAGGTCCAGCACTTCTAGTCAGTACCTGAAATGCCCCGTGAGCACCTGAATTCTAGGCTGAGAGGGAAACATGATGAAGCTTATCAGCCACTAGAATTTAACCATGAATTGGTTTTTTAGCCCCTCCTGAGATTTATGTGATATATTTGTGCAGAATAAGAGAACAGTGGGGACCATGAAGGGAATGTGGGCCCCCATGCCATGAGTTGAAAGGACAGAGAAAGGGGTTCAGGAATCTGGAGGGCATTGAAGACTAAGTCATACTTTGGCAGATGGCAGAAAAACTTGCTGATTCCCAGTTCTGCCAGTGGCAGGCCAATAGACTTGCTAGTATGTCCTGAGTGCGTCACCAACATTCAGTTATTGAATCCTTCAACATCCCCACAAAATAGGAGAGGTAGTCTTATCTGTCTTATTTTACATATTAGAAAATGGAGGCTCGGAGAGGTTAGAAAACTGGCTCAAGGCCACACAGTTAGAAACTGAGGCACAGAGAGGTTAAGGGACTTGCCCATGGTCACACAGCTGACAGATGGTAGAGTCAGGATTTGAATGCAGATTTGGCGCCCGCGGCCCACGTTCTTAACAGCCATGCTCTGCTCACTGCGCTATCAAATTTCGAATTCTTTGCAGACTTGCTGCTGAATGTCCCCTGGTGGGTATTGTCCTTTCTCCATGACATTTCACCCAGGGCCTTAGTGACCATAGAGCAGATTTAAGTAGAGGTGCCAGCTGTGGATGGTTTTTACACCAGGTCTGGCCCTCAATCTGGGGCCTTGTGTTGCCGCGAACTCTGGCTCTGTTGTCTTCAAGCAGCCTGACAGCAGCCGTAACTTTGGATATGTTAGAAATGCAGCCAATCACAAGGGACTCACGCCAACCATTTGCCTCTTTGCCCAAGCTTCCTGATCATTCCAGGCCTCTGCCATTCATACACCCTCCTTCTTAAATACTATCATCAGTGCTGGGGTCGTCAGGGAGGAAACCAATGAAGAGGAAATGATTATAAAAGTTACATCTGCTGTTTAGGCAGCTGTTCTCTTTCCTCATTAGGGCAATCAATCATTTTTCAACATCATTTTTGTAACTAGGAAAAGGCTTCATTTATTCTAAGACTAAGGAGCAGGAATGAGGGAATTAAATCCCACAGGTCTTTAGCTGATGGGATTTTTTTTTTAATATTCTGTCCTCGCCAATGACCTAATTAAGCTTTCAGAGAATGATAAGCTCTCAGCTCTTCCATCTCATTTCCATCTGTGCCTTTGCAAAAGGGGAGCTCAACACCCCCAGTAGCCCATGCCTTCTCCTCCAGCTTTCTTTTTAATCTCATATTCATAGGTTAAACCCAGCTTTCTCTGACCTTCCGAGAGGGTTTCTAGGATATGTCATCACTGCTGAAACTTTGCAGTCAAGTACGGGTGCCACGCTGGCACTAAGTCGCATTTCTGTGACCTAGAGCTGAGGGGCAGGAAAATCACTCCTTATAGTGATGATGACCCCAACTGGGGTGCAGACTGCCCAAGTTAAAATACCAACCTTGCCCCTGCTATTTGACCTTGAGCATATAACTTAGCTTCTTGGTGCCTTGGTGTCCTGATCTATAAAATGGAAGCTGATGGCACTATCTAGCTTCTAGGGCTGTGTGGACGGTTAAGCTAATGAGCAGTGTAAGTAAAGCACTTAAGGCAGTGGCTGACACACAATAAACACAAAATGATTAGCACATCCATTACTTGCTGCGACTCTGCTCTTGCTGCTGTCATCTGGTCCACCTGCCTCTGATGGCATGTGCCTCTTGTGCATCTTCCTCTTCCAACCCCCAAGGTCAGATCAGCCCAAACACGTGCCTTTCTATGCCTGCATCCTGGCCATGCAGAACTTTGGGGAAAATCAGGTAAGTGTGTGGAGTGGAGCTCATGGTCTCCTGTCCAAGACCACTTCCCAAATACACTGTCATCTGTTCATGCCTAACATTTTTTGAGCATCTGCATGCCAGTGGCACTTACAAAGCACTATGCAAAATGTTTTACATACAGTAGCTCATTCCGTCCCCCAAAACTGGATAAGAAAGGCATATGAATTCCCCATGCCACTGCAGGGGAAGCAGAGTGTGCTTGACTTGCTAACACGTAGGCTCTCCAACTCCTAAGCCTGTGCACTCTACCGCAGCTTTATTCTGGCATAATTTCAAACTTCATACAATAGAACTTTAGTTCTGGAAAGGATCATGGGGATTAGCTCAAATCCAATCCTCTTCTGGGGTGCTATACCTAAGTAATTTAAGGCAAGGCATTGTCTTGGCAATCAGACAGACCTGGGTAGGAGTTTCATAACTGCCATTTAAGTAGGTGTGTGGTCATAGACAAGGCACTTTCTTTAAGTCTCTGTCTTCCCATCTGTGAAATGAGGATAACTGGTACCTCGTGAAGATGGGATTGTTATGAAAAAGAAGCTCTACCCTGGATGAAATTAACTGTTGCCTCATATTCATGTAGTTCTATATTACAAGTACTCTTCTATGTATACTCTTGTCACATATTGAGTTCATCTTAATTCCCATAATTACCCTATGAAGTTATTGCGATTATAATCCCCACTTTACAGATGGATTAACTGAGGCTCATGTCAGGCACCAAACCACAGGAAGCTCAGAGAATACCAAGTGGTATAAATGAAAAAAAAAAAAAACCTACATCAAGGCTTATCATATTCAAACTGCAGAAAATCAAAGATAAAGAAAAATCTTGAAAAAAAACATCAAATGGAAAAAAAAAACCACCTTGCCAATAGAGGAGCAAGGATAGGAATTTGATTTCTCACAATTCATGCAAGCAAGAAGAGAGTGGCATGAAATATTCAGTGTTGAGAGGTAAAAAGCTTTAAATTCCACCTTAAACTCTATATCCTGTGAAATTATCCTTCGAAAGTGAAGGAGAAATAAAGACTTTCTCAGGCAAACAGAAATTGAGGGATTTGTTGTCAGTAAATGTGCATTGTTAGAAATGTTAAAAGAAGTTCTTCAGAAAGAAGTAAAATTATATAAGTCAGAAACTTGGATCTATATAAAGGAAGATCATCATAGAATGAATATGACAAGGTAAAATAAAAGCTGCTTTTTCTTATTCTTCCTTGTTCTAACAGATAACTGTTCAAAATAATAATAACACTAAATTTGTTACTTATAGATACCCATGAAGTGGTATAGGGCTATTTGAAAGTGGATTGAGCTAGCTGCAAATATATACTGTAAACTCTAGGGAAACGACTAAAAATATAAAATAAGAACCATATTGATATGCTAAAAAGTAGAGAATATGGAATCATGTAAAATGCTCAGAACCACGAAAGGCAGAAAAAGCACGGAAGAAAAAATATAAGAACACGAGCAACAAATAGAAAACAACAGCAAATAAGGCAGATAATAAACCAACAAAATCAATAATCAATTTAAGCATCAGTGATCTAAAAGCACCCATCAAAAGTAAGACTCAACTATGTGTTGGTTACAAGAAGGCCAATTTAAATATGATGCATATAGATTAAAAGGAAAACAATGGAGAATGATGTGTGCAGCATGTTAACATTAATCAAAAGAAAACAGGAGTAACTACACTAATTTCAAACAGAGCAGACTTCAGTGCAAGGATAAAGAGAGACATTATATAATGATTAAGGGATCAATACTCCAGGAAGACCTAATAATCTTTGTGCATGTGCCTAACAACAGAGCATGAAAATATGTGAGGCAAAAGCAGAATTGAAGGAGAAATAGATAAATCTGCTATTATAGTTAAGGACTCCAACACCCCTCTATCAGAAATGGACAGATCCAGCAGGCAGAAAATCAGTAAGTACATAGTTGAACTCAACAGCACCATCAATCAACTGGATTTAATTGATGTCTATAGGCAACTTCGTCCAACAATGGCAGAAAGCACATGCTTTTCAAGCTCACGTGGAACATTCACCATGATAGACCACATACTGGGCCATAAAATACACCTTAACAGATTTAAAAGAATACGAATTGTAAAATGGGCATTCCCAGACCACAATGGAATTAAACTAGAAATCAATAACAGGGGCCTCCCCGGTGGCACAGAGGTTGAGCGCTGGGTTGCGAAGCTGCCCGCAGCCTCTGCAGTGCCGGTTCGATACCCGGCTGCTCCCCGGCCACTGGAGGAGGGTCCCACATGGCGCACAGACCTCTCCTGCCGCCCGCTGCTCCCCTCAGCAGTGTACTTCGGTCCTTCTGCCTGCTCTGCTCCCCGCTCTGGCTCTGGTGAATTCTCTCACCCTCCCGCGCTTCTGACTGTACCCAGTGCTTGTATAAATAAATAATTAAATAAATAAATAAATAAATAAATAAATAAATAAATATTTTTAAAAAGTGCAAAAAAGTTAAAAAAAAGAGAAATCAATAACAGAAAGATAGCTGGAAAATCCCCAAATACTAGGAGATTAACTACATACTTCTAATTAACACATGACTCAAAGAAGAAATCTCAAAAGAAATATAAAAATACTTTTAACTAAACAAAAAAGAAAACACAACTTATCTAAATTTGTGGGATACAGAGAAAATTGTGTTAAGAGGGGAATGTGTAGCATTGACTAAATATATTAGAAAAGAAAAACGATATAAAATGAATAATCAAAACTTCCACCTTAGAAAATAGGGAGGTGGGGGAAGATGAGTAAATTAAATCCAAAGCAAATAAAAGGTAAAAACAAGATTATCCAGGCTAACTAAGAAAAAAAAAATGGGGGAGAATAGACACAGATTATTAATGTTAGAAATGAAAGAAGGAACATCACTAAACATCTCATGGACATTAAAAGTGTGATAAAGGAATATTATGGACAAGTTCACTCATAAATCTGATAACTTAGATGAGATGGACCAATTTCTTGAAAGACACAATCTGCCAAGACTCACTCTCAATAAAACTTTTTTTCCCCCTAAAGATTTATTTATTTATTTATACAAGCACTGGGTACAGTCCTAAGCGCGGGAGGGTGAGAGAATTCACCAGAGCCAGAGCGGGGAGCAGAGCAGGCAGAGGGACCAAAGTACACTGCTGAGGGGAGCAGCGGGCGGCAGGAGAGGTCTGTGCGCCCTGTGGGACCCTCCTCCGGTGGCCGGAGAGCAGCCGGGGATCGAACCGGCGCTGCAGAGGCTGCGGGCAGCTTCGCAACCCAGCGCCCAACCACTGCGCCACCGGGGAGGCCCTCAAATTATGTTTATTGGGGTAGTTGGTTTACAGTATTGTATCTGCTTTGGGGGGTTATGTACAAATGCACATTTTCATACCATGCCCTCTACCATTGCCCCAATATCCTTCACCATGTTTCATTGCAACCCCTTCCCACACCTACCCCAGCAGGCTCCCCTCCAGGTTGCCTCAGTTTTGCAATCAGCTGTTAAGAGCTTACTATTGATTTGCTTTTGACTGACCTTTGCTATATTTCTCTACATTCCACATATAAGTGAGATCATCTGGTACTTATCTTTTTCCTTCTGACTTATTTCTCTTAGCATTATCCTCTACAAGTCCATCCACAGTGTTGAAAATGGCAAGAGTTCATCCTTTTTTAAAGCTGAGTAGTATTCCACTGCATATACGTAACACACTTTTCTGATCTACTCATCTATTCTTTGGGCTCTTTAGTTGTTGTAATAACTATTGTTAACAGGGCTGCAATGAACATAGAATGTGTGTATATATATATATATATATATATATATATATATACATATACACACACATATATGTATGTGTGAATTTCAGTATTATTTGTTCTATTTCTTTGAAGAAGACCTGGAACCTTGACAGGTATTGCATTAAATCTACATGTTGCATGTGTAGGGGCAGGGTGTATAAGAGAAATCACTGTACCTTTCCTTCAATTCTGCTGTGAATCTAACATAATTCAAAAAATAAAGTTTACTAATTTGACAAGTAAAAATGAGACATTCTAAAACTAGCAGAAGTTCAAGTTTCAGCCAGATATAAAATGAAAGACAAAAATGAAGCTGAGGGCCTCCCCGGTGGCGCAGCGGTTGAGCGCTGGGTTGCGAAGCTGCCCGCGGCCTCTGCGGCGCAGGTTCGATCCCCGGCTGCTCCCCAGCCACCGGAGAAGGGTCCCACATGGCGCGCAGACCTCTCCTGCCGCCCGCTGCTCCCCTCAGCAGTGTACTTCGGTCCTTCTGCCTGCCCTGCTCCCCGCTCTGGCTCTGGTGAATTCTCTCACCCTCCCGCGTTTCTGACTGTACCCAGTGCATGTATAAACAAACAAACAAACAAATAAATAAATAAATAAAATACGTGCCTCTTTAAAAAAAAAAAAAATGAAGCTGAGACATATTACAGGTAATAACAGCAGGGCCAGAATTTGAATCCTGGCAATTTTTTTCTCTGGAGTATGTACTCTTACCTTTAATACCATCCTACCTCTCAACTCTTGTTACTATTACTATTATTTTTTCAAATGAGAATCTTGGGACTCATAGGTTTCCAGTATTTGCCAAGTTCCTAGAGTCTGTGAGAGACAGCATGAGATTCCAGGTTTCCTGGATCTCATTTCTTCCTCCATTTTCTCACTGTCCCATGTCTCCCTCCTCACAATATCTAGGAAGATTCATGTGTTGTATTGTCCTGGGAAAGGGAGAACTTTTGTTCTAACTTTAACTTTTCAATACTGAAATCCTTTTGAAAGGAAAACCATTTCCTCTTCATGTTCAACCTGACTTAATCATCAAACCAAGAAAAGGATGTTCGCTAATGCAAGGTGTCAGTGAATAAATGATGGGCCCAAGCTGCTTCAGAACTCTGAATTTTTAGGGTGGTTGGTTTTGACACCAATTTTCATGGACTCATGGGACACAAAGGATGAGTAGAACACAGACCAGAATGAAATCCAAGTAGATATGGAAAATGACTGGTAGATTAAAACACACACACACACACACACACACCCCACAACCCACTGCAGGGCACTAGAAAAAAAGGAAGCTGTTTTTAATACTTTCAACACTTGTCTAACTAAAAGAGATCTACTTTGGTATAATTCCAAGACCACACTGATAAGAGATAGACAGCCAGGCGAATTACCCAGATGTGAGGGATAGTCTCTCTGTAGAAGGCTCTTATTTGATTAGACACTGCTTTCATTTTATAGTGATTCATATTTCCAAGGGCATCTCCTTCTTTGCTTCATTTAACATCCAAACTTCTATTTCCTTCCACAAAACCCAAGGCTCTATATTTTCAAGTTAATTCCACAGTGCACCAGAATGCATGATCATATGCAGTCTAATTTCCTTTAGGTCATGTTCACATTCAGTTATTTTATACATATTGAGAATGGAGCTGTCTTTGCTTTGAATTTTTAAGCTGTGAGTTTGGTCTGCTCTAAGATAAATTAGACATTATTCCTAAGTCTTAGTGTGGTCTAGTGAAATACCCTAAGGCCCTGGAATTTCAAACAAATATCTTTCTTTTTTCCTCTTTCAGAAAACTACGCTGGGTCTCAAAGTATGTCCCTTGCTATTGTGACTTGTTATTATTTCCTTTCATCCCTAGAATATTTCAGTTCAGCATGATCCAATGCCTTGTTCACAATTGGCTGAGTGATATTTGTTTAAATTATAGTCCCTCCCAGCTCCCAGATATCTGATATTAGCTTCAGGTCAAAACATAATGAAACTAGAGTGATCCATGTTCAGAAATCATTGGCATGTTGCTGGGTGTGTATGCATAATGCAATTCTATCAGATCCTCTGATTCATGGTAAATCTGAGAAGGAGAGGTTGGAGGAAGCAGTTGTTTGTTTGCTTGCTTTGGGAGTTAGAAGTATCAAAAGCTTCCTGATGCTGAGAGTGAAGGGTCTTGAGAAAATGAAAAAGAAGTAGTGTGTGTGTGTGTGTTTTGTGAATAATTAGATGTCACACACAGCAATCACTGCAGATATTCCATTTGCAATAATCAGTACAAGGAAGAATGCCAAAGATAATAGAACTTGCCACCTATTATCAAACTTATGGTAGGTTTTATTGTGTAGGAGGTTATAAGCATACTAAAGAGCCTGGCAAGAAATTAGGCTTGATTCATGTGGGGAGTATAACCAAGATGAAAATGCATACATTGTGCAAAAATGAAAAATGATGTAAAATATATAAAATAAAATATTAAAAAAATGAAAGACCCATGGAACCTTTCAAAAAAAAAAAAAAGAAATTAGGCTTGAAGGCAAAGTTGAACTTTCCCTTCATTTCACCCTAATATACTTCTATCGAGGTATCTAAATTATGAGATGTCAAAGGTCCATTTACAATCTCTATTTCCACTTCCCATACAAACATATTTTATATTATCCCATTAAATATACTTACACTTGGAATCTATGGGGACCAACTATAAGGACTCCTACCCAAGAAAAACATCTTTTTCTCACTCCTATAATTAACATTCAAAATAGATAAGCCAAACAATAATTATTCCCTTCCTTACATTGATTTAAAGTTTTCAAGGCATTTTTCACACTTGTAGTCTCCTCTGATTTCCACAATAACTCTGGATAAGAAAAACCAGATATTATTTATATCATTTTATAGTTGAAGAGTAAGGCAGAGACTGGCCAGTTTATGATAGACTAGAACCCTGTTCTGGTGCTTGGTTTAATGTTCATCTGTTTGCCAATACCAACCATATGAGAGGCATCCTGCCAACTCTGCCGCTAATCCCATAATTGAAGGATTGAAATGTATGACAAATAAATTACATGCAGGCTCTTAATGTCTCTCAACTTTCCAATAATCTCCTGTTTCTGTTTCCTCTGTGTTCTTCTAGGAGCTGCTTTCTTAAGTATCCCAGCAGCAACAAAACACAGTGACAGATAATAGATTTTACTGAGAAAAGAGGACCCATATTTGAAAATTATCTCTCCTGAGTTCCCTTCCTTCCTGATAGTACAACCAAGAATTAATAAAACATATATTCCTTCCTACTTAGATAACTCAAACAGATTTCCTTTAGAAGGAATCTAATAAATGAAGCTGTTAGTACATGCAGAAAGCAGACAGTGACTGAAGTCCTATTAGGTATGAGTCACAGACAGATTGTATCAAGGACTTAGGAGCCAGAGTTCTAGTGCCAAGGCAAGCAGAGATTATGAATCCTCTCAGCGAGAGACAGCAGCTAGAGCAAGTTTCATCAGCCCAGAGAAATGCGAGCTGTTGTTCAGGACCCTGGAGAGCTCCTAGTGCTGGCCGTTGCTCTGAGCGTTTTTTATCCCCTGAGATCCAATCTGCTAATTTGCCTTTTCTTCTCACCTCTCTAGTTGATAAAATGGTCTTGCCCTTGCTATGCATATCTTAGTCTCTCTACAATAAGATATTCATTCTCACTTTTTCTGAGGGGTTCAGGGCCTTACTGAAGGCCATGTGAGATGCTCCTATCTCAGAAAATCTAGAAAAGCAAATAATCCAAGAGATTTCATCCTCTTTGTTTATGTTCTAGAAGTTCTCTCTCTCTTCTAGGTTGGAGGATGGTGTTTGGGTGGGCCTGGGCTCCAAACATTTCACCCTACTCTACTGAACTGCATCATTAGCCCTATAACCCTAATAGGAGGATCGCAAATTTCATAGCCTCCTTTCTTCTTGAAGATTCTCAGGCAAGTTAATAAACGCTCTGTTGGAAGGATTCTATAGGGACGCCTTGGATTAAAATATTAATTACAGGGCCTCCCCAGTGGCGCAGCGGTTGAGCGCTGGGTTGCGAAGTTGCCCGCAGCCTCTGCAGCGACGGTTCGATCCCCGGCCGCCGGGCGAGGGTCCCACATGGTGCGCAGACCTCTCCTGCCGCCCACTGCTCCCCTCAGCAGTGTACTTCGGTCCTCCTGCCTGCTCTGCTCCCCGCTCTGGCTCTGGTGAATTCTCTCACCCTCCCGCGCTTCTGACTGTACCCAATGCTTGTATAAATAAATAAATCTTTAAAAAAAAATAACAAAATAAAATATTAATTACATAAAGCACATATATTTTCTTTCTCTTCCTTTTTTATAAAATACAACATTTGTGTGTGGAATGCAGAGAAACCAAACAAAGGGTCAGGAAAAAGACAAAGCTTGCAAGCTGACCAAGATCTGAGGGATCCAGCAGGGGAGGGGGAAAGAGAGGGGTCAAAACAGGAGAGGGAAGAGGACGAGGGACTACTGTGAAGGATCATGGGTGATGTGGTAGTGGGAGAACTAAGAGGACTGCACCAGAGGGGAGAAATCAAATACTATCCAAAAATTAACAACAATGTAAGAAAATAAATTAATTAAAAATAAATAAAATGAAATACAACAATGTTATCCTGACACTTGATAGGAATGGTCAAATCCAATGGGAACTGTGTAATTTTATATCTATCAGCAGAGTATGAAAGTATCAGTTTCACTAGTAATTTGTATTTGTATTCGTTGATAACTGGTACTTAGAACGACTTTGATAATATGCCTAGAACTGGTCAGGCTTCTTGTAGAGTCTCAATAAATATTTATTTAAGGTTGAAATGAAAAATTTTAACATCGTCCTATGTTTACTAAGCATAGTTCCTCATTTGAAATTGCTTCTGTCTTTTTCATCTTTGTTATTGGAACATTAATGCTTTTCAGTGCTAGAATGTTAATCCTCTGTATTCCAAATTTGTTAATAATATTTCCCGTTTTAAAATTTTTCTTATATACACAATTTAATTTTTTATGTAGTCATATTTTTCAGTCATGATTGTGAAGTTTTATCACCTGGAAGCTTATAAAACTCCAAGACCTCATAAAATTCACCGTTTTCCTTATGAATCAATTTCATTTTATACATCTGGTATTATGGTATGAGGTGTGGGCCCAAATTCATTTTCCTCTAAATTAGTAACAAATATCCCAATATACTTGTAGCCAAATCTTTTTCCATGGTGCCTTATGACTTTTATCACCGGTTCTTAGTAACACATGTCGGTTGAAACAAGAGTTTCAAGTCTCATGAAAGGAGGTAATAGGAGAGAAAATTATAGTTATCTAGCCCTTTGCTGTGTGAGTTGCACCGCCCTGCTCTGAAAGGATTTACAGTCTTTCATTAAGGGTCAAATGTTTGTCTACTTCATTTATGTATTTGAATGTAAAGATCTAGAGGCCTTAAAGTGTTTTAAATGAGTGTTGAAATTTCACCTATACTATAATTCAGCTGTGCACTGAAAATGTAGTTTCTTTATTTCCTAGAAGCCTGATAGAGAATTCTTCACAAGGCCAACGGCACTTAATTCAAAGCTCTGGGCTCTTCCCTAGGCCAGATCCTAGGTGATGAGGAAAGGAGACTCGTGTGAAATGCTGGTCTTGGAGCGAAGACGTCCTTGTATTTACTTCTGCTATGTCCCCTGTGGCTTGAGGCCAGCATCTGCAGCTGGAGAAACTGTGTTGTTTTTATTTTTTTGGCTCAGTTCATATTCTAGGGAAGTATTGGCCCCTTTTCCCTCTGGCTGCTTCAATTTCATCTCTAGAAATGCCTCTGAACTCCTTTCACAACCTCCTTATGAGCCCTAGGAACAGAGTTCACCCACACCTTCTGCTCCAGAGCACTAGCGCGAGCTTCATGGCAAGCTCCATGGCTTCAACGTAGGGTCCACACCTCGTGGGAACTGAGGTTGACTCGTGCGTGATAACCAAGTCCTCACCGCAGAGGACAATATTGGTGGTCCATTGTGATCCCCTCTACTAACTATAATTCACCCATCCCTACAGATATTGTGTATTGTTAACAGCTCACAGATGTCCCCTTCTTTGTAGAATTTCCCCCAGCTGAGCAGAAGCTGCTTTGCCCAAGAAGCTATGTTCACCCCACCTTTGGGGAAGATGGAAGCGTCAGTAACTAAATGCCAAAGGGGTATGGAATTCTGATCTCCTTGCCTTAAGAGGAAACGACTATGATGCAATCATGCTACAGTCTCACTGTGGGATCAAGCTGCAGCTAAGAACACATCCTTGCTCAGAACACCCCCTGCCTGTCCCACTTTTCATACTCCCTTTCTCCTGAGAGCTTTCCCTCAATAAACAGCATGCACAGAATCCTCGTCTCAGGCTCTGCTTCTCAGGAACGTGACCTAAGAGTCTCACTATGTCTGATAAAGCCTCTCTTTACCAGGTTGAAGCAGCCTTGTCAGAAAAGGGCTCTTTGTCCAGTAGACTCATCTGAAACTTTTTAATGAATGGAGCGAAAGTTCCCTGGTTTCAGTTTCCCCAAAACATCTGTCAGTAGCATCCCCATCCTTTTCCTCAGGCCGTGCCCATAGGAGAGGGAATTCTTACTACAGCAAATTACTAGTTTTGCTAGTCTTGTGAGTTACACCTGCCTTCCCTTGCACTATGGCTTATGTTTTCACTCTGTGCAGTGGTTTTTGATAAACAGAAGTTCTTAGAGTTAATGTCTAATTTATCAATATTTCTCCTTTCCTTATGGTTAAGTATTTCTTGTATATAGTTTATGCAATTCTTCTCTACTCCCAAACTCATGCAGATATTTTCCTATATTATCTTTGAGGAGCTCTTTTATTTTCCCTTTCATGTTTAGGCTTTTAATTGATTTGAGGGTCTAGTGTGAGATAAAAGTGTAATTGCTCCTGTGAAGTTACCCATTGTCTCAGTAGTATTCTGAGGGCTAATACTTCTTTTTCTACAGTGCAACGTATATCAAATATTGACCTTATGTCTAGATATGTTTCTGGATTCTTTTTTTTTTTTTTTTTTTTTTTTATAAATTTTATTGTTATATTCCCCATACAATTGCCGCCCCCCATTCTGACCCCAATCCCTCCTCCCGCCCCGCCCCCCTAAAAGTGTCTCTGGTTCATAGTTTTTGTTGATTTTGATTTTCACTTTCTTATAGTTTTCATTTTCCGGTCCATTATTTAAGTTTTCTAGATTCCTGCTATGAGAGAGACCATCCGGTATTTTTCTTTTTCTTTTTGGCTTATTTCGCTGAGCATGATCCCTTCCAGCGCCATCCATGTTTGCAGCAAATTGCATGTGTTTATCTTTTTTGAATGCTGAGTAATATTCCATGGTATATATGTACCACATCTTCTTGATCCAGTCATCTATTTTTGGGCATTTGGGTTGTTTCCAAAGCTTAGCTATTGTAAACAGTGCTGCTATAAACATAGGGGTGCAGGTGTTCTTTGGAATTGATGTTTCTGTGTCCTTTGGGTAAATACCTAGGAGTGGAATTGCTGGGTCATATGGAAGCTATGTTTAGTAGGTCCAGAAATCTCCACACAGCTTTTCCACAGAGGTTGGACCAGTTTGCACTCCCACCAACAGTGCAGAAGAGTTCCTTTTTCTCCACACCCTCGCCAACATTTGTTGTTGCTAGTTTTTTTAATATGTGCCATTCTCACTGGTGTAAGATGGTATCTCATGGTAGTTTTGATTTGCATTTCCCTGATGGCAAGTGATGTTGAACATTTTTTCATATGCCTGTTGGCCATTTGCATTTCCTCTTCAGAGAAGTTTCTTTTAAGCTCTTCTGCCCATTTTTTGACTGGATTATTTTCTTTGTTGTTGTTGAGTCTCATCAGCTCTTTGCAGATTTTTGTGATCAGTCCTTTATCATTAGTGTTGGGTGCAAAAATGTTCTCCCAGTTGGTGGGGTTTCTCTTTGTTTTTTGTTTGTCTCTTTTGCTGTGCAAAAGCTCTTTAATTTGATATAGTCCCAGCTGTTTATCTTTGCCTTCACTATCACTGCTTTGGGTGATGTGTCTGTAAAGATGTCTTTGATGTGCAAATCACGTAGTGTTTCGCCTATATTTCCTTCTATATATTTTATGGTTTCAGGTCTTATGTCTAGTTCTTTAATCCATTTTGAGTTGATTTTTGTGTATGGTGTGAGGTGGTGGTCAAGCTTCATTCTTTTGCATGTAGCGACCCAGTTTTCCCAGCACCATTTATTGAACAAACTTTCTTTGCTCCAATGCATAGTCTTTGCTCCTTTGTCAAAGATTAGTTGACCATAAATCTGTGGGTTTATTTCTGGATTTCTATTCGATTCCATTGGTCTGTATGTCTGTTCTTGTTCCAATACCATGCAGTTTTGATGATTATGGCTTTGTAGTATAGTTTGAAGTCTGGGAGTCTGATGCCTCCATTCCCTCTTTTTTTTTTTCAGGAGAGCTTTGGCTATTCGGTTTTTTGTGATTCCATATGAATTTCATCAATAATTGTTCTATTTCTTTGAAGAATGACATTGAAATTTGATTGGAATAGCATTGAATCTGTATATTGCTTTTGGAAGGATGGCCATTTTAATAATGTTTATTCTTCCAATCCATGAGCAGGGGATGTCTCTCCATTTCTTTGTGTCTTCTTCTATTTCTTTTAACAGTGTTTTATAGTTTTCTTTGTATAGGTCCTTTACCTCTTTTGTTAGATTTATTCCCAAATATTTGATTTTTTTGTTTCAATAACAAAAGGGATGGTCTTTTCGATTTCTTCTTCTTCAGATTTATTGTTTGTGTATAGGAAGGCTACTGACTTTTGCGTGTTGATTTTGTATCCTGCCACTTTACTGAACTGATTGATGAGTTGAATTAGCTTTTCTGTGGAGTTTTTGGGGTTCTCTATGTATAATATCATATCGTCTGCAAATAGTGATAGTTTGACTTCTTCTTTTCCTATTGGATTCCTTGGATGTCTTTCTCTTGTCTTATTGCCCTGGCTAGGACTTCCAGTATTATATTGAAGAGCAGTGGTGAGAGTGGACATCCTTGTCTTGTTCCAGATCTTAATGGAATTGCTTTCAGCTTTTTCACCATTGAGAATGATACTGGCTGTTGGCTTGTCATAGATGGCCTTTATGATGTTGAGGTATGTTCCTTGTATCCCAAGAACTTCAAGGGCTTTTATCATGAATGGGTGTTGCACTTTGTCGAAAGCTTTCTCAGCATCTATTGATATTATCATATGGTTTTTATATTTCTTTTTGTTGATGTGTTGGATAACGTTGATTGATTTTCGGATGTTAAACCATCCTTGTGCCCCTGGAATGAATCCAACTTGGTCGTGGTGAATATCTTATGGATACATTGTTGGATTCTGATAGCTAAAATTTTATTGAGGATTTTGCATCAGTGTTCATTAGGGAGATTGGCCTGTAGTTTTCCTTTTTTGTGTTGTCCTTGTTCGGTTTTGGTATTAGTGTAATGTTGGCTTCATAGAACGTGTTTGGTATTGTCCCTTCCTTCTCAATTTTTGGAAGAGTTTGTGAAGGATAGGCACTAATTCGTCTCTGAATGTTTGGTAGAATTCATTGTAAATCCATCAGGTCCTGGGCTTTGTTTTGGGGAGGTTTTGATTACCATTTCAATTTCGCTAATTGTAATTGGTCTGTTTAGGTGTTCTATTTCTTCTTTATCTAGCTTTGGGTGATTGTAGAGTTGTAGGAATTTGTCCATCTCCTCTAGATGTTAAACTTGTTTCCATATACTGTTCATAGTAGTTACTGATTATTCTTTTGATTTCTGCTGTGTCCGTTGTGATTTCTCCTCTTTCATTGATGATCCTGTTTATTTGTGCTTTCTCCTTTTTTCCTTTGTGAGCCTGGCTAGGGGTTTGTCTATTTTATTGATTTTTTCAAAGAACCAGCTCTTGGTTTCATTGATCTTTTGGATTGTTTTTTAGTTTCAATTTCATTTATTTCTGCTTTGGTTTTATTTATTTCTTTTCTTCTACTGGTTTTGGGGTTTTCTTGTTGTTCTTTTTCTAGATCTTTGAGCTTCGAGATTAGGTTGTTTCTTTGCGTTCTTTCTTGTTTCTTGATGTGAGCTTCTATTGCTATATTTTTCCTCTTATTACTGCTTTTGCTGCATCCCATACATTTAGGATATTGGTCCTCCTTGTCGTTCAATTCAAAAAATTTTAATTTCTTCTTTGATCTCCTCATTAGTCCAATGGTCTTCCAGTAGTGTGGTTTTTATCTCCATGAGGTAGGAAAGTTCCTTGCCTTCTTTTTATGGTTTATTTCTAGTTTGATGCCTTCATGGTCAGAAAAGATGGTTGATATGATTTCAATCTTGGTGTATCTGTTGATGTTTGTCTTGTGCCCCAGTATGTGATCGATCCTGGAGAATGATCCCGTGTGCGCTTGAGAAAAATGTGTACTCCGTTTTTTTGGGGTTTAGTGTTCTATAGATGTCTGTTAAGCCCAATTGCTCTAGGTCTTTATTTAGAGCTTTGGTTTCTTTACTTATTTTTTGTCTTGTTGATCTATCCATTGTTGATAGTGGTGTGTTGAAGTCTCCCACTACGTATGTGTTTTCTCTGATGTCTGTTTTTCAGAGAGGACAACAGTTGTCTGATATATTTTGGTGCTCCTTCGTTTGGTGAGTATATGTTAATGAGTGTTATTTCTTCTTGAAGTATTGTCCCTTGATCATAATGTAGTGACCATTGGGGTCTCTTTTATCTTTTTGAGTTTGAAATCTGTTTTATCTGATATAAGTATAGCTGTTCCTGCTTTCTTTTTTGGTCCATTTGCTTGTAGGATTGTTTTCCATCCTTTAACTTTGAGCCTATTTTTATCTTTTGTAGCTAAATGTGTTTCCTGGAGACAGCAAAAGGTTGGGTTTGTTCTTTTAATCCAGGCTGCAACTCTGTGTCTTTTTATTTGAAGAGTTTAGTCCATTTACATTTAGAGTTAATATTGATATGTTAACATCTGTATTTGCCATTGTGTTTGTCTTTCCTTTGATTTTATTTATTTATTCTTTTAATAACTTTTTTTTTTTTTTTGGCCTTCTTTCATTGTTATTCGTCGCTCTGAGGTTCTGGCTTTAGAACTCCTTGTAGTATTTTTTGGAGTGGGGTTTAGTTGCAATGAAATTCCGGAGTTCTGTTTGTCTGGGAAGGTCCATATTCTTTCTTCAAAGAGGAAGGAGAGCTTTGCGGGATAGAGTATTCTTGGTTGGCATCTGTTTTCTTGGAGTCTGTTGACTATGTCCCCTCCACTCCTCCTTGCCCGTAGTGTTTCTTCGGAGAAGTCTGATGTCAGCCTGATTGGTTTTCCTTTGAATGTTATCTGTTTCTTCCTCTTGCCAGCTTCATTATTTTTTCCTTGTCCTGGATTCTTGGGAGCTTTACTATTATGTGTTTGCTGTATTTTCCTTTCGTCGTGGAAGTTTGGTGTTCTTCTTGCTTCTTGTATATCAATTTTCAGCTCCTTCTTCACATTTGGGAAGTTCTCTTCAATTATCTCTTTGAATATTTTCTCTGTTCCTACATCTCTCTCCTCTCCTTCTGGTATTCCTATAACTCTTATATTTCCTTTCCTCATGGAGTCCGATAGTTCCCGAAGTCTTTCTTCGTTCTTTTTCCTTCGTACTTCTCTTTCCTTCTCTGTTTTGGTTCTTTTTATTTCTGTGTCTTCAAGATTACTTATTCGTTCTTCCATTTCATCTATTCTGCTTTCATTGCTTTTCCCAGAATTCTTTAGTTCTTCCATTAATTCTTTGATCTCCTGCATTTCTTTTACTTCCCTCTTTAGGGACTCAATTTCTTTCTTCTGACCATTGTTTCCCTCTCTAGGGACTCAATTGCATTCTTCTGATCGTTGATTATTTTCCCTTATCATTGTTTTCCTTTATGACTTCTGTCAGTTTTTAATCACGGCAATTTTAAATTCTCTTTCTGGAAGGCTCAGAAATTCTTCCAAGTTATTGTCGTTGCAATCTGGGGGCTGGCTTTCTTTTTGTGGTGTGCTTTTTCTCTGGAGAGTTGCTAGGTTGCGTGTGGTTCTTCTCCTCCCTACTGTCTGTTTTCTAATTTGCCGTATGCGTTGGGACACTGTGTTGTTGGGACTTGCCGGCATCTTGGGTGGGCTTCTCTGTTCCCCTCTGGTTCTTCCAGGAGTCATCTGTCAGTTTCAAGCAGCCTTTACTGGAGAAAGGTCCCTGTTCTAAAATGCCGATGTGGGGACACACTCCCCTGTGCGCCTGGTCTGCCCCGCGGTGGGTTCCTGCTCCCCTCTGGCTTGGACTGCAGGCCAGAGGGGGTCTGGCGTGGCGAACTTCCCCCCGCTCACCCTGGCTCCTGAGGAAGCCTTCTGCAGGTAGTCTTTACTGAAGATGTCCCTGTTCTAAAATGGTGATTTGGACACACTCCCTGCGCTTCTGGTCTCAGGCACACTATTCTGCGCGCCTGGTCTGCCCCGGCTGTGGGTGCCGCTCTCCCTGGGCTCAGACTACTTGTTCAGAAGGGGCCCGGTGTGGGCTAACTCCCCAGCTGGCCACTAGCTCCTTCAGTAGCCTGTGCTGGGTCAAGTCGCTAGGTGGCACCAGAGATCTCTCCTAGAGCCCTTGGGGAGCTGATTTTCCCACCCCGTGGGACAGGGAGCAGAGCGGGGATGGTAGGGTACACCTCAACGGCTTTGGGGTGCTGTGTCTGCCTTGTGCCCACCGTCGTGGGGAACCCACGCCCTAATTTCGTGCCCCGGGTCTCAGTTCCAAAGCCCTCAGTTCCAGGACGCGGGCTGTAGCCCAGATCAGTGGCGCGGGAATGGCGCCTTTGAATCCCGCTCCCCTGCCTGGGCGCCTTGTTCCTGCTCACTCAGGAGGGGCCTCCGCCGTCTCCCCGCAAGCCTAGGTCGCAGGCGCAGGGCCCTGGGCAGCTGCAATCCGAGCGCCGCTTTCGCGCAAGCTTACCGGGCGGCCGGGGCTGTGTGCTGGTGCTGGGCTCCTCCTGGTGGGCGGGGCTCTCTTTACTGGCGCCTGGAGCTCACCTCCGTGGCGGATCCTGCAGGGTTCGCCTCAGCTCCCGTTCACGGGGTGTGGTGGCTGAAAAA